>NC_090195.1:4682299-5282299 GCF_024679245.1 Pseudorasbora parva
ATCGCTAAAAGTATTGGGACACCCCTCCAAATCACTGAATTCAGGTATTCCAATCACTTCATGGCCACAGGTGTATAAAATCAAACACTAGGCATGCAGACGCTTCTACACACCACATCAGTAATAGGTTTCCACCTGTCCATTCGTGAAATTTCCTCACTACTAAATATTCCACACTCAACTGTTAGTGGTGTTTTAACAAAGTGGACGGAATTAGGAACAACAGCAAGTAGTAAGAAGTGGTGAGCCACGTTAAATCACAGAGCGGGGTCAACGCATGCTGAGGGTCACACAGTGCACAGAAGTCACCAACTTTCTGCAGAGTCAACAGCTACAGACCTCCAAACTTTGTGTGGTCTTCAGATGAGCTCAAGAACAGTGTGTAGAGAGCTTCATGGAATGGGTTCCCATGGCCGAGCAGCTCATCCAAGCCTTAAATCACCAAGTGCAATGCAAAGCGTGGGATGCAGTGGAGTAAAGCAGCCGCCACTGGACTCTAGCGCAGTGGAGACGTGTTCTCTGACTGACCAATCACACTTCTCTGTCCGGCAATCCGATGGACGAGTCTAGGTTCGTCGGTTGCCAGGAAAACGGGAATGCCTGACTGCATTGTGCCAAGTGTAAAGTGTTGTGGAAGGGGGACTATGTTTTTTTTTTTTTCAGGGGTTGGGCTTGGCCCCTTAGTTCCAGTGAAAAAAACTCTTAATGCTTCAGTCATACCAAGAAATTTTGGATCATTTCATCCTCCCAACTTTGAGGGAACAGTTTGGGGACGGCCCCTTCCTGTTTCAACATTACTGCAGTGCACAAAGCAAGGTCCATAAAGACATGGATGAGTAAGTTTGGTGTGGAGGAACTTGACTGGATGAATTAAAACAGAGACTGCGAGCCAGTAGCCTGACAAGCCAGACCCACATCAAGATGTTTGGTCTGGGAACTCACCATTGACAGCTCAATCCGAGGGGCGGGATAAACGGTTGTCTTTCAAACTCCCTCTGCACGCGATAGGATAGCGCTACACCAACCAGTGCAACTTGAAGTGGAGCTTGTTGATAGATTAAACATTCGCCGTATCCGGTCGGCAAAACTCCGAACACATCTTCCCTTCTTAAGAATGACTTCAGTGCCGTTCTTTGTTCTTATCTCAGAGAAAAGCTTAACTCCAAGTCTTCCAGAGTCGCGGTCAAAGCTGATTCGAAAGACCGCCATACGCCAGTTTCTGTGTTTACTAGCAGCACGCAAACGCAACTCGGCTGTCGTCATTATGGCCCCGCCACCGACTCTATACACGATGTGATTGGCTTGACCAGAGTTTGGTTTTTACAGCTCAGAAGTATATTGAGAGTTGCTAGATGATACTCGCGGCAGATTAGATTTGCTGCCGCCAGGGTGCGTCTAGATTTCTAGGCTATCGAGCCAGGCCTTCTCATCCAACATCAGTGCCCGACCTCACAAATGCGCTTCTAGTATAATGGCCAAAAATTCCCATAAACACACTCCTAAACCTTCCCAGAAGAGTTGAAGCTGTTATTGCTGTAAGGGTGGGCCAGCTCCATATTAAACCCTACGGATTAAGAACGGGATGTAAAGGCAGGTATCTCAAAATGTTTGGCAATATAGTGTATGTGTAATATGTGTGAGTATATTATTTACTATTTTAGGTTGGGAAATAATCAGTTGAGAATACAGAACTAATACCACTGCAGATGAATTACCAATGCAAAGCAGTTCTAAACCAAGACCAGAAAGCGTGACCTTTATTTTACGCACCTTAAAACCTTAAATTTATGTCTGAGGAGCTGCTTTTACTCCAAAAACTAAACCAATTAGCATACACTCATGCATATGTATTCAAACAAGCTGTTGTTTGAATCCTGATTCATTTTGAGTGCAAATCACATATACGAGCTGCTAGGACTTGGAAAGAGCCTTTAGGTTTGGGTTTTGCCAAGAAACTTCAGTGAGAAGTAGTACTTGCCCAGGCCATCTCAATGTTAACACCTCCTTGTAATGTGCCTGTTCAAACTGCAAACCCTAGTGCATCAGAGCTCTTACTGAAAAGTTCCCGCTGACCTCCTTGTATTTCTCCTTCTGCACGCAGAGAGTTAAGCATTCTGCAAGCTGGCAGGTCAGACTGAGGGTATAAATAAGTTGTGTTTTTGCACACAAACTGGTTGTAACCTGCCAGGTGGAAAAGAATAAAACGAAACAATGCGCAATAAACGAATATTTTCGTATTTCTCGGAGTCTGTTGCTTACACTAAATCTCTTGAAGTTCTCTTTTCTGATCAATGATGACATCTTTTGAGTATTTCTGGGACTCCTCTTTGAGTTTCCTTCCTTTCACTGAAGGAGTTTTTCCTGCTCTTAATAGCGCACAGCCTTTCAGAGACAGTCTGTGTTATTAAAAGCACCAGTGAAACTGAAATGAAACATCTTTATTAAAATGACCAATAGAGTGCAGTGCCCACTTATTTTTTCAGTAGCGTTGGTTCTGGAAGTATTTTTCCCATTTATTTCTCTCATAGGGCTATAAACCTAGACAATCAGCCACAAGGTGAATCATGAGTGTAAACTTTAATTTAAAGCAAAACAAGTATTTTTGAAAAACACAAAGTTGCAAGACTGTGAGGGAAAGAACTATAATCCCATGATGCATTGCGAACAGTATAATCAAATTAAGAACGACGGAGAAATGTAAAAGTACTCATTTAAAAATGTTGATATATATAAAAACCATCCCATTCATTTTTCATTTCAAAATATGCAAATAAATTAAAATATTTTAGTATTTTAAAAGCCTAGGGAGACCAAATTGATTGTGTCATTCGCAGTGATTCATGGGAGTGGGTGAAGCTAATGAGAATTTTTGCCGTATGTCGCTTGTTTCGACTCTCTAATTGGTGGGATGTTGCACAGCATCCTGGGTAATGAAGTTTTCATCCTGAATTCTGCTGTTATGCACGACTGAGTTGAAATAATGCAGGCTGACTGCTTCAGCAGAAGCAAATACCATCGATTAACAACCTCACAGCTCACAGTAGGTCTGTCTTTAAAGGTTTATAAGTTCTCATTCACCCGATGGAAACTGAAAGGAGTTTTTACTTTGGGAACCTGACTGTTGCACTCTAAGAAGCTGAATTGAACTGAACAGAACTGATTGAAATAGAACTGAGCTGAATTTAACTGAAATTGGCTGAATAAAACAATCAATCATGTCAAAAGCAATTATGCAGTTTAATTGAACAGATCTAAATGGAATCGAGTTGAGCAATCTATACTGTTAAAAGTGCTAACGGGTCAAACTGAACCGAATTAATCGGAGCTGAAATTTCAAGTCACAAACACCCAAAAAGCTGCATTACCACATCCTTGGATTTTATATTGCCAGTTGCTGCTTTAAATATGACATAGGAACATATATCATATTGATTTTTTTAAAAATAATTATTAATACTTTTATACAGCAAGGATGCATTAAATCGCCCAAAAGTGGCAGTAATGACATGTATAATGCTCAGGATACTGAGAATGGAAGTAATCGCCGGAATAAATGACAGAAAATATTCATTTTTAACAGTATTTCACAATGTTACTGATTTTTGTTTAAATAAATGCAGACACCTTTCAAAAACATAAAATGGCATGTGTAATTTCCATATATTAGCATACACAGAACCAAGCGTGTTGAGCATCTTCAGTGCCAGTGCTGATGTCTAGTGTACTACTACTAGAGTAACAGCAACAGACTGAACATAAGGACCTCTCTCACACACACACACACTCCTGTACTCATTCATTCCAGCTGTCCATCTCGCTCCACATCGGCCTAGAAACACATGCACACACATGCACATCGACGCACGGGAGGATGCAGTAACCATAGCAACCGGCTGCTGCTTACCTGCTCTTGTATGAGCTGAAACAGAGAGCTTCTATCCATATACTGGGCCCTGGTGCACACACAGCCACAAAAAGAAGGACATAGGGGGATTTCGCACACAGAGACACGTACACACACACGTTCGTCCGTCTGTGCGGCACGCCTCCCCGATGGGAGAGAGACCCCTCTCGCACGCGCTCTAGCGAGGGCCAGTGGTGTATCTGCAGGATGCCCTCCAGTGAGCTTTGGTCCAGCTTTGGTTGTTAAAATCCAAAGTCCCAGTCACCATCCAGAACCCATAGATCTGTGGCACTTTTGCAGCCGTTTCCATCCAGCTAAAAACCAGCTTGCAGTCAATGCACTTTCTGTCTCTTTTTCTCACCACTTTCCTTCCTCTACCCTTCCGTCCCTCTCCGCTCGCCCGTCTCGTAGTGCTCGTATAGCCTTTACCTATGTAAATCTCTCCCTCTCGCCCTCTCTCCCCTCTGTCCTCCACAAAGACTGTACTACCTGAATACCAATGAAGGAGGGGAAGGAGGCGGCGGTCTGTGGCCAATCAGAGGCAAGGGGGAGTGTCCAAAGAGCTGCAGCTCTCCATCTACCCTGCAGGAGTCTTAAAGAGAGACTAAACACACAAACACACGTTCACTGCAGTGCACACACACACATACACACACACACAGCGCAAGCGCACTAAGGTTTCCTAAATCAGACATTAATCACACGCAGCAGATACTACAAACACTAAAACACGCTGTTCAGTCACTGCTTGTGCTTGTAATATCCTGATGATCACATATGCACTGAAACACACTGATTAAGTCATTAGGCTTAGTCATTATCTCTGAGGAATGTTTAACTGGTAATAAATGTAATGATGAATCCAAAATTCCTCCGAGTTAATAATGATGGTATGAATAAATAAAAGTAATCTATTAGATGTTAATGGCAGCAATATGCTCTGGAACCTTTAGAGGATTATTATCATCAGTGGTGCAGAAATGTGGAATTTTGTCAATATTTTGGCTTGCATATGATCTGTATTCAGGACTGCATATGAGGATCTGGTCTGGTTAGCAGTGGAACTGACCCCTCATGTGAATATACCGCTCTTCTTAGATATCTGGGTCATATTTTAGCATAGTTCATTTCAGATTGACTCAGCTCAGACTAGGAAGAAGCCAAACTGGTAAAAAATAAATAATTCTTTGCATTAAGCCAGTAAAAAATCTTAACAGATTTTTCACCCAAGGCTAAACAGACGGTGCAGATTTTCTTAGACACAAGACTATATGACAATACGCTCTAATTGTTTAATTTAAAGTTCACGTTGATTTGAGATATTTCATTTCCATGCAACAAAAAAATGTATTGATAAATATATTAATATTTACAATATGTATTCATTTATATCATTAAATATATTTATATACTGTAAAAAAAACTTCAGGTCTCCAACTGAACATGTTTGACTGATCACATCTAAAAACGTTTTAATCGGCCAAATTGAATTTCTGTGAATTGATGCAATTTAATAGCCAACTAAAAAATGTAGATGTGATCAGTGACTAAAAAATTTTCAACTGGAGACTGAGACTGATTTTTTTTTACAGTGTATATATTTTTTTTTATATATTTATATATGCTATTATATAATATATATATATATATATATAGTTTTTTATATTATATAGTTTTAAATATATATATAATATGCAAAAAATAAATCTATATATTTATTAATATATTTTTATAAATCTATAAAAATATATTTTTTATATATTTACATAAATTTATTTCCTAATTTTTTGGCTAATTATATATATATATATATATATATATATATATATATATATATATATATATAGTTTTTATATTATATAGTTTTAAATATATATAAAATATGCAAAAAATAAATCTATATATTTATTAATATATTTTTATAAATCTATAAAAATATATTTTTTAATATATTTACATAAATTTATTTCCTAATTTTTTGGCTAATTATATATATATATATATATATATATATATATATATATATATATATAGTTTTTATATTATATAGTTTTAAATATATATAAAATATGCAAAAAATAAATCTATATATTTATTAATATATTTTTATAAATCTATAAAAATATATTTTTTAATATATTTACATAAATTTATTTCCTAATTTTTTGGCTAATTATATATATATATATACACACACAGTGCAATCGGAAAGTATGCAGTGCTTTACTTTTTCCACATTATGTTACAGCCTTATTCCAAAATGGATTGAATTCATAATTTTTTTTTCAATTCTACAAAAAATACCTCATAATTACAATATGAAAGAGTTTGTTTGAAATCTTTGCACATTTATTTTAAAAAATAAGGGAAAAAAAAGAAAAAAATCACATCTACAACGTATTCACACCCTTTGCTCAATACTTTGTTGAAGCACCGTGGGAACCAATTACAGCCTCAAGTCTTTTTGAGCATGATGCAACAAGCTTGGCACACCTTTTTTTGATCAGTTTCTCCCATTCTTCTTTGCAAGACTTCTCAAGCTCCATCAGGTTGGATGGGGAGCATTGGTACACAGTCATTTTCAGATCTCTCCAGAGGTGTTCAAGTCTGGGCTCTGGCTAGGCCACTCAAGGACATTCACAGAGTCGTCCCGTAGCCACTCCTTTGTTATCCTGGCTGTGTGCATAGGGTCCTTGACCTGTTGGAAGATCAACCATCACCCCAGTCTGAGGTCCAGAGAGATCTGGAGCAGGTTTTCATCAAGGATGTCTATGTACATTGCTGTATTCATCTTTCTCTCGATCCTGACTAGTCTCCCAGTTCCTGCCGCTGAACAACATCCCCACAGCATGATGCTGCCACCACCACAGTTCACTGTAGGGATGTTATTCGCCAGGTGAGAAGTGGTGCCTGGTTTCCTCCAGACTTGACGCTTGCCATTTAGGTCAAAGACTTCAATCTTTGTTTCGTCAGACCAGAGAATTGTATTTCTCAAGGTCTGAGAACCCTTCAGGGGCCTTTTGGCAAACCCCAGGCAGCCTTGCACCTGGCTTCGGTCTGGCCAGTCTACAGTACAGGCCTGATTGGTGGAAAGCTGCAGAGATGGTTGTTCTTCTGGAAATGTCTCCTCTCTCCACAGAGAAACGCTGGAGCTCTGTCAGAGTGACCATCAGGTTTTTGGTCACTAACCCTTCTTCTCTGAACACAGTTTTACTGGGCAGCCAGCTCTGAGTCCTGGTGGTTCCAAACTTCTTCCATGTACAGATGATGGTGGCCACTGTGCTGATTGGGACCTTCAATGCTGCAGAAATGTTTCTGTACCCTTCCCCAAATCTGTGCCTTGATAGAGTCCTGTCTCTGAGATCTACAGACAATTCCTTGGACTTCATGGCTTGGTTTGTGCTCTGACATGCACTGTTAACTGTGTGACCTTATAGACAGGTGTGTGCCTTTCCAAATCATGCCCAATCAACTGGATTTACCACAGGTGGACTCCAATCAAGTTGTAAAACGTCTCAAGGATGATCAGTGGAGACAGGACCACCTGAGCTAAGTTTTGACATAGCAAAGGGTGTGAATACTTACGTACATGTGATTTTTGCAGTTTTTTTTTTTTAATAAATTATTTTTTTTTAAATAAACTTCCTTTACATTATCATTAAGGTATCGTTTGTAGAATTGAGAGAAGAAATTATGAATTGAATCCATTTTGGAATGTAACCTACAAAAAGTGAAGCGCTGTGAATACAGTACTTTCCGGATGCACTATGTATGTTTACAAGTTTAGAAATATATATAAAGAAACTATACTATTAATATACTTATTATATTAAGGCTCAGTGATAAAAAAATACTTTTTTACCATATAGGTTTCTGTAGCACAAACGATATGGGACAGATCTGGCTACACACCAAAACTGATCCCTCAGTGTTAGGGGTTTGTTCAAATCTCTAACCCTATATGAACAATGTAGTGGGTTCACCATTTCCTGGTCTCTTCTAGAATGAACATAAAGCAGAATTTTGATTATCCGCAGACCATTATGAATATGTCTGGTGTGATTGAGACTGCACGATGCAGTGATTTACAGTAACACCTGGCTGTTATATCTACAGCGTCTCCATCAGGTGTCAGAGTGGATCAATGATGCTGACCGGCACTTCATCAACAACAGACATTTGTGACTCATGATATTCATTCTTACTGATACTCGTGACACTATCAATCCATTACTGGCCTCATGTTTATGAACTTCATGACCTTTCGACACTGGGAGCATAATATAAGACAGTGCTGACCTTGATCAATGACCATAAAACCACAAGAAATCTGTTTTTCCGAGGAAGCACCAATCAATATAATTTTTCAGTAATCACATTAGACCCTTATGACGATGAGGTGAATCAAAGCCCAGCAGCAGAAGAACTATTTGACACATTTAGTTTATTTTTATGCATATTTATTATTTGTTGTTTTGTATGTAAACTAATTAAATTAAAATGATTGTCTGAGCCAATTAGAGAGAGAATATTATTATTTTTAATATCCTCTGCCTGATGCCTCATTTGCACACAGTACAGGCTGCAGAACAGAGCAGTGCTGCCCTCTCCTGGTCAAACTTAAGCAAGTCATTCTCTATACAACACACAAAGACTTTCATTCCACACTTCTCTTATTGGGCATTTACATACAAGACATACAAGCTTCATATTGATCAAATCAAAGTTTTTAAATCATAATTTACACATAATTTACTAAGTTATAAGGTTCCAGTGCACTACAAAAATCTGTGAGTCTTTTATAAAACTGCTTTATTTTCCGGTCTGTTCTTACATACACACTATTGTTTATGTCAAATGCCTATTCTGGAGCTCAATCTGAAATTTAATACATTTTACCTGCTTTTAATAATTAACTCTTAATTTACCTGAATTGAGATGCTTTTGAGTTTATGTGCATAACACAATGCACAAAACCACATATTTTTAATAGAAAACATTTTGTATGGCTTTCCTATAGCTCAAACAGTAGCTAGCAACGCCAAGATCATGGGTTTGATTCCCAGGGAGAGCAAGAATTGACAATAATGTAAAATGTGTACCTTGAATGCAATGTAAGTCGCTTTGGATAAAAGCGTCTGCCAAATCCAAATACATCCAATAAATGTAAATGTCATGTAAATATGCATAAGCCATACCGTATTGAACAGGTAGCACACGTGACGGCTTTCTTACAGTCTGACGTGATGCAAGTGCTTATACAGTGCCTAGACAGGGGGGAAAATGTGAGAATGTTAATTACAGCATAATAAATAGCTCAATACAATAACTTTGACCTTATGTTATATTCAATGTTCAGTACACTGTGTTACGGGCATTACATGAGTAATTAATAGGCCTACTAATGAAAAACATATGTATGTAATTATTTCCTGGAGCAGTTGAGTTTACATTGTTATTTCCAGTCCTACTATTATCATATCAACATGCAATATGTGCAATATGAGGCTACTCACCGAGTCCAGGTGTGTGGAAATCAATCTGCCATTTCGCTTTTCGCATTACATAACACCAGCAGTCTGTAATGAATAATATCAGTTATTTTCTGTTAAAAATGCCCAGAATCATAAATTATTAATATTAATAATAACAATAATTCATTACATTTACATAGCGCTTTTCTAGACACCCAAAGCGCTTTACATACAGAAGGGGGGAATCTCCTCAGCCACCACCAATGTGCAGCATCACCTGGATGATTTGTTTATTTCAGAACCCCATGATGCTAGAATCGAATTTCCTGAATATATAGCAATTTATCTCTTGTTGTGTCTATACTGCATTAGTTTTTCTCATCTATCTATCTATCTATCTATCTATCTATCTATCTATCTATCTATCTATCTATCTATCTATCTATCTATCTATCTATCTATCATAAAATATGTAATTGGGTTGAAAGTGCAGACTGAGGGAAGGTGCTGTTTTCAGCACTAGACACCTGCAGACACTTTATAAACGTCAGAGATAAGCTGTAGGCCTACGTACTGACCTGTATCAAACACACACACACACACGCGCGGGCGCGCGCGGGGGAATGACAGTGACAGTCATCACAGGTGTGTGAGATATGCATTGTAGCCTACCTGCTATATGATGCAATTCTGTTACAATCCAAAGTGTAACAAAAGACGCCATATCTTCAAGAGTCCACTGTCTAGCAGAAACTAATAATTCATGTTATTATAAAATAAAAAATAAAATGTTGTTCCAGAGTGTTATTCATGAGCGCGCAAGAGTTAAAGCGTCACGCGCTCAAACGCCAACTTGAGTAGCCTATAAAGTTAAAATAAACAGGTTATTAAACTGGTATATCAACTTAAGTTTAATTACAAATATGTGATGTGCTAATTAAAAGTTCTGTAAAGCGGGCTTGCAGTATGTGAACAGAAAACCCTGAAGTGAAGAGATTCAAGATGGCGTTCTGACTGGAACACCATCCAGGCTGAAAATGTGAATAACAGAACAAGCAGGATAGATAGAAATATAACTGTGCATCAGCCGGATAGCAGCCTGAACTAAATTGATGACTTGATAAGTGAACGGTGCAAAGATGAGAGGAAACAACCCAACGGGATACGCGCTTCCCTGCCAACGGAGAGATAACAAAAGAATGCACGAGCGCTTAAAGCATCCAGCCCAGTTTGATCAGTCCCAATATGTCAATCGGATCCATAACGCACAAACCACATGGAATGCATAGACAGATCGATATGTTCAACCTGACCATGGTACCGGTGGGTTCTGGTCGGTAAAGCTGGTCTTTGGGTCGTTGGCAACTTTCCTAACAGCCGAGCTCTTCTCTCAGAACACTCAGCATAGGAGCTGCTGGTTTATATACTATAACGTTTTACTCGTTTAGATCTATAGCTCATACATTGAACTAACACCTCTTGAAATGTGTGGATATGATCCACAATATGAGAGACACTTTATTTCGCGCACATTTAATTTATAGAAGGTTTAACAATAAATAATCAGAGAAACGTCACGCGGACTGAGTGGCCGGACTGTGTTAGTTCGTCAACTACTTCAGCTTATTAAAAACGAAAACGACGTTTTACATTAATCAAACCTACCCTGTCCTCGAGTGTGTTGATGTGGCTTTCAGACACATCGGGTGTTTTCCGACTCGGTTTCGTTGTTTTGGGCTAATTTTACGCGAATTCTGCAAAATACATCACCGCGCTCGCCGGTTTGAGCTGATTTTCGGGGAAAAAAAGTTGATGTCTCAATGAATTCAGGCTAAAACGAAACACGCACGTGAAGCCCAAAGCCTCCCCTCTCGGACCGTGGCGTTGGGAGGATCGGTACCGAACGAGTCTGCCTAAATTCGGCCTTAGTTCGAGGAGGAAGAAACACAAACCAGCCTGCGCAGATTTCATGGAAGCCCGCTTGATCAGCTGCTGGCAGTTGGTGTTCTCAATCACGTCCGCGTGGAGGCTTCATAGTACAGGCGCACTTCGGCGAATTATATACACACTTTCAGCGGCACTTCGTGCGAGTTATTTGAATAAATAATAATTTAATTCGAATCTAAACAAAGGCGGAGGTGTGACGCTGAGGTAATTTAATTATCTATCACTAATTTTTAGCCGCTCCTTAGGAATTTCCTATCAAGAAACTTGCACTTTTTCCTGAAAGAGTTTTTGACAGTTGGGTTCTGTTTTTGTTTGAAATTCTCCAGGACCGAACATGGCTGAGACGGCAGCAACTCCCTCATCCAAGCCCAAGAAGGCGAAAAACTCCAAGAAAGCAACGTCGCATCCCAAATATTCCGAGATGATCAAAGCGGCCATCGCCGCCGACCGGAGCCGCAGCGGCGCGTCGCGTCAGTCCATCCAGAAGTACGTGAAAAACCACTACAAGGTGGGAGACAACGCCGACTCCCAGATCAAACTCGCCCTGAAGCGTTTGGTGGCCAGCGGGCTCCTTCGCCACACCAAGGGAATCGGGGCTTCGGGCTCCTTCAAACTGGCCAAAGCTGAAGACGTCAAGAAGCCCGAGAAACCCAAACCAGCCGCCGTGAAAGTCAAGAAGCCAGCCAAAGCCGCTGCCAAGCCCAAGAAAGCTCCCAAGCCCAAGAAAGTGGTGAAATCTCCGGCGAAAACTAAGAAAGCCGCCGAGAAGAAAGTGAAGAAGGCAGTGGAGAAGAAGAAATCGCCTGTCAAAGCCAAGAAAGTTGTCAAAAAGGCGAAGGTGGCCAAACCTGCCAAGGCGACCAAAGCCAAGAAGGCGAAAACGGCGAAACCCAAACCCAAAACAGCGGCCAGGAAAACGGGGAAAAAGAAGTAAAATGGACTCAAACCGAGCGGACTGATTCATTCGAAACTCGGTGTAAATAAACTTTTTAAAGCAAATGTTTTTGGTATATTGTTATTTTTGTAAGGTCTTCAACCCCACATTTTTACAGCGCGTTTCTCCGGAAACTTTTGTGATTCTATAAAGAAGATCCCGGCTAAACTGTTATTTATTTTTAAAAAATTCCTGGACATTTTTTTTCTTTAAGTTGTACTGTGTTGCACACTATTACCATTCAGACATACTAATTAATTTTGCTAATTAGATATGTTGATATGAAGATATATGCTTTATTTTAGGTCATTCTAGGACTTGTGAAGAACAATAATAAAATGTCTTTGTATGAAGAACGGTGGCCTAACGTTATATGATGATGGCGATGTACAGAATCAACTTGTGACGTGGACTGTTGTAGTCTAGTTCCATTGCTGTCCATATTATGTCCATACTGTGCATTAATAAACTTCTTTTATTTCAAGCGCAGTCGTTTGTCTGGTGTTTTTATGGAGGGAGAGCAGATTAAACGGGTGCTATGACACTGGTCCCGTCCCATGAGGGATGGGGGTCTTTGGGGACCGCAACCTCTAGTTCACCGCGGAGCAAAAGGTGAAGCGCATCTTTGGGTTTGAGGGGCGTTTGACTCACTGCTGCCCCGCGCGTTACATCTGAGAACTGCACCTGTCAGTGTCACGCTGAGGGTACATGCAAATGCTTAGATGACGTGTAACTATAATAATGAAAACAATTTCAAATTTAAACAAAAAACTCAACTGAATAATAACGATCACATTAATATTAGTTTGATATACAGCATAATATAAAAATTGCCTCAGTTAAACATGAACACCCAAAATAGTGCCACATCTCAAAGAAGAATGTATTCGTTAAAGCACTACAACTGATGTCTCGGTACGAATACATTCAGCAAAACAGTAAAAAAAAAAAAAAAAAAAAACATAAATAAAAAAATACAGAGCAAACTGAAAATCAAACAGGTCATACTTTAGATTAGGGCCCAATTCTCACTATTAACTGACTTTCGCCTCAATATAAACTCCCAATTACTGCATATTAATAGTTGGTAGTTAAGTTTAGGATTATGTGATGTAGAATTTTGTCATGCAGAATAAGGCATTTATATGTATAGCATTATAGCATCAACTAGTTAAGTGAGAATTGGACCCTAAACTAAAGTGTTACCAAAATTACATCATGTAGAAATATATTTCTATGTCTGTAAATCATGGAGTGGCTCTGTACAGATGGTCAGATTTTATTCTCAAACTCAATATGTTCTTTAGATCATAAATCAGGCTGGAGAACATGATTTTTTTTTTACTCAAATTGTACTGCCGATAATATAATTGTGCATATGCTTAACTATTTCAGACTTCATAAAACAAAAATTAGTTTGTAATAGGCTATTGTAACATGGCTAATAAGTAAACTCCAAAAAAAAGTGATTAAAGGTAAAATAAAATGTACTTTCCCTTAGGCTATACAAAAAGTGACCTCAATCAAAACCTGATTTTTTTCTCTCTCTCAAATAACCCTGTAAAGATTTAACATTTTAAAAACAAATTCAAATTACGGTCATACTTTAGATTAGGGTCTAATTCTCATTTTTAACTACGACTTTTGCCCCAGACTCATCATTTCTGCTTATTTATAGTTGGTAAGGTAGTTGTAAAGTTTAGGATAATGGGATGTAGAATATGAGCATCCGGAATATGGCATTCATATGTGCTTTATAAGTACTAATTAAAAGACAATATAATATTACTATGCATGTTTATAAGCAACTAGTTCATAGTGAGAATTAGACCCTGAAATAAAGTGTTGCCAAAATTACATGTAGAAATATTTCCGATTTCTGTCTCTAATCAAATTAACTGTAATCGGTATAATATAATCACGCTGGAGAACATGATCATCAGGTTTTGTTATTATTTAAACGAGTACTCAAACCATTACGCCGATAATATAATTTGTATTAAATTGAAAAATGAAATGTTTTCACTTGACATTTATCTTGATGTTGAACACAAACTCACCTGAAGCATGTCTCGTATGCTCTATGTATTTTGCATAGTGCTCCTGAAACGTGATGCTGTCTCCAGCCTGAACGGAAATGAGATCCGGGCTCACTGACACGAGGCCCGGCTGCAAACCTCCACGACCTGCCTGACACATTCATGCTTTAAACGGTGCTCTCCGTTTCAGAAATATAGGAACTGGCTAAAATAAGAAGAGTCGTGTGACACGCCATGCTGATGTCATAGAGCACAGTAAACAAAATCACCAGAAAAAAAAGCTAGTTTATTACAAAATATTTCTATTAGAACATACTGGCTTAATTCCAAGCATCTCTTTTGATACTGAAGCAGGAAGATCATGGCAGCTGAGACGCAAGCCTGGGGGATTTTAAAGTTGGGCTCACCGTTTTTAACACTGGGCATTAATACTGAACAAAATATTGAAATTATGAAAATTAAAGCAATGAATAAGAACATCCACAGTCAGCTCAGTATCTTCACAAGAAAATTCTCGTGAATTAGCAAGACAGACCTTCCGCTCAAAAATTGATTGCTTTTTAGGCGTTTTTTTTGTTTTGTTTTGTGGAATGAAAGTTGCCGGTCCAATAAACAGTAACAGTTCTGAGATCCAGTTTCTAGTTATCCAGCTGAGATCCAGTTTCGGACAATATAATAATTAAATACAGTCAGCCAAGTCATCCTCTGCAGTCTATCCTGATCTATAGGACGGCTCTGAACTAGGACAACGCATCAGAGCATTTAAACTTCTTAAAATATCATTTAAAATACATTTATTAACACCATCCATCCCTCCTGCAATTTTAAACGAAATCTGAGATCATTCACCCCTACAATCAATACAGGCAAAAAGAACGATTTTGGGCCCAATTTAGCTATTTTCAAAATCATCAATGGGTTTTTGCCTCAGCATCTTAAAAAACTAACAAAAAATGATAATTTGTCAGTCATGGTCCATGCACATGAACAGCCATCTGAGGAACATGAAATGGAAATATATTCTAGTTTAGTATCAGCCAATTTAGAGGATGCACTTCATTTAGCTTCCTTTAACGAGTCAAACGGTTATTGTCTTTTGACAGCCGTAGAATATCACTAGAGCTCAACTTCTGTCTAACCCCGAGCTTACGTTAGCTTCTACAATATTCACAGAGAGGAACTAAACTGAAGTGCATTTCCTGAACTGGCTGAGGCAAAACTGAACTGAGGTGTGTTTGAATACATTCACATGGAATATATTCTTGATCCATATTGATTTCCCAAGCTGTTAAATACATTACAAACTGTGCAATTCAAAACATAACCTATGAAATCATTTCTTTATCTGGTTCCTCTTGAAGCATGTCTCTTGGGGTCGACCGATGTAGGTCAAACAGTAAGGTCGGCGTGTTTTCGAAGTAAAAGCATGTGTGTAATTCTTTAGTCCAGCTGAAAAACCTAAATACAACAATCAAATGCTTAATTCAGTTGCTGTCACTGTAACTAGCAGGGCTTTCCACCCTTGTTAAGCCACAGTGACTCTGTAAGGCCAAGACTGAGCGCAGAAAATGAAGGAGTGTGTGTTTATCTGCATGTATTGTGAGAGAAACGTGTGTGTGCATCATTTGTGTCGGCTGAAGGCTCTGTAGAGAGCGAAGCCCAGCATGGCGGCTATCGTGGCGCCCAGAGTCACACGCAGCCAGAAAGACGTGCTGCTCATGTCTGATCCATTCAGGTGCCTGCAGACAGGAAGTGACAGAGACAGAGAGAGATTTAAATACACTCAGTATTTCTGCTGACCTTGACGACACACAAACAGTCAAGCAGGCTAATTTTAGTCTGGCATACGCAAATCTTTCATCTCGTTCAAGTCAACATCCAATGTTTTAAAAGCCATTTTACTCAGCAGAAATATTTATGAGCGGCGTGTGATATTCAAATGGAGAAAAAAAAGTGGCTTGGCAACATCAGCTCAAAAACAAAAGCAGGTTTCAATGTCGGAGCAAGTCATTACTTTTTATTTCCATGAAAGATTGGAAAGCGTTTAATTTACGTGTACATTTGCAATTCAATAAAAAATAAATAAAAATGTATAAATGAAAACATATACAGCCCAGGATACATTTAAGAAACCAGTTAACATTGATTTCTCTCTCTTATTTTTTTTCCAGAGCTGTATGCATGTGTATTAATGTGAGGGAAATATCATATATTTTTATATATTAAATATAAAGTGAAAACAAAACGCTAAACTTGGCCAAGGTATTTATCTGACAAAATTATTTGACAAAAAAAAGCAAACTTACAGCGACAAAAAGCTCACAAGAAAAAAGCATACAGTGACTACAACATAATCAGTTATTAATATTGAATTGGTTCTTTCTTGTATTTGCATCAGAATTCCTTTGTATGACAGCCTGGCCAAACATTATGACGGGACAATTTGACATTGTGTAATCCAGGGTTTATACAGATACTGTAAAATGAAATTCCGGTTGTCAATTTTGGCTTTTTGTATATTTAAAAAAAAAAAAATGGTAAGATGCATGTGTACTTACGGGTACATGGCGGCCCAGGTGAGCTTGCTGTAAATGTGTGTGTGAGTGTGTGTGAGCAGCGCAGAGAAATGGAGGGGTGAAGGCAGCCGATGTTTGTAACAAAACTCAGATGGGCTCATCCCATGATGCTGTTTGACTTCCATCAGATCAGCTTTGGAGCCCACCACCACACACGGGATCCCGCTGTCCATATAGTGCTGCTACAGAGGAATAATACACAACACATTCCATCAGTCACTCTAATGGCACTTCAATCAGAAACATCTCTGGTTTATCACAATGACAACGAGCGATCACAGTCCTGGTTTAATCACATGGTCGTTGTGAAAAACTTAACGGTCAAACACAATACACATTTAAATGTGCCATTTAGTCATAGTTAACCCAAAATGAGGTAAGAACCAATGAGGTTCATTCTTGTGTTACGCATCACGTTTGAGCTTCAGCGAGAACCAATGAGGTTCATTCTTGTGTTACGCAGCACGTTTGATCTTCAGTGAGAACCAATGAGGTTCATTCTTGTGTTACGCAGCACGTTTGAGCTTCAGCGGGAACCAATGAGGTTCATTCTTGTGTTACGCAGCACGTTTGAGCTTAAGCGAGAACCAATGAGGTTCAATCTCGTGTTACACGTCACGTTTGAGCTTCAGTGAGAACCAATGAGGTTCATTCTTGTGTTACGCAGCACGTTTGATCTTCAGTGAGAACCAATGAGGTTCATTCTCGTGTTACGCATCACGTTTGAGCTTCAGCGAGAACCAATGAGGTTCATTCTTGTGTTACGCAGCACGTTTGATCTTCAGTGAGAACCAATGAGGTTCATTCTTGTGTTACGCATCACGTTTGAGCTTCAGCGGGAACCAATGAGGTTCATTCTTGTGTTACGCATCACGTTTGAGCTTCAGCGAGAACCAATGAGGTTCATTCTTGTGTTACGCAGCACGTTTGATCTTCAGCGAGAACCAATGAGGTTCATTCTCGTGTTACGCAGCACGTTTGATCTTCAGCGAGAACCAATGAGGTTCATTCTTGTGTTACGCAGCACGTTTGAGCTTCAGCGAGAACCAATGAGGTTCATTCTTGTGTTACGCAGCACGTTTGATCTTCAGCGAGAACCAATGAGGTTCATTCTTGTGTTACGCAGCACGTTTGATCTTCAGCGAGAACCAATGAGGTTCATTCTTGTGTTACGCAGCACGTTTGATCTTCAGCGAGAACCAATGAGGTTCATTCTTGTGTTACGCAGCACGTTTGATCTTCAGCAAGAACCAATGAGGTTCAGTCTCGTGTTACGCAGCACGTTTGAGCTTCAGCGAGAACCAATGAGGTTCATTCTCGTGTTACGCAACACGTTTGAGCTTCAGCGAGAACCAATGAGGTTCATTCTCGCGTTACGCAGCACGTTTGAGCTTCAGCGAGAACCAATGAGGTTCATTCTCGTGTTACGCAGCACGTTTGAGCTTCAGCGAGAACCAATGAGGTTCATTCTCGTGTTACGCAGCACGTTTGATCTTCAGCGAGAACCAATGAGGTTCATTCTCGTGTTACGCAGCACGTTTGAGCTTCAGTGAGAACCAATGAGGTTCATTCTCGTGTTACGCAGCACGTTTGAGCTTCAGCGAGAACCAATGAGGTTCATTCTTGTGTTACGCAGCACGTTTGAGCTTCAGCGAGAACCAATGAGGTTCATTCTCGTGTTACGCAGCACGTTCGAGCTTCAGCGAGAACCAATGAGATTCATTCTCGTGTTACGCAGCACGTTCGAGCTTCAGTGAGAACCAATGAGGTCCATTCTCGTGTTACGCAGCACGTTCGAGCTTCAGTGAGAACCAATGAGATTCCTTCTCGTGTTACGCAGCACGTTCGAGCTTCAGCGAGAACCAATGAGGTTCATTCTTGTGTTACGCAGCACGTTTGAGCTTCAGCGGGAACCAATGAGGTTCATTCTTGTGTTACGCATCACGTTTGAGCTTCAGCGAGAACCAATGAGGTTCATTCTTGTGTTACGCAGCACGTTTGATCTTCAGTGAGAACCAATGAGGTTCATTCTTGTGTTACGCAGCACGTTTGATCTTCAGCGAGAACCAATGAGGTTCATTCTTGTGTTACGCAGCACGTTTGAGCTTCAGCGAGAACCAATGAGGTTCATTCTTGTGTTACGCAGCACGTTTGATCTTCAGCGAGAACCAATGAGGTTCATTCTCGTGTTACGCAGCACGTTTGAGCTTCAGCGAGAACCAATGAGGTTCATTCTTGTGTTACGCAGCACGTTTGATCTTCAGCGAGAACCAATGAGGTTCATTCTCGTGTTACGCAGCACGTTTGAGCTTCAGCGAGAACCAATGAGGTTCATTCTTGTGTTACGCAGCACGTTTGATCTTCAGCGAGAACCAATGAGGTTCATTCTTGTGTTACGCAGCACGTTTGAGCTTCAGCGAGAACCAATGAGGTTCATTCTCGCGTTACGCAGCACGTTTGAGCTTCAGCGAGAACCAATGAGGTTCATTCTCGTGTTACGCAGCACGTTTGAGCTTCAGCGAGAACCAATGAGGTTCATTCTTGTGTTACGCAGCACGTTTGATCTTCAGCGAGAACCAATGAGGTTCATTCTCGTGTTACGCAGCACGTTTGAGCTTCAGTGAGAACCAATGAGGTTCATTCTCGTGTTACGCAGCACGTTTGAGCTTCAGCGAGAACCAATGAGGTTCATTCTTGTGTTACGCAGCACGTTTGAGCTTCAGCGAGAACCAATGAGGTTCATTCTCGTGTTACGCAGCACGTTTGAGCTTCAGCGAGAACCAATGAGATTCATTCTCGTGTTACGCAGCACGTTCGAGCTTCAGCGAGAACCAATGAGGTTCATTCTCGTGTTACGCAGCACGTTTGAGCTTCAGCGAGAACCAATGAGGTTCATTCTCGTGTTACGCAGCACGTTTGAGCATCAGCGAGAACCAATGAGGTTCATTCTCGTGTTACGCAGCACGTTTGAGCTTCAGCGAGAACCAATGAGATTCATTCTCGTGTTACGCAGCACGTTCGAGCTTCAGCGAGAACCAATGAGGTTCATTCTCGTGTTACGCAGCACGTTCGAGCTTCAGTGAGAACCAATGAGGTCCATTCTCGTGTTACGCAGCACGTTCGAGCTTCAGTGAGAACCAATGAGATTCATTCTCGTGTTACGCAGCAAGTTTGAGCTTCTATTTATGTTCGCGGAGCAATGTTTATATGTGATAAAAAGCCTAAATTAAATCTGTTCATCATATAAAGCGATCCACAGAACATTTGGACTAAAGCACTCTATTCATATGGGTTAGTTGTTTAACAATCTCTTTATGAACTTTTTGTCGCGACAAAGTAGTAGTTGTGTAGCTCTCAATGGAGGGACAGAAATCTCACAGATTTAGATTGAGATCTTTATGTATATTTATTAAGATGAATAAAAGTCTTACAGGTTTGGAACGACATGAGGGAGAATATTTAATGACTGAATTTTCATTTTTGGGTGAACTAAACCTTTGTGCTGAAAGTATTCACTTTTTTTTAAATCTAACTGACCCAAAACTTTTGAATGGTAGTTCATGTAATTAAATTTGGACAAAATTCTGTGAAATACACAAATAAAGGCCCAAGAGAATGGAGGTTTCTATCAATGGAGTCCATAAAAATGATAAGTGTCCATGTACTTGCTGTAGCCCAGATTATTTGATGGGCCGTAACTCGATTTCCTTGAGTTATAATAATATAGTGAAGCTAAAAGTGCATGTTAGCCAAAGAGGCTGCAGGAGATATTAATAACCCGCATCATCATATATTATTCACTGGCAGATATCAGGTTGTGCAAGGTCACTGAGTTTGTTCATTTGGATGATCTGATATTTATTGTGATTAATGAATATGAGTGATGTGTGTGTCAGAGTTTGTAGAGCATTGCTCCAGAACTAAAGCATCTGGTTTCTTACCTTATAAATACTAGCACAGTAGTTGAACGAGTCCGGGTCGCTGACATCATACATGAGACACGCCACATCACACGCTGCATCTGCTGCTTTTAGAAACTCTGTTTCCACATCCACCTCCTCCAGCTGCGAGGAATAACACACACGTCAGGCGGGAAACCAATAACATCGGATATGTTTACAGCTTGAGACGGCACTTACGATGAGGTACTTCTCCTGATTGGCTACTGAGATGGTGTTGATGGCGTATATTGAGGGGGGACCGGGGTCGCTGTCATTTCTCTGAATAAATACATCATAGCATCGTCAATATTTGGTAGATCTAAATGAGATTACTGGGACTCACAAGATGGATAAATATTTCCTAGACAGACTATAACTGTGGAAGAATACCAGAAGTAGAACCTCTTTTTATCTAAAGTACTATTTTCTAGGGCTGCCTCCTAATAGTCGACGAGAAGTGGCTTAGTCAACCAAATTTTAATAAGTTGGCAAGTCTCAGAAAAAAAAAACTCCACAGGAAAAGCACGCAGTCTGAAAGGGACAGATTGTTAACACAACTGGTCCATATAGTAATTATGTTGGACAGGAAATCGAAAAGTTCACATATCATTCTTCGATCTTAAACATGACTTGTCATTTGAAACTAACGTTAACTACATGGTCGCTTGCTTGAACATTAACCTAAGCCGTATTCGGACAGGACTAGTTTTCCAGGGGGACATTAGCAGTGATGCCAGTGGCGCGTTACTCTAATCTGACTACTTTTTTTTCAGTTATTTCCAAACCAGTAATCAGATTAAAGTAATTTATCCAAGTCACTCTGAGTTACTATTTTAGCCATTTTCCTCAGTAAAAAATTAAAAAAATTATATTTTTAATTTCTTGCGTTTCGGGGAGAGTATTTTTTTCAGGAAATATTTTTTAATTTCAACTTAAAATGTCAGGAGATACGTTGACGTTACTGTTAAAAATACACTTCCAATAAAGTGAGTGTTGGCAAAAACGGTTGTCCTTTCTATGTTGAGGCGGCAGGGGTGTTGTCACTAATGTAACTAATAGAGTAACTTGTAATCTTAGTTACTTTTAAAATAAAGTAATCTGTAAAGTAACTAAGTTACTTTTTAAAGGAGTAATCAGTAATCAGATTACTTTTTCAAAGTAACTGGCAACACTGGACATTAGAAAATTAATGTTTCACAAATGTACTTACAAACAAAAGCTTGGCTTTTAAGCCATACTCTCACCTCAGGGCTTCGCTGCAGAAAAGCTCGAAGGAAGTCGGTTTTTCCCGTTCCGCGTGGACCGATTACTTTGCAGAGGAACACAGTCCGCTGAGTCTGTCTCTTGTCCAGGTCTAAGGCCTTTTCTCTTGTTACTAAAATACACACACAGAAAAACACAAAATATTCTTTAGTATCCGTTTGATCAAACGTATGTGAAGTTTAAATAAGCTCTGTGTGTGGGCCTCATTACCTGTGATGGCGGAGGTCTGGGACGCTTGCTCCATTAGAATCGGATACCCGAGGTATCCCAGATGCTCCAAACACCGGTGGACATCCAGATAAGCAGATAACCTGCAGTTTATCCAATAACAATTCACATTAAAGCCATAACTACTGAACAGGGAATGTGTAATAACACATAAATGATTCATGTTCTGATTTTAGATGTAGGTTTGGATACAAATTTTGGCTTAAACGCAACCTCTTTGTCAGTTTCCTGGACTATTTTTCAACGTCGCTCCTGCAGAATAGTCAAAAGAAGTCTTATTTCAACCAAGTTCGCAGTCCAAATGTAATGTGATGAGATCAAACAAGAATAGTTTGCAGATGGCAGTTCAAAATGCTTACGCTACGTCTGACGACATTGCAAACCAGTAACGTCTTTTTCCAATCCGGTGGAAGTTAGATATTTTACTTTGTTAAGTTTTAAATATGGAAATTTTTGTCTTACACAAACGCATGGCTTCGCTTCAGAAGGCCTTTAATGGACTTCAAAAACGTGACAACCATTCACTGCCATTATAAAGCCTGGAAGGCCCAGGTCATTTTTAATATAACTCTGATTGTATTCGTCTGAAAGAAAAATGTCATATACACCTAGGATGACTTGAGGGTGAGTAAATCATGGGATAATTTTCATTTTTGGGTTAACTAACCCTTTAAATATGACATAATGGAATGTAGTGAAGTAAAAGTTTTCTAAAGAAAAAGTAAATACACTTTAAAAAATGTACTTGAGTAAAGTAAAAAATACTGTCCACTTGTCTGATTCACAAACAAATGACTCTGTCACATGGACTCTTGTCTTTTACTTTTTGTAAATCATAAAAACAGTGCAACGAGTGTAATCTAGTTTACAAATTGGTTCTATCTTGGAAATCATTAATGACTCATAAAAACAGGTCCATAGTGAATATGAACCTGTGAATCATAGTGAATCATAATAAAGAGCAAGTGTAGTCCATGTCACAAACAAATGACTGTTATTAACTTTTTTCTGTGAATCATAAACAATACAGCACAACCAGTAGGGCTGGGTATTGACAAAAAATTTGATTTGATTTCTATTTGATTCAATATCGATTATGTTGGCTATATCAGGTACAATACATGTCACATTTTCTCAAGGAAAACAATGCTGTAAACTATGGGAGTCAGTAGGTAGTACATAAGCTATAATGTTGAAGGTAAAAAATTAACTGATTTGTATACAAAACTTTTTTTATAATTCAGTTATAAACTTTACAATGATATAATCATATTTCTACACCAATTTGTTTCTTGAAATGACATTTGTAAGGTGGCTGTCATAAAAACTTCTCAGATTTATTCAAACATGCATTTTAAATCGGAGACTTTGTTTCATATCAATAATAACAAAACACAAAGATTATTGTGATTTATTAGATGGGAGGCGGCTACAATGTTCCTTTCATTCATCAACTGAAAACAGGATGACTTATAAGGATTCTTGGGATTTAAGAATCAATATCAGTTCGTAAAAATGAGAAATTAATATTTTTTTTACCCAGCACTAACAACTAGAGTAGTCTGATCCACAAACAAATGACTCTTACGCCGCATTCACACGGGGCGTAGGCGTTAACGCTTCCCATTTACTTTGAATGGGTGACATCATCCGTTGCCGAACTGAATTGTTGGTTCCGTCGCGGCGCTTCACTCGCGTTGCAAGCGGCAGAAGTTGAAGAATTCTCAACTTTTCAAGCGCCAGCGCAGGCGTCATCCAATCAGATCGCCGTATGCAAATATCCTACAGCAGACAATAGCCAATTGCGTTCATTACTGCTCCGTGAACCATCCAGACCATAGACCGTTAAAAATCCAGACGCAGCTCCTGGACCACTACGTGATATTCTTCCCGCTGTCGGCGCTTTTTCGGGATTTAATGTACTTAACAGCTTCGTGCACCTGTGCAGTGCGCTGACAACAACTACACGGGCAATCGCACTCGCACATACAACCAAAAAAGGTGCTTTTTTGTGTTGTGTTTTGGTCCAAGCGGCAAGTTAATGTGATTGGCTGTTGTCACTATGACGATCGCGTCAGCACACAGCTTCAGCCACGCCCTCCGTCAAGCGTTAACGCCTACGCCCCGTGTGAATGCGGCGTTACGATCAGATCCTTTTAATGAATCCTTCTAAAATACAAAAACTGAAGTTCCTCTGATTCAGTCTGGGTGATTTATTTGATTTCGCCACAGTGATGCTTGCAGTGAAGCAGTATTTTAAAGTTAAAAACAAACAAACAGAATAACCGAACAGGCTCAATGTGTATCAATACCATCAGCTCTAGTGGAAGAGGGTACAAAGTAATCATAAAAACAAACAAAAAGTGACTCCCCGAAAGAAAAATGATCCATTTAAAAGTGTATTGTGCTGTCTGAAGCTTCACTCACATCCACTGGCAGAAGTATCCGTGTTGGGAGATGTAGCTGTCGTCCGTTAGTGGGACATTACTGTACACCGCAGGGCTCCAGGGCATGTAGGGTAAAACACTAAACAGATTCTTAAGCTCTGCGGGAGAGAGGGCTGAATCCTTATCCTGCAGGAGGAGAGACAATCATCAGCCTAATGAAGCACGCAACGTTCATTAGGGCTGTGTTTCCCAACCTTTTTTCAGTCATGGCACCCTTTGAACATTTTCTAAATGTTGTGACACCCCTTCACATACGTTACACTATGGGTGTAACGGTACAGATTGCTCACGGTTCGGTTTGTATCACGGTTTTAGTACGGTTTAGTATTTGCTATGTTCAGGGAAAAAAGGACTACGGTCAAATAAAAATAACTTATACAAGCAGCAGCACAAATAAACACTATTGAACAAAAATACTACTAAAATAAACAATGCTTTTCAGGTTTTTCAGGTAGGTCTAACATTAGTTTTTAGGTAGAGAAATTAAAGTAATCGAATGTAAAATAACTGCATATTTAAAGATTAATCTTTATTAAACTTACAAAAACTATTCAATCAAGAGCAGTGAGTGATGTCCTTATCGTTTGTGTGACATTAAACAGAGTAAAGATAACTACCCCTTTAAAACCTAATGCCGGGATATGTGTCGTCTTTCTCGACTGAATAAAATTCACTTAAGGCAGACTGTGTCTTCTTGGATACTCATCAAGATGGACATGTTGACATACTTTCTGTGTGAGTTTGTCCGTTCAAGTGCAAGACTTGAAAGATAACTCAATATTTGCGCGCTGTGAGACGTGTGTGTGCTTTTGTATGAGTGCAGAGACAGAGCTTCTCACAGCGCACGTCTCAGTCGCGTCTTCTAGCTCTACACGCGGGTGATGACGGCGAAAATGACTGGTCATATTCGAACATACGGCAGCACTCGGATGCATTAACACAGTTTACAAAGAGAGACCGTTTTGCCCGTTTTTTATCATTGCTGTTGTAATGTATCACTGACGAGCCAGCACGTGTATCCATCGACAGAAAGATACATAAAGCCTTATTTTCAAGTTACAACCCATATATAAGATGCGTCATCAGATGTGAGATGAACCGCGGTGCAAGTGCGCGCACCTTTTACACGGCACCCCTGCTCACGTCAGACCCCAGTTGGGAAACGCTGCATTAGAGGAGCAGAGCCATCGGTGTCGCTCACCTCATCATACTTATCAAAGAGCTTCTGGAGGAACTGCTGGCCCAGATGATTCAACTCCGTCGTACAGCCCACCGACACGCGCAATCTGTGAACACACACATAAAGGTCACTTGTAGGATTAGTTCACTTTAGAATTCAAATGTCCTGATAATTTACTCACCACCACATCATCCAAGATATCCATACATATATGAAAATGTTTTCATATATATATATATATATATTAGGGCTGTCCTCGACTAAGGATTTAGACATCCGAATCAGAATTGTCGAATCTCTCTATGGTCGACCGATAGTCGAATCATCTGTATGTGTGAATGGGTTGGGAGGGGCACGACCCCTGGTCAGCAGAAGGGTAAAACTATTTTTATTTTCCTTTACACACTGCACAAAGCAACAACTTTTAATAAAGCGACCAAAACTGCCTGCCAACTGACAGACGAACTGACAATGGCTTTCTTATTCAGGTTTAAATAAAAGGTAATGTGGTGGATAAACATTAATGAACCGTTTTCTCATAACATGTTAAAGCCGCCATCGAAATACAGAACATCACACAATATAAAAGAACATTTTGATAAATAGACCTAAAAAAAATACCTGCCTAGAGAGGAAAAGAACACTTTGAGTGCGTTTACATGCACGTTCTGAAGCCGATTGTGCCTAAAGAGGGTGAAGGACGCGAAGCTCAGCCCCGCGCCTCGGGATCTCACACCGCCACCTGACGCGCACATTATATACACGCAAGCAAAATTTTCAATTGACTGACAGATGAGCTGCACGAAAGCGCTCTGTGGTGCAGCAGGATTTTAAACAACTTCCTGAGTGGCCGCGGACACGGACAGGCGCTGAATGCTGCCGCCGGTGTGTGTACACTCATTGAACGTGTTCTAATTTTAAAAGGTGTGTGCGAAGCTCAGCGCCCTTAAAGGGGTCGCACACCGGATGCTCAGCTCAGCGCCGCGACACGTCTTTAAAATATTGAGCACCCCCATATTGCCAAAATGGTATGATCCTCGTTTCATAACACCCGCGAAGATTCGACCGTGAGATCGGTGGTCGAATCAGGCTCCGCATATCGATGCATCGAATCTTCGACTATTCGGGGTCACCCTTAATATATATATATGCAATTTGGAGAAAATGTTTTCTTTTCGACTGAAGAAAGACATGAACAACTTGGATGAGATGGGGGTGAGTACATTATCTGGACATTTTAATTCTGAATATATTTATAATATGGCCGATTGTTTCGCTAGATAAGACCCTTATTTCTCGGCTGGGATCATGTTGAGCCCTTTGAAACGACTGCAATTTGGACCTTTAACCATTATATATCTTCCTTTCTTCAGTTGAAAAGAAATGAAGGTTTCTGAGGAAAACATTCCAGGATTTTTCTCAAACGGGTCCGACGGGTAAAAGGTCCAAATTGCAGTCGTTTAAAGGGGAACGACACGATCCCAGCCGAGGAATAAGGGTATTATCTAGCGAAACCATCAGCCATTTTCTAAAAGAAATAAGAATTTATATACTTTTTAACCGCAACAGCTTGTCTTGCACTGTGCCACGTATTACATAATCACGTTGGAAATGTCACACGTGACAAAGGCGGAAGTACTGCAGTAAGGCAAAAAACGTCCAACTTTTGACTTAATCTTTGCACATTTGCTTCGTAAACACTTGATCGGTACTTTCGTGTCACGCGTGACCTTTTCCAATGTGATTACGTAATACATGGTAAAAAAAGAAAGAATTGAAATTGAATGAAAATGAATCCATTTTTTTATATATGGTGGATTGCAGAGCCAGTGCAAGACGAGCATTTGTGATAAAAAAAAAAATATATATATTATTTGTATTTTTTTTGTGTGAAAACGGCCGATGGTTTTGCTAGATAAGACCCTTGTTTTTCATCTGGGATCCCGTTGAGCTCTTTGAATCTGCATTGAAACTGCACTTTGGACCTTCAACCCATTGTACCCCACTATATGGAGAAAAATCCTGGAGATTTTTTTTCTTTTTGACTGAAGAAAGACATCTTGGATGAGATGGAGGTGAGTAATTTATCAGTATCAGGATGAGAGAGGGGTGAGTAAATGATCAGTACATTTGAATTCTGAAGTGAACTTCTTCTTTAAATACTGATTTCTGTTAAGGTAATCACATGTGTTGATGTGCACAGACGTACGGTGGGTAGAGGTAGTCATCCATCAACTCCAGCGTGTCATCATAGCCAAATTTACGCAGGATGGTCCAGGTGGTCTCATGACGTCCCCTCTGGATAAAGAGTGTGTTCAAGAACAGGAAACCTACAGAAAACACACAAAAGCAAGAGTGTGTAAATTATAATTAAGATACACACAGTGTGTGCATAAGGAATAAGCATAATGTGTGTTACCGTTGAGTGTGAGTCCATTGTCCTGGACTCCATCACTGGTGTTCTTCCACACGACTGTCTTCACGTCCTCCAGAGCCTGAGGAGCCAGCGGATTCCCGAAACACAATTTCTACACACACACAATGGGTTTCCATGTTTTATGGGGTCTTTCCATAGACAATGATTTTTAAACTGTATCCATCACAGAAAATGTTCTGTATTTCTACATTTTTCACGGTAACCTTTTTGAAATACATAATTTTGTATGATTTATAAGCAGTTTTCCTCATGGGGACCAAAAAATGTCCCCACAAGGTCAAACATTACCAGTATTACTAAACTTGTGGGGACGTTTGGTCCCAGCAATGTAGGGTTTATCAGGAATGAACACACACACACACAAATTGCCATACAAATATACAAAGTAAATCACTGTTGTTATTGTTAACTAAAAACGATTAATTATTGTTTTCGTTAACTGAAATAAAGCTGAAAGAAATAAAAGCTAAATATTAGTTAAAAAATAAAAAACTTTGAAAACTTACACAAAAATGCTAATTGTTGCCGTAGCAATTAAATAAAATTATCTGAAGTACTACATTTACTAAAACTAAATCTGAAAATAATTTAAAGCTAAATAGACATTAAAACAAATTACTAAAATGTCACCTACATTTTAAATGAAAGGTGAAAATGACAAAAATTAAAGTTGGACATGTCGACATTATTCATATTTCATGTAACTGTAATAACTTTGTGTACCTTTTAAACAACTTTTCTGCTGACTGATAGGTGAGGGAGAAAACATTTAGTAAACTTCATGTTTGAGTCAATCAAATCCTGATAAAATCCTGCCTTACATTATTTCCTGCTGTATAATTTCAGTCGGAAATGGGCCACACTTGAGAAGTCAAAGGTGTTGTGAAGGTCGTTTCATGTTTGCTAGCTCACCTGAAAGCAGTTGAGTTCAGTGTCACTGAGTATGTGATCATTATCCTGATCAGAGATGCTGAAGACTCGACTCAGAGCTCGAACACACTGCGGCTTCAGCTACACAAACACACACAAACATTCATAATGCCATATGTACTCACGAGGTGAAAGACGTGCAGAGGTGCATGTGTGTGTGTGTGTGTGTGTGTGTGTGTGTGTACCTGTTTGTCTTCGGGGTCGTAGAGCGGAGCAGTCGGGTGTAGAACGGCCTTCTGAGCGTAATAGAAGAGCTCAGAAATATTCTTCAGATTCTTAGCTGAGCACTGCGGACACAAATACATCATGTAATCATAAATACCATAATTATTTTTTTTTCAATTTAAGACACACAGCTCAACACAAATTATCATTAAAATCAATGGCATATGGAAGTACATTATTTCAATAAATATGTTTAGTTAATATTTACTAATTACAAATTAACACCACAAGAGCCTAAATAGGACAAGATTATACACACATACACACAATTAAAAGTATATATAAACAATGTGTGCATTATATTATATATATATATATATATATATATATTAGGGCTGTCAATCGATTAAAATATTTAATCGTGATTAATCGCATGATTGCCATGAGTTAACTAGCGATTAATCACAATTTAATCGCACATTTTTAGCAATTGTAAATGTATCTTAAATTAAGTTTAAATTAAGTTTTATATACTCTAATCAACATGGGTATGGACAAATATGCATGCTTTATGCAAATGTACATTTATTATTAGTGAAACCATACTTATTCAATAATAATCAATACAGCATTAAGACTAGACATATCAAAGATCATAGATGTTTATCTAAGAAATTGTTCATGTCTCTTAAGCCTAAACTTAAAAATTAAGAGTAAGTAGTGATTTCTCTCATTTTAACAATATGAAGGGAGTTTTTACACTGGCAGTTTAATTCAGAGCAGGGCACAGTTCGTATGAAAAATTGGTAATGTGTACCAGTGAGCGCACCAGAACCACACCATACCTGGAGGAGTCCATATTCCACGAGTAGGAATATAGTGCGGCCCCTTTAAGAGATCCGCGCTCCCTATATATATATAAATATAATTTTTATTATTATTTATATCTATACATGCTTTCTACTAAATTTGTTAAAACCTCAAATAAAAAAAATCTAACTCAACAAAAAAAACATACAAAAAAAAAAACTAATAGAAAAAATTCTATAAAGTTTAACAAGTCACACGCAGTTGAATGAATGATTGTGGTTGCATATGCTAATCTATACACTATGCTGCAGATTGGTATATAGTTTAAGAGTGTTGGAACGGGATTTTGGTGCATTTGCTCAATGATAAAACAACAGCTACAGCAATCCAGCAGATGAACATTTCCAGGGATCATGTCACGGAAAGCGGGGCTTTCATTCTCTTTTGAAATACTAATTTAATGAAGAAAAATCATAACATTCCCAAAGCAAAACCCCCCTCTCAGTCACACAGTAAACTCTACAAATGACTTCTTCAGAAATGTTTTAGCAAGCGACATTATGAAGAACAAGCAGAACACGAGGTCACCCAATCACAGCAGAGGTCACTCATATACTGAATTCTAGGTACAGCAGCAAAAACAGCTCGGTTTAAATCTCAGCGTCAGAGAGAGCTCATGGAAAACTTAATTATGACTTTCTAATGCAGGAAACCTTGACCACTTTCTTAGTTGACTTCAGAGGAAAACTAAACTAAGATAAGTGTGATAAACAACCCCTTTTACATTCATGTGTGTGTCTATAGGAGATATGTGTGAGAGAAGTCTTTTGTGCTTGTGTTGAAGGTTCATTTGAGTTTGTGTGGTCAGTGGTTCAAACCTCTACACAGGTCTCGATCTCCGAAAACTGGTTCATGATTGGCAGGATGGTTTCCATGGAGCTGCCGGAGCGCAAGTCAGACTTGTTGCCCACGAGGATGATGGGAACCCTACATCAACAAGAGGAGATGTTTTTAAAAAAGTCCAAAAAAACAGGTGCATTTACATGGGCATCAGAGACGTACTTGCTTCCCTTTTCAGCACCTCCATTGACCAGCGGAATCCATTTAGTCCTGATCTGAGAGGAAAGACAAGGATGAAATCAGTTCAGAGGAAATAAAAGACAAAAATATAGTGATAATGTTAAAGGACACCCTGAGAAATACAATACCTTGTCAATGGATTCCTCTTGCGTGACATCATAAACTACACACACGACATTGGCCTACAAATGACAAAACCATAATCTTCATACAGTCAAAATGTAATTAAAATGTATATAATGTGTATAAATGTATATATATATATATATATTAGGGCTGTCAATCGATTAAAATATTTAACCACGATTAATCGCATGACTGTCATGAGTTAACTCGCGATTAATCACAATTTTAATCATTGTTTTTTTATTTGAATATATGTTAAAATGTAATTTATTCCTGAGATCAAAGAAGAATTTCAGCATTATTGCTCCAGTCTTCAGTGTCACATGATCCTTCGGAAACTAAAATAACACACATACATTATTAGGACACGTCTTACCTTTATGATTTCCTCCCTCAACACTTCATCAGACTGTTCAGTTTCTGTAGAGACACTGAGTGTTAGTAAAGCGCTACAGGGCAAATATTACGTAATCTAATTCACATACACACACACACCTGAATAGTCGACTATATGTGTGGGCACTTTCTCAGGTGTGACGTCAGCAGGTATGGTGATCTCCTCCGCCCGGAGAGGAACCTGACGACACAAACAATTGAGCTTCCTCTTACCGCACTGCACCAGTCAAACACACTGCCAGAGAGGCTCATGGGTAAACTCACCTGCTCAGGAAACTCCTCTCCGACCAGAGACATGATGAGAGAGGTCTTTCCCACTTTGGCTAAAGGAAAATAGGATGACAAAAGATAAATGCATTCCCACCGCCACAAAACTCTAGATTTGCAAAATGTCCCATGATCAACGGCTGCGCCACAATCGCAAACTCTTCTGCTGTGATTTCTTTTGCAAATCAGTGTGGGTGGCGTTAGCCTGATCTCCAGTTTTATTCTCTTTCCACTCCTTCAGGTTGCACACGTGACATGCTTCGGGTTAAAACTGTAGCCACAATCAAACATGTTGCTCTTAACAAGCATGCTCCAAAATAACTGGTCACTCCTACAGGTGTTCCCCTTGAGCTTATAGTCAGATAAGAGATAATACTAATAAGGACACGACTTGAGCCCAGCAGGCATGGAACAAATATAACACTAATGCTGAAACAAAACGTGCGTGAGACGCTTATATATAGGCTATACAATTTATGTACAATAAATCTAATTGTATTGTATACAATTAGAATTAGAATAACATATAGGGCTGTGTGATTAATTCAAACTGATTTTTACATTGCAATTTCCAACAATTCTGAAAACAAGATGGCCAACGTAAACCGATAATTGTGCCGCTGCCACATTCCACCCAGTGCACCTTATTTTCCTTCACAGCGGTGTGCTTTCGTTCTTTCCTAAGCCAAACGTGAAGGGGTCCTAAAATGTCCCTTTTTAAAAGATGTCAAATAAGTCTCTGATGTCCCCAGAGTGTGTATGTGAAGTTTAGCTCAAAATACTCCACAGATCATTTTTCATAGCATGTTAAAATTGTCACTTTTTGAGAGCGAGTAGAAATGCTGCGTTTTTGTGTCCCTTTAAATGCAAATGAGCTGCTGCTCTTTCTAGAAGAGGGCGGAGCTTCAAGAGCTCATGTTAGCAGCTCAGATTACCTCACTCTGACACGCACTGAAAATGTCAGAAACTGTTCAGCCTTTTATGTCCAAACTGAAGTCAGACAATGATGGAGAGACTCATGAAGAAGTGACAACATGTAGAATGAGACCGGACGTTTCTGAAGGGTTAATTGATGAATTTATGAAGCTGATGTAGAGCAAACTATCTTCAGGTCACTGATTAGCATATTCTGTCATGATAATCTATAAATCGCTCGTGTGGGAACTGTTGTAAACTCACAGAGCCAGAGAATATCTGCTGCATGAAGATATGATAGTTTGGTTTAATTATGGTTATAACTTATTTTGTCATCTTGCTTTTATGAGCTATTGCATTTGTGTTACATACTGTATTACAATAAATGTGAAAAGACAAATGCGACAGCTTGCGCAGACTCCGAATGTGCTCGCCTGCACTCTTCCTCTTCTCAACATGGCCTTTGTTGCGTCTTCCCGGGGGTGGGTTTATGTAAATTTTAGGGTTAGTGATGTCACTAGCCCATGAAGAAGCTTGTTGTAGTTCCTACCAGCTGTTTGTTGTAGTCCCTAAAAAGTGAAGTATACCGTGGGCTTCAAATACGCACCTAAACGGTCAAATAACCTACACACACAAATATGTTGAAATGCCATTTTGCTAATATCCTCGTAAACACGGTCCCTTGAATGAATACATTTTGTAGTTTTAAATAAGGATTATTCATATTTAATATATACAGCAGTGTTCTTTTACATTTAATTACTTGATTAAATTTATGTTGTAGGATATTACTCATCTGAATGCCACTGTTAGTATATCTATCTTCCTGAAAAACCTAATGCACTGTTTTTCATTTGTATTTTTGTTCTGTGATATTGATATAGTCATTTTTTTCATAATTAATTTAGTTTCTTTGTCCTTATTGTATTGCTTATGGTTTACTGTAACGGGTTTGAGGCCTTATACTCGCCTTAATTAACCTAGTATTAGTTTATGCTGAAGTATTGATAATTGTTTCAGTACATTAAAAATTACTCACATTATGAAATAAGACTTTAATCATCATATCACCCGGCAACAATTGTATTAAAAATAATCGTGATTTCAATGACACTGAAGACTGGAGTAATAATGCTGAAAATTCAGCTTTGATCACAAAAATAAATTATATTTTAAAAATTAAAATATATTAAAACATAAAATATTATATTAATAATCTCATTATACTTTATACTGTATTTCTGATCAAATAAATGTAGCCAACACCAGGTAGTGTTTTTAATGTGCATTATTGTCCAGGTTGAAGTCTCTCTAGGAATACGTGCATTCGGTCACAGGTGCTGGAGGATCTGTTTACCTAGGCAAAACTCCACACCTTGATAGTTACCATGTCAACACCGTTATCAATCACTCACCGAAAAATTAATGAGCAGATTGTCATTCTAATTTTGAGGAATAAAATAAGTGATGGAATAAATATCAAAAAGACCAAAAATGCTCAAAACAAATCAGAGCCATCAAATAGATATGTGTGTAATGAGTTTCTAAAATACATATATAAGAATATTTGTCACTTATAGATTATCTATTAAATTATCTTATAAATAAAACACATATGCAGGTGTTTAATTAATCATTGTTTAGTGTTTAATTAAACTTCTAGAGATTGACTGAACTGTCATTAGCCTGTAATCTGTGTGAACAACTTGCTCACTTGTTAATAAAGTTAATTTTCGTGTTTTGATTTTGCATGATGGCAAATAACAAAAAATTGAAACACTAAATGAACGGATAATGGAAGAGTGTGTGTTTACTTTAGATCATTCTGCAGCAGCTCAAGGTTGAGGGTTAGCGCTCTCTAATCATGCTTTCATTAAACTGTCACATTCAGTTCCCTTGATATTTAAAAAACAAAATAAGCACTTACGTTCCCCCAACAGCAGTATCCGGACATCGCGTTTCATTTCACTCCACTCTCTATTGAACTCCGCAACAAGCTGCGTCTATCTTTTCCAAAAACTTCAAATTCAATTCAAAGCTCAGTGCTAGTTTCTGGCTAGCCCCATTCCAGCCAAAGAAACTGGCAGCGCTACTGACTTCCGGTTGGAGCCCAAATGGAGCGCCCTCTACTGTGCATTTCCTTCGGGGTTTTTTATTTTATTCAAATTTACTTAAACTCATTACTTCTTTAAATTATTTAAATATTAATTAATATCACTTCAATTTACTTCAACTTATTTTATATTTAATTTATTTTCTATATTATCCGTTTCTGCATTCTAAGTACATTATAGAGCGTCAATATTATTATGCCTTATTATAGTACTATTTATATTTTAATTGAGCTTTACTGACTAATTCAATTAGATTAAATAATATCATTAACTTAGATATATTGACCCATATTGGTAGTAATATATGGAATAATACTTTATAATCCTATTAAAAGCATTAAAACATTAATAATTCATATAATTAAAAAATAATCATTTATATAAAATTGATTTGAAAAATTAAGCTATATTATATTCATGTTTTGAATTTATGAGCTAAAGATCTGTGAAGCAATATATAATGTTTGTCAAGGACATATTAATGAAAGTTATTTTATAAGTGTTAAAATCCGGTTCTGTTTTACTGTAACTGTGTGTCAATGGCTTTTAATGCAGACATGAGTACTTCAGATATTTTATGAATTTTATTGATCAAAGTGCATGACAATTATAAGGTATTTCTCACTAGCAAAATCATTTTAAACAGTAAAAAGTATTAGTAAAGTACAAATTATAAAAAAGATATATATATAAATCAATTAATACAAGTTTAAGTCATGCTAACTGGATGCAGAAATGTTCTGCTCCATCAATGCAACATTTCTACTGAACAGAAACGCAAAAAATGTGATATCGGAGTAGCTACTGCATCCAAACTGAGAGGGATCAAACTATTAAACAGTAGCTTTAGTGTTCTCCTAACATTATAAGCCGTGTACAGACCACAGCAAGAGCTCATTATGAGCAGCAGTGAAGAGCTGAGATCCAGACCAGCTGAAGCTGCACACGTGAACCGAGTCACTGTGAGACGCGAAATCCTGGAAACGGCCGCTGGAGGAATGAACCAGCTTCAGGACATGCTCTGAAACACAAGGCATCTCCGTTAGACGACTGCATAACTCAAACGCTTTGCTTTTATGTTGCAAGTAAAACGGCACGGGCACACTAACGGTTTGATCCAACAGCGAGCAGCCTTCCTGTTGAACACAGACTGAGACACAGAGCCCAGTCGGCCAGAGAGATCGTCCTCAAAACCTGTCAAACAAAACATACTCAATTATCTCACAATCTCTCAGGATGACTTCAGATGATATATAGGCCGAGAATGAGTAAATGTGTTGTTTTACGTCAGGCCATCAGTGTGTGCGTACCTGTTTTTTGTAAAGACAGTAAAAGATGATCTCTTTTTCCACAGCGTAGCCGGTGTAAACCACCACTCCTCTCTCACTGGGGCTGAACGCTGCCAGACTGGGTGGTAATGCAAGTACATCCTGATTAAAAAGACAAAATTGCACCAAACGTCACTTCTTAGGACTTTACAACTACAATAGTAATCTTCAGAGCAGCTCAATTGGACAAAGTGTAACTCTACATGATATATGAACAGGTTCAGGGCATATTTATTGGCTTAATACTCATGAATATTCAGTGTGTCAATCACCTCTGGTGGGCTGGGTGCTGGAAATGTCAGCCAATCAAGCAGCTCACATTTATCCTTCGTCCAATCAGCAGCCCAGATGCTGACACGCCTGTCTGAGCTCACGGCCAACCAGAGCTCATTCCCCTCCAGACCAAACTCCTTATACTAGAAGACATTTATATCAGCACACACACATTAAATCAATCAGCAGTTTTAAAACAATTAATTGTGATTTTTCTGATAAAAACTGCAACTGCAATTTAAAATGTGATTTTTTAAAAAGCATTTTGTAATTGTGTATTATTATAACTACAATGATGATGATGATTATTATTATTATTAAAATAATAATAGCATCAATAATAATACCAAAAATACATTATTATTATTATTATTATTATTATTATTATTATATAAAAACAGGCTGTCAAACAATTAATCGCATCTAAAATAAAAGTTTGTGTTTACATAATATATATGTGTGTGTGTGTGTACTATGTATAATTATTATGTATATTTTTATACACATATACATGTATATATTTAAGAAGAAATTGCATGTATATATCGTATACATAATTTATACTACATAAATATTTTATATATATATAACACATTTTTCTTAAATATATACATGCATGTGTAAATTTTTATATTATATACATAATAATTACACACAGTACACACACACACACATATATATATATATATATATATATATATATATATATATATATATATATATATATATATATATATATATATATAATATATAAACTTTTATTTTGGATGCGATTCATCATAAATTTCATTATTATATTTTTTAAATTTTAAATCCTAAATTCATAATTATTATTTTTATCTTAAACACTGAATTTTATTTTATAGTGAAATATTTCAACAATAAAATGTCTTGTTTTGTTTAATATTTTATTTAGTAACAATAAATATTGTTATTGTTGTTATATTAATTATTACAATAACTTATTAGAAAATAATATAAAATATTAAACAACAAGAAATTGTACTATTGTAATATTTCACTGTAAAATAACATTTTAAAAATAAATAAAGTAATTAAAAATATTATGATTATGATTATTTTGTTTTTCAGTACAAAGTGTATAAAACTAATATACTATACTATAGTATACTATATGGCTCTTATACTTATACTATATTTCATAATCGTGCTAAGCCACAATACGATTTCAGTTTAATTTTGATTGCAGCTCTACTCAGCAGTTCATTCAACGACTCTGTAAGTATGTGGACACTCAAATAACACTAAAGTTGTAAATTATTGTTAAATATATGTATTTTGCATTTCAAATGCTGCAGGACCTTTTCTCTTTAGTAACATTCATGTTTCTTCTTTATGTTTGAGGTCTTAATGTCTTTTTATAAAATGTATGCAATTTTTTTGTGTGTGTGACTTAAGTGTCCGAAAACTTTTTGGGCATGGCCCACAATTCCACATCATACACAATGATGAGTCATTTGCCTTGCAAAACAGAAAAACAAGGACACACACACACACACACACACACACACACACACAAACCTGCTTGCTGGTGCACTGCACTGTAGTTATGGGCGCCCCCTTGTGGTCACTGATGGTGCGTACAGTGACTCCAGTGACGGGACTACTGACGGTAATAAGGCCATCACGGCCACCAGACAACAGCACATGACCTACACACACACATGCATATAGTGAAAATAACACACACGAACGATCACAGGACACAGGTCTTACACACACTCTCTCTCACCGTAGTGTGAGTACTGTAATGCACACACAGACACAGGCTGAGGTTGTAGTTTCAGCTCCATTTCAGCCGACTCCAGACTGAAAATCCTCACAGTACCATCGCTGTAACCGCCTGCAACGCACGTGCGGCCGCTCGGCTCATACACCCCCCTCGGAGGAGTCCAACACACACACTCACAGCTCTGCAATACAGAGAAATCAACACATACACAAAAAATGTGCTTTTTCACTATTTGTAATGTTTTTGAAAGAAGTCTCTGTTCACCAAGGCTGCATATATTTGATCAATAATACAGTAAGAGCAGTAATATTGTGATATATTACTACAATTTAAAATGTCATTTATTCCTGTGATCAAAGCTGAATTTTCAGCATCATTACTCCAGTCTTCAGTGTCTCATGATCCTTCAGAAATCATTCTGATATGAGGATTTGCTGCTCAAGAAACATTTATAATTATTATTAATGTTGTTAAAATTGTTCTGGGAAATGGATAAATGTTTTCTTTTAGGATTCTTTGATGAATAGAAAGTTCAAAAGAACAGCATTTCCTTGAAACAGAAGTCTTTTGTAACATTATAAATGTCTTTACTGTCTCTTTAGATCAATTTAATGCATCCTTGCTGAATAAAAGTTTTACTTTTTTGTACTGACCCCAAACTTTCAAACAGGGCTGTACATTGAAGTACACGGTTATATGACTTATTGCATTAAAAAAGCTGGATGGAAACACCAAAATATGAATAACATTTGCATTAAAAACTAGCTTGAAATGGATACATTATTCAGTAGAAAGTCATGCACAGAAAGTAGGTTGGAAAGACTTTCATATCTAGGCTGCCATTAAAAAAAGTAATGTGACAGAATAATGTACTCAGATGATTGGCTACTATGAAGACCTGTTGTCATCCCAGACACAAGGCATTCGTCAGAGTGTTTTGTAAATGAATTGTAAACGGCATCAGTGTGTTTATTCTCACCTGATTCAGCACCTGAAACTGCACCAGCAGCTCGTGGCTCTGCAGTGCCCAAACTCTCACACTGCCGTCCTGCCCACACGTGACGAAATGCTTCTCATCTGGACTACAAACCACACCGTTCACCTGGGGAAGTTTGAGGAAAAGCAGCTTCTTTTAGAATCATTTCAGATTTTTAACTTTCTGCATCTGGAAGGTTTTGCCATGGAGGAACTTCACAGCTTAAAAAAGGGTCTAATCAGATCGGCAGGGATAACATGTACCTTGCTCTTGTGCCCGCTGATCAGACGTATACTGGTGCTGTCGGCCCAGTTGATATACCACAGGGTTCCAGCTGTCGTACCCACAATCCCCATGTCCATGGCCTCATCAAACGCTGCACTGACCACTGTCCCATCCAACAGCAGTTCCTGTTCTAGCTGCACCTGAGCTCTTCCGGGTTCAAAACAAGTCATGCTCTTTTTAATTGTTTTTACAATGTGAAACTGCATTTTTTTCTATGGTAATTAGGACTAAATATGTAACAAAATAAAGTAACTTTGAATCTGAAGACTTTTCACAATTGTGACTTAAATTCACAACTAATTTCTCATGATTATGACTATATTTCACAATGTAAAAACTTTTTTCATTACTTTTGCATAATTGCAACTTTTTTTATTGAGACATTAAATCTCACAATTGTGACTTTGTTTCACACAATGTGACTTTACATCTCAGGTTAAACTTCACCTCTCAATTACATTTTAATCTTTTAATATTGAGGTGTTAATGGGCTTCCATATGTAACATGTCCATATGTATATTACCATTTTTTATCTCCAACACTGAAATGCTTTGCCAAAGAGGCCAATAAAGACTGTTTTGTCTTCGCAAACTGTCAAAATTTCGTGTTGACAAGCCTTTCATGACCCTTTTTTATAAATCATACATTGAGTCTGTTTTAACATTCTCATTAATTTGCTGGTATGGTAGTCTCACTGTCAAGGCCAAAACTGCCCTTTCCAATATAGTGAAGGTCAGTAGTAAAATTATAGGTGTCCAGCAGAGTAGCCTTTCTGTCCTGTATGATAGACAGGTAGTTAGGAAGGCCAACGCAGTAATCTCTGATAGCTCCCACCCCCTTCATTCTGAGTTCCAGATATTGCCTTCCGGGTCTCGGTACGGTTTACCTCCAGTGAAGATTAACAGAGATATAAGCATTCATTCGTCCCGAGAGCCATCTTGTTTATGAATTCAGCCCGGAGGAGTAGACAGACTATAACTATTAAATAGTGATGGGGTTATTATTATTATATGTATAGTATTGCTTGTTTTTGATTATGTTGTTGCTGAAATGGGGTTGGTTATGGAATTGTTGCTATATTATGAAATTGTCAGATTTTACTTTAACAAGGGCCAGCTACATTAATTATTTCTTTTGTGTTTTTGTCTTGTATTTGTGCATCTGTGAACTGTTCTGTGTTATAAAGTATAAAGTCTAAAGTAATTTAATGATTTGGGGGCAGAAAGATTTATTTTAAAGAAATGAATAGTTTTATGCACTGAATTCATCAAATGTGACAGTAAAGACATTTATAATGTTACACAAGATTTCAATTTCAAATAAATGCTGTTCTTTCTATTCATCAAAGAATCCTGAAAAAAGAAGCAGCACAATTGTTTTTTTATCATTTATAATAATAATAATAAATGTTTCTTGAGCAGTATATCATCATCTTATAATGATTTCTGAACGATCATGTGACACTGAAGACTGGAATAATAAATGCTGAAAATTCAGCTTTTAATCACAGGAATAAATTATATTTTAAGATATATTAAAATGGTTATTTTAAATTGTAATAATGAGTCATAATATTGCTATTTTATACCAACTAAATGCAGCTTTGATGAACCTTTTTTTTTTTTTTTTTTACATTTGGACACAACATACAGGACACAAATCTCACCGACCCAAACCAAACATAAGTGTGTATATATAGAGAGAACTTAAAGCATTGTTAAAGGAGATAAAGTGAGTGTTTGCATGTTTACCCATCATCCTGTCCTGCGCTGCTCATGTTATTTGGGTTAGTGAGATTCTGAACTGTAGCTACAGACCACAGTCTCAATTTTTTGGTGTTGCTCCCTGTGACCAGCTTATTCCCACAGCAAACTACCACACCTACAAAAAATGCACACAAAAACACTTATTAATGATCACTTCCTGGTTATACTGTTTCCCAATGACCCACAATGATCACAAGTGTCATCAACACATTTCTCACACACACCTATCTCTCCTCCATCTGCTTCCCAGGTCACAAAGCAGCGCTGTGTGTTACAATCCCACACACACACATGGCCGGTGTTTGTGCCCGTGTACAGGATACGCCGGGTGTTATAGCACAGTGATGTCACCTCTGCCTGCCCGACTGTATCCGGTAAGCCCACTTTCTGCGCCTGCAGGCGAACCATATTTAATCAACTTTCTTCTTTACAACGTTGTATGCATGTGTTTGCATACTGTGTCAGTACGTACCTTAAGTTCAGTGTTGTTATCGCGTGTTTGTATTTGAGTAAAAACAACAGCACCGCTGCCGATGAGAGTCAGCTCATTAGCAGTAAACGGGCAGAAACAAGCGTCATGCAGAGGGACGGATATCTGAACCGTACAGAGCAGCTCAAATGATCGAGTGCTCCACAGCGCCACCACCGGCTCAGAAAAATCACCTAAAAGCATATTATACCGCATCATTACAAATGATTCATTATAAAGACAAGATTTATAAAAGTGATCTATGTCTGTATTGAAGAAAGTCTATTGATTTTCAAGGGATAACATATGGTTTATAGATTTCTTTGTTTTATTTGAAACATTTCTTTCTAAAAGAGCCTAATTAATTCACAATTTATCTTAAATGATATACATGAATACCGTAACTACAGTAGCCAGGATTTATTTTGTCGCAGTAAATAATATGCTGTCAACTCTTAGTAAGTGCACCAAAATGGGCAAAATATTAGTTTGTTACAGTGTAATGGAGTTAACTGGGCCCAACAGTGCAAGCACTTTACTTGCAATTGAGAATAAAAATGTGTGCAAACTGTAAAAAAATATTTAGGAGCATGTGTGTGAATAAGTAGATTCGAAAGATTGCAAAAGTCATCTGTTCATTTTTTCCCCAAAAGAAAAATTATTTAATATCTTAAATGGCATAAAAGTCTTAATTATAATATTAAAATGTCTAAAATTTGAGGTTAGAAAACAGGAGTTATAATTTTAACTTAAAAAATCTTTTAAAAAGCTATGATTTTATTTTTAAAAAGGCAAGCGCTGCATTGTTGCACATTCTACACTCAATGAGCATTTTGCAATCAATGAATAGTGCATATCTATGCCAAATGATTGCTTAAGATTTCATGTTGATCATTTTGTACATTGTTTACTTTATAGTGTTTATATATTGTAATATATTTTAGAAGGTGCATATAAGAGTGCATATTTTATGCAATAACATTTTCTGGTAATTTTCTGCTATTTCAGTTACACAATAAACTGTATCTGGGATTTAATTAAATATTTTAAACATACATAATTCCATAATTATGAAATAAATAGTTTGAAGCAACCAAGTATACTTTTTGTATTCAAATAAATTAAATCATTTTGTTTGTTAATGTCTCCCTGTATCCCTTTATTAGGGAAAAAAAAATTATATGATACATTTTTACTGCATCCCTAGTTCTTTATGCACTTCTACATTTTTAAAATTAGCAGTGCATGTGCTAAGTGGGAAAACATGATCCCATAATGCAAAACATTAAAGGGTTACTTCAGCGATTAGCATATGGCTTTCTATCAGTAGAAACCCTGGAGTATATTCAAACGATTGTGCTTTCCCCCCTCATATCCCCCTGAGACAAGAGATTTATGCATTTTATTTCTGGAAAAATTCCTCCTATGATGCAAATTGATGATATTTGCATCATAGGAGGAATGTTTGGCCAAAGGCTAAAGACTACAGCCAGCAGAGGGAGCCATTTCCGCATGTTTTCAACTCGCGCATGGGCATGGAGATCACACTCACAGCACTCAGCTCAGCTGCAGGCATTAATTTAAACGGATGCTAAGCAATGTAAGTGTTTTAACTTTATTATTAATTAATTTCTATGAAAGTTAAGCTTCCAAAGGCATGAACTGAAAACACACCAGACTGAACACGCGTTGCGCATGTGGTCGCGATTACCTCAGCTCTCATCACGAGAGCTCATTCAGCTCATTTATGAAGTTAAATGTAATCTGACTCCTAATCTGAGTTAGTGCTGTAAAACATACGCTGCGACTCGATCGTTATATTGAACAGACACGTTCAGTATTTAATAGAAGTGTCTGTTCTCTAACTCAGTCACTGTAATCCCGTAGCGTTGGCTTTGGGAATGGCCTCACAGGGCAGCGAAGCATTCTGGGAATTGTAGTCTTTCATCCCCATAAGACAAAAATACTATTTCTGTCTTTTCTCAGTCTAGAAGGCACCAAATTCAAAATAATTTCACATTTCTACTACATTAATAACCCAGTTTAAATACAGATTCATATTCCCAGCGCTGAAGTACCCGTTTAAACACTGACCCACTGAGAGGAGGTACATGTCATCCCTGGAAAACGTAAGGCTCTGCACCACCCCCTTGTGATAGGAGAGGCGGTTTCTACAGGAACCATCTAAAACGTTCCATATGCAGATGAGGCTGCTGTGTGAAGCTCCGCCCCCTGATGCAGATGCAACCGTCTGCCGAGAAAATTAGACAGAGGTTTCATTCTGAGGCTCCTTACAATCATTAGTAAAGCATTACCAACTGGTGGAAAAGTGTGTGATTTATATATCTGTAGTATGTGTGTGGTACCTGTGCATCATGGGTGACAGCAAGCGTTGAGATCTCCTCTGCGTGACCGAACCACTGTCTCTGTGAGCCTGTGTGAAGATCCTCAATGACAATAACACACCCACAGGAGTACACAAATAAACCTGCAAACACACACAAGATGTAGCTAAATAACAATTGCGTACATACACACTGAGAAAGGACACGTAAGCACCACCACAAAACGTGCACATTCATTTTATTGTGATGGACATCATAAAAGAGTTTATACTTGGATAGTATTGACCTGTGTCTGGATTCCAGGCCATATTATTACGCCCATTGCCATTATAGCCAATCACAGCCTTCAGACTCAGCCCCGCCTGTCCTGAGGGCGGAGATACTACAGTCTAAAAAGAGAATGATTGTTGTGGAGAAAAAGTGGTAAAAAAAGACTGTTCTGGTTTAAATGTTAATAATTGACTTTTGAGATGAATCCATGAATGAATAATTGAAGTACCTGATCCAGCACAGATGTCTTAAAACGTGGAGTGAAGTGTTTATAACAGTCTGGACGGATTGCCGTGTGACCGTCTCGTATTTTCTCCGTCCTTGATTGATTGGCTGGGAGTGTGGGTGTCTCCTCGTTCTGCACCCATTCGGTCACTCTCAGGAAGGAGGTGTGTTTAGGGGGAGGAGAGTGTGTGTGGCCTGCTGTGGGACTGAGCTGCAGTTCAGCTGTAGAATCACACAGGAAACCTAAAAAAAAGAAAAGTGTCTGAGATGTAATACTGACACGCGGATGAGAAGTAATGAATGAGAAGTAATACTCTTGAACACACCTTCACTGTCCTTCCTCTCACTGAAAAGAAAATTTATAACAGGCGGCGAAGAAGGCTGAAATAATGCCTCTCGAGGACTCTCATTGGACAGCTCAGCTGCATTTAGCTCCACCCAACTGTGAGCTGAACAACAGAAGCTTATTAAGGATCATCATACAGTGTGTATTGGTGTATAAGAAAACAACAATTTTCATGCTTATGATTAGATTTATTCCTTTATGGTTGTTTCGATTAAAAAGTCAATTTTATCTTTTAACATCATATACTCATATTCATATGTTCTATTCAGGCCAGACATTTAGTTCATCTCTACTATAGCTGCGTTTCCACCGCAGGAACTTTACCCTGGAACCAGGAACTTTGGGTGGTACTCGGTGTGTTTAGACCGCAGGAACCAGGATCTAAATGAAGTTCCGGGTAAATATTTCCCCCTCCAAACGGCCCAGCTCGCGACGTAGTACTTTTTCAAAGTTCAGGAACTTTCGAGGGCGGGACTTGGGCGCTGAACATGCTGATTGGTTTAGCATTTTATTTCAACCGCCATTTTTAAAAGTCTTTTGCGAGGTTCGGTCTACGTTCAGTAAATATCAGTCTTGCTCTCTGTCTGATTGCGCGCGTTCGTCTCAGCCATCTCAAGCTTTCTGAATATGCTGCTGAATCTGCATATTAGTGCTCTTTTCTGTCGTTGTTAATTTCCTCTTTAGTAAACCTATACATAACCAGCAAAAGCAGCACAGCTTGAATCTCTTCCATACTCGTTATTAATTTTTTTACAGTCTATATTTTTCACCATGTAAACGACCTGACCGATTACTTTTAAGTGTGCGTCCTTACATGACGTGACAGCGCGCGCCGCGCTCATGTTGTCAAGAGAAGAAAGCTCATTTTTCTGAGGGTTATGAAGATAATGTTGGAGTAATGACACAGCGTATATTGCCCCAGGCAGTTTTTACTTTAACTGCGCCTGACAGAAGAATTTTTTTTCTTCTGAGATGATTATTACACTTTACAACAAATAAATAGCTTATTATATAATACTGCATTAGTCCTGGTGGCCGTTAAGAGTTGCTATGGCTACAGTTAACACACTCCAGCTGCTGGAGAAAACAGCGTTGACATTTTTGATGCGGCAGACAAACTGCATCTGACAAAATGATTGCGAATGAAAGTCATCACATGTAAACACCAGATCGGTTTAGATAACGCGTCTCATGTAAACAGTCCACTAAATCTTTCAATCGGTACACACAAAAATGATTACTGTCACTGACTTGGAGGAGCAGTCGCGCGCAATCCTACATCACCAGACTAATTTGCCTAATCTTCACGGCACTTTATCGCGGTGGAAACGCAGACAGTTGCAGGTCTGGGGGGGAGAAAAGTTCCTGTAAAAAAGTTCCTGCTACAAATTGTTCCTGGTAATTTTGGTGGAGACGGGGCTTATGAAAATGTACATGTTTATATTTTGTAGCTACTTCTGTGGTATCAGTCTAAAATTAAGTTTCGCATAAGTTACATATCTTACTCAGAATTAAGGTACAGCTATATTTAGATGAGGTTTAGACATGCTGAAAATAAATACTTGGCTCTTTTTGCTGCTGAGGTGGTAAAACCACACTGTCACGTCTAAATCTCATATATAACTTCCTCTTGTTCTTGCATCCTGCTCATAGGGCCCTTCTTCTGGCAATATTATTTTACTCAGAGATATTTGGTTATAGATTTGTTTATTGTTACTTTCTATTAAATGCTGATTATTACTTACAAATGTATCTAATATATAGATGAAGATGTCTTAAGATATAGATATATCATAACATTTTTTAGTAAAATTGCAAAGAACGGTACTAGAAGAATGTAAAGTTCTTCAGGATCAGTAACAGGATGAAATTAACAGAGAAAAAAATTAAAAAGTGCTTAATTGTTGGTTGTATAAACAGACTTTATTTTCTTTGTGCAAATTATCATATTTATTTTATTTTAATTTGTGAAAATAATCTTTAAATTATTTTTGTAAGATTGACCTAAAAATTCATAATCTTCAAATAACAAGAAACAAAGTCATTATTTAGCTTATCGTACCTGATTTATGGGGAGAGACCTCTACAGCTACAGACCTGGTAGGAAGAGAGAAAGATTTCAAAAATTTAGAAAAAAATCCTAGCTATTTCTTACAAATAGCTTAAAAGCAGATTAAAACATTTTACAGTATTATGGAAAACACAGGTCTAACCTGCAGTGTGAAATCTCTTGTGGGGGTGCCAGGAAGTTCCAGAAGAAGAGGGCGTCGCCCACCGTGACCACGCCCATCTGATCAGGCGTGAACCTCACCTGTCTGATGGGCTCAGAGTGACCAATGAACACCTGAAGGAGAAACAAACACATTGATCTCATTCAAAGTCTATACTCGCTGCATCATCAAACCCAGCGTTCAAACAAACATACCTGTGAATTGACATCCAGGTGCATGTCATAGTCCCAGACCTTCAGAGAGTTCTGAGCGGCCGTCAGCAAATAGCGGCCATCTTCGCTGACAGCCAGAGACACACACGGATGCTTATGCACCTCAGACACCTGTAATTACATTAATAATGATTATGTGATATGCGATGTCACTAATATGTGATGCTTAATGTTCTCCGAAAGTATTCGCCCTTCAGTGTTTCACCTGTCTTAGCAGTTGTCCTGTGTGTGTGTCAATCCAGAGGATCTTATTGGCTGAGGTGGTGACGAGCAGGTGTGACAGTGACGTAGGGGAGAAACACACATTCAGGGCAGAGTCTAGTGTTGTGCTCTCAACATCCAGAATGCTCACATCAACCCGAAGTAACTGTGACACAGAAACATGTGATTTAATATGTACAGTACATTATGGTTTGTAATTGTTAACTCAAAATCTCTTTAAAAATAGCTTTTGTTGACGGAAATAAAACAAAATATTAATATTAGATGAAAAACATCAGAAAAAATGGCATTTGCAACTAACTGAAAACAAATCAAATTACAAAAACTGAAATACAAATAAATAAAGGGAATAAATAAATAAAAATTACAAAAGGACATAAAAATATTAAGCAAATAAACAAAAAATAATTAAAATGATGACTAAACAATAAATTGAAGAAAAAAAAAATATTACTTGGTTATGTCCCAGATTCAACAGAGTTTAACAAAATGAATGATGGAAACGTTTTTGAAACTTTATTAATTATTTTTCTCAGAAACAGTGAGAGGGAGAAGAGGGATCAGAAATTATGATCCAAATGCACTGCATCACAGCTCAAACATTTTGGTTTGGATGTACCTCATTAAGCGACTGTGCCTCCATAATCGTGACGATGTATTCGGTAGGTCCGACCAGCGCTAGACAGCGGCTGTCAGAGCTCACGGCCAAAGTATCCGGGCCACAATTCAGACCCCGCGCAACCACATTACCTTAGAAAACATATTAATAATTCAGAATGCTGCTTCCACACAGTCCACAAATAAATATAGGAAGCTGAGGTTATCTGATATGTTGTGAGGTTTATCTGTCACCATACATCATATTTACTCACCCAGAACACGGACCACATGATGGTCATTTTGAGAAGAGTTATAAAGTACCAAGTATCCAAGAGAGCCAGCACTAAACAGACATTGACCATCGGGAGAATATATCACACACTCAACGGATCCAATGTGCTGCCTGCAAACACACACACATTAAATCAATACACTTTAAAGAGGGATATGAATGACATGCATATGTATTTACAGTATGTAGTTAAAATAATAATATTACTACAATATACACTACAGTTTAAAGGTTTGGGGTCAGTAAGATTTTTAAATGTTTCTGAAAGGAGTCTCTAATTTAAACCAGGGCTGAATTTATTTATTTACAGTAATATTGTGAGATATTACAATTCAAAAGACTAGAGTTCTTGTAAGGACAAATGCATGTTTGAGAGTGTGTATGTACCTGTGCTGGGCGATTAAGCTCGACGTTTGAATATCAAACACTCTGACGGTTCCAGAGCTCGATCCACAGGTGAAGAGAGGCATGCTGGGATGGAACGCAACTGAACAGGGACTTTCATCATCATCAGAGACAAAATCATAGAGCTGCAAGACAAATTAGAGGCCCAGTATATTAAAGGGGTACTTCAGCGCTGGGAAGATGAATCTGTATTTAAACTGGGTCATTCATGTAGTAGAAATGTGAAATTATTTTTGAATTTGGTGCTTTCTAGACTGAGAAAAGACAGAAATAGTATTTTTGTCTCATGGGGATGAAAGACAACAATTCCCAGAATGCTTCACTACCCTGCGAGGCCATTCCCAAAGCCACTGCTACTGAATCACTGTGACTGGATCACTTTCCCACCACCGCGTTTATTTCCATTAAATCAGTTCAGTTAGAGACACTACAATTAAAAACTGAACGTGTCTGTTCAATATAATGTGAGTGAGCCGCTGAGGGAGTGTCTCACAGCACTAACGCTGCAGGAGTCAGATTACATTCATTGTGATGAATGAGCTGAATAAGCGCTCGTGATGAGAGCTGAGGTGAACATGTCTGCGCTCGCGGCAGTCGTTCACAGCACGTGTTCAGTCTGGCGCGTTTTTAGATGCCTTTAGAAGTTTAACTTTCATAGGAATTAATTTGAGAAATTGAAACACTCACTTTGCTCCTCCGCACCATTTGCATGAATGCCCACGGCTGCCCGAGCTGAGTGCTGTGAGTGAGATCACACTCCCCATGGCCGGGTTGAAAACATGCGGAAATAGCTGTAATCTCTAGCCTCTGGCCAAAAATTTCTTAGATGACGCAAATTGACAATATTTGCCTCATCGAAATAATTTTTCCAGAAATAAAATGCATAAATCTCTTGTTTCAAGAAGCACGATCATTTGAATATACTCCAGGGTTTCTACTGATACAAAGCCATATACTAATCGCTGAAGTAACCCTTTAACTTCATTGTAATATCAGCGCATGTCTGGTGTCTACGCACGACCAACAGTATGCAAAAGCATATATGCGACTATGCTTTAATGATAAACATTCCCATAAATGACCTGTTGCATGGTGTCCATGTCCCACACCCGTACGGTGCTGTCTCTGGACACGGTGGTAACACGCCGTCTAACTCCGTCCACACTGAAGCCCAATACATTCCCTGTGTGAGACCTCATTAATGTACGATAGCCACGGCTACCAACATCCAGGTACCCAAGATTCCCTGCAGTCGTGGCCGCTAGAACTCTCGAGCCGTCCGAGGACACACACACCAAACTGACGGGACCCTCGTGCTCTACAAACACACCAAAATCTCAGTAATTCATAGTTAGTCATAAGCAAGATAATTGGTTGAGAGAGTGATTGACAGAGGAGAACTTACCCGCCTCTAAAAAAACTGATGAGAAGTCAAGAGGCCACAGACGCATAAATCCATCCTCTGAACCAGTCACACAGAACTCAGCACACACACTGATGCTGTTCACCGCAATACCAGCACCTGAAAACATAGATATTTTACTATTATTTCAATTTGAACAAATATTTAAAGAAAAAAAGTATCTGCTGCAAATCATGCAGCAGTCCTCCAGTGGCCTTCTAATTGGGTGTTTCGTAGCTGCTATTTTAATCAATAACAATTAACAATAATAATAAATTCCACCATACATCAGATTGCAAATTAAATTATTAAATTATTTAATTTAATTTTAACTCAAATCAAATCAAATCGTGAGGTGTCTAAAGAGACCTGTCCGACAGAACAAAATAAAATTTAGTTTTTAAGGCCTTTTTTACACATACTGACGAGAACATTGAGGAGGCGAGAAACAAACAGGTAGAGAGGTAATCAGGAGTTATATGAGCCAAATTTTCACCTGTGCTAAAGGTCTGTTTTTCTCTTTGGTGGGTGTGGCTTTCCTGAGCTGGGAGGAGCCTCCTAATGTTTTTTATCGCCACAGCAACATAGTCGATCTCCAGGATGTGACCACTCCTACTACTGACAAACCTGCTCCAATCAAAAAAACACTTTAGGATGAGATCAAGATCAAATGACATAATGTCAGCTTTATTTAAAGAGTTTATTTTTCTGTGCACTCACAGTGTGCGTTCATCCACCGGACGGTCCTGAGTGTGTCCCTGCTCAAACCCAAGGTCAGTAAACTCCTGATTGTGATACTGTCCAAGATTCACAGGACAAGAACGTAGAGAACCACCACGTACACGCCATAGTCGCACGTTACCTAAACCACACGACACCATACTGCACAAACAAACACAATATATACACTTATAATCTGCCAATATGATTAAAAACTGAGGTGAAATTGAGGATAATAACATTAGCTAGTAATGATATTGTTCATATTGTACATGCATTTGCATCAAAACAAAATCCCACTACACATTAAAGCTCAAACATGTTTAGATTGGCTGTAATTGCAACACAAGTGTGTATGCGCATTGCGCACCGTGTATCATCAAAGAACGCTATCTTGATCATCTGGATGTCCACGTCGGTGTGTGCTTTAGCTAAGACTGGAACCACACTTCCTTCTGCCGCACGCCGGGTGTTCCAAAGGATCACCGTCTAAGCAAACAAATCAAGTAATTAATACAAACTTACACAATATACACTCACAACAAAATTAGTTTTTCCACATGCAAAACACTCACAGTTTTGTTGTGACTGTCTTTCCCTACGCCACACAGCACTCCTCCACTCTGAGAGAAACTAAAAAAACAACATCCCCTGATGGACCCTGACAAATCCAGCTGGCATTGTATTGTGTTGTATATTTGTGTTGGGTGTACCTAAGCAGATTCAGAGCATGTGTGTGTGTAGGAATAATGGTTTGGCACACTCCTCCGCCATAGCTCCAGAGACGAATCAGACTGTTTGTGCCCGTCTGAGCTGATGCCAACACAGTAGAACTGGCATTTAACGCCAGAGCTGAGACCTGACAGACAACAGGCACACGTCAACAGGAAAATCAAGGCCAGCACACCTAACTCTATGATAAAATGATCACTGTTATTGTAAAACAAATTCTAAATACGGTTTGCACGAACAATGTTATACAATAAACACGACAAACAACAACTGTGACCATCAGTTAGACTCTATACTAATGTGACGTTGCTACATTGCTTAGCCTAATAATGTTTTAAAATAATATTATTTTTAATAATTATTAATATTACTATATAATATCATGTATAATCAAATATAATAGTATGTATTAATAATAATAATAATAATAAATACATATTTTAAATAATTTAGTAGTATGACTTTACTTCACATCATGCATGACACCACTGGTAAAATCACTAAAAATATTTAAGTGTGTGTGAGTGAGAAAGACCTTATCTGTGTGTCCGATGAAGAATCTCTGTTTTCCGGAGGAAACAGTCATACTGATGATTATGGCATGACAGGGATACACAACTTCTTCCCCATCGGAGCTCCATACAGCCTGAGAAAGGAACAATATGAGTGAAAGCACACTAAGTATACCATATGATCTATGTGAGATTGAAGCAGTGCATCATGAAATCAATTTAATAATACGATGACTCATAATTATGTTCAAAAATATGAAGACACAAATGTAACACAATGGAAAATATACACTGTCCATTGATTTCACATTCACAGACTCAAGAACTGTATTTTGGATTTGTCTGTGAAGACTCTCAGTTATCTAGGTCATTGCAAAATGTTCTAGTAGATTTATTCAGGTCAGATAGGTGTTTTTTTTAAATGTTTCTTCAGAGAAACACATTCAGTTGGCCAGAATAAATTTACTAGAACACTGGGTTATTATTAAAGTAATTATAATCAATTAATAAATTCTCTAATTAATGAATTGAATTTTACTGCAAGATAATGCATTTTTACACCCCTAATGTGTGTGTGTGTGTGTGTGTGTGTGTGTGTGTGTGTGTGTGTGTGTGTGTGTGTGTGTGTGTGTCACTCACACATCTCATTGTAGCTCCTCCGAAGCCAATAATTCTGTTCAGCTTCAGAATGGGGTCAGGATACAACTTCTGAAATATATACAGAAACCCTCCAATTCACCATAGCACACAAAACGGCTGTAGATACAGGCTTTATCATGTAAACCTTCTGTGTAAAGCGATATGCGGACAGGATTAGTTAAACATGGCGAAGTGGGCTAAAGCAGTTATTACCAGAGCTGATTTTCAGTCATTTTAGTCCTGTCCAAATCTCCATCACGGACAATGTCAGTAAAGACCTTTTACCTTCTGTAAAAAGGTCTGGAAAATTACCTCAGGTAATACTAATCCCATGCGAATACACCCGCTGTAAATATGTACATAAATAATCCGTCCTTTCCTGTTTAAAAGTTTTTCAAGTTTAGAGGCGCTTGAAAAAGCATTCAGTTGCGTTCTAGGCGGTGGGAAAAGTCTGTGGCAAACCTTATAACCTGTGTTTTCTGCTTACCATTCAAATCAAATAAAAAAAGGTCAAAAGCAGGGAACTTCTTTTAGGTTTAGGTAAGTGCCTATTACCAACAGAATATAATCAGAATTTAATTAATAAATAGTTTGACCGGACCTGTTGTATATAGATCATGGGCTCTATTTTAACGATCTGAAACGCAAGTGTCAAAGCGCGGAGCGCAAGTAACTTTGTGGGCGGGTCTCGGCACTGTTGCTATTTTCCATGCGGGATAAATGGCTCTTGCACCCGACGCAAATCTAAAATGGGTTGGTCTGAAGTAGCTTCATTATTCATAGGTATGGTTTGGGCGTAACGTAAATAAACCAATCAGAGCGGCATCCAACATTCCCTTTAAAAGCAGCTGCGCAAGTTCCATTATGGATCGCTATTATTATGGCGTATTTACCAGGCGCACGCCAGGAGCGGTTCACAGCCGACGTGACTGATGTTCTTGTAAGAGCAGCCCTTACGAAACAAAAATATATTGCAGTATATTGGAAAATGTCATGCAATACATTAGGAAATATATTAACATATATGGGAATTAATATTTATATCTTTCAACATATTGCAATATATTGAAAGCGGCAATCATTTGTATATTTTGCAATATATTACATGAATATATAATATATTTTATAATACCATCAATATATTATTCCATATATTTACAATATATTAAAATATATTTCAACTAATATATTGGTAAATATATTTTCCTTTCGTAAGGGAGTGAAATATATATATACATATGTCTTGCCACTATTGGGCAAACAGGTCTGATCCTTAATTACTACAATAAGCCTGAATAATTTGTAAGCTAGATTTATGCCTATTTTTTCACATCTTCGTGACACACCACAATGTAAATATTTTTTTTTAGTGTAACAATTTATGATTTGCTGTAAATAACTGTTGCATCTGTGTAGATTTCATGAGCAAAGTGTATGCGCGTTGTGCCCGCTATACATTATGGTCAAGCATGCGCCCTTAAAATAGCATAATGAACAACGAGCAACGCGCCACTGACTTTAGACCAGGTTTTTTCTGGTCAGTGGTGCAACTGTTTAATGGAACAGCAAAATAGCACCAGGGATTGTTTGCGCCGGAACACGCCTCCTTTTTTGCGCTGAACCGCCCAGGGAGCGCAAGTTCATTCACTAGTTTAGCGACGTGCTTCTGTGGAGGGAAAAGCGCGCTTTGCGCGGGTGCAAAATAGGAATGACACATGCGTCGGTGTACAAAGTCAATTGCGCTGGGTGCAAGATAGGGCCCCATATGTGTTTGCGCACATGATAACAAGAATCCACTTAATACGCACATGACGACAGGGAGGTGACGGTGATGTGGAAATCAAGTTACCCTTCCCACTTTTATTAGTTTTACTGAGATTTCTTATCCTGTGCGAACTGCCCATAAATATTACAAACGTCCTGTGGTAAAATTACATTATTTCATCTACCCTTGTAAAATTAAACCTGTCCGAATAGGGCTTAAGTGTAAATCTGTGTTGTCCAGGGGACGAATAAGTGTGTTTATGCATGGTTAACCTGTGGCTGCTTCGCTGATTGGTCAGAAGAGAGAGAGACGGGTCGAGGTAATGCTGCATTAATGACCTAAAAAGAAACATTCAGATTGGTTCATTAACATAAATTATGCTTTTAAAAAGCAAATGTCACAATTAATTTATTTGCAATAAGATGCATAAAGGAAAGTGGAAACAGGGACATTATTTATGAATAATGTTTAATTTAATGTTGACTCAAATTAAGACCCAGTTGTTTTTCAGCTAGTCATTGCTTGATCTTCTTGGATCTACAGTACTTACTGTGATTTCCTCCTCACTGTCTGTCATGTGGGTGTAGACGTCATCCTCGCAACGGGCATATACGTGTACTCCAGCATCATCAGAACACACTACTGTGACCTCTTCACCTGCCTGCGAACTTTGATCTGGTGACCCCGGGCTCTCTGAGCCTCCACAGGGTGTATAAATCAGCTCGGGCAGACGCGCTTTCTGGACCATTAAACGCTGCTTAGTGCTCTACACAGAGAGGAAGAAGAGAAAAGGAGAAAGAAGCCATTAGGGCCTGTATATATCAACATTAGTAGTGCTGGAATGAAGGTCAACTGAAGTGCACACACAAACACTCGTTTAGATTTGGGGGTGGTGATCTGCTGGATGAGGGAGACTCGGTCTTGTACAGGTTTACTGAGGCTTACGATGCGACTCTCTTCTCTTTGAGGGCTCTTTTCAGTAGAGACTTCTGCAGAGTGACCAAATAGTTTAATCAGATAAAATGTACAATGTTGTGTGCGATTGTGTGTTACATGCATAAGACTCACGTTTAGCTGCACTGTTGGATCCTTTCTGTATGGAATCAAATGGTAACTTTGTTCCATCAGAGGGAAATCTGTCAATCACACACACAATATGTTATATTTTTGCAATATACATTCTGAAACGATTACATAACATTAACGTGTGAATCACTGACTAATGTTTACATGCACATCAATACTGGCAATATTTCGATCAGTATTCTGATTGCCCAATTAATTTTCAAGATAATATCCTGATTCCACAAAATCCAAATCTCACGCATGGACTACATTTTCATCAGATATGTGTTGCATGTAGACACCATATTCTGAAAATACACTAATATATGCACATGTTCAGCTGGCAAGGAACTTAGGTGATGTTGTTGGGAAAAACTGTTTGAAAAATGCTTATGCTTATTAAATTAAAATTAAATTAAAATATTAAAGTCATATATTTCTCAGGAAACAAGAGAGGGAAAGGACACATGCATGGGTAGATCGGTAGACTTACATCAACCAGGTATGCATGACAGTGATTTGATTTGATTTAATGGTTTATTTAAAAGGGGACAGTGCAATTTCATAAAACACATGAACAAACATGGTTAAAAAAGCCAGAATTAGCCAAAAGGCTATTTTTGATCTTTAGTCCTCTGGCCAAGATGTAAAAAAAAAGCATTAAAATACGAACAAAAATATACATTTACAAGTCTACGGCAAATTGACTACAATATAAATGACACTGTAAAATAACTTAAGGTACATTGTACCTGTTACAATAATCAGACACACAAACATTTTTTTTTTAAAAATAGCAAACTAGGCTATAGCGTATCTAATATATAGTGCAGCTCAATAGGCTCGACTTTTAATGTTGGCAGACATAATTAATGAGCCAAATTTTCAAGTGTTGATAAGATTAACTAAAACTAAAAGTTTTAAAAATCGTTTTCAGTCATTTAAATTGTTTAAAAAATATATATAATTAAATGACTAAAAATTATTCAAAGCTATATAGAAATATTAAAATTAAACAATTAAAATGACTAAAATTAAAATAATAATTATTAAAAGCTATACAGAAATATTTTAAAAATAGAAAAGCTAATAAAATTATAAAAGCACATAACAAAATTAGACAAAATAATATTAAAGGCTAGTTCAAAATGTAATAAATATTATAATAACAGAAACTATTAAATATTTAAATAACATGGTTACAGGAACAATCAGATGCTTGTACGCATATAAACATTATATTAAGAATAATGGCTGCAACCTGAATATAGTCCTTAAACTGAATTTGATGTCCGTAAACACCGTCATTGTTGATTACGAAAGTGAAACTGATGAGGTCAAGCAAATATGGACCATCTATTAACTCCAACAGTGCTATTAAAGGAACAGTTCCCCCAAAAATTACATTCGTTTGAACTATTTCTGTAAGTAAGCCGAAGGCGTCCCTTTAAATAAAAAAATAAAAAAACTGTGCATTCCCAAAGTAATGGCACTCACCTAATGTAATCATATAAGTGGTGCCAACTCTGTCCTTTGGGTACAGGGAAACACATTTCTCTGGGCATCGGGGCAGTGCAATCTGGCAACATCACACCAGACTGCCTAAACTCAGAGAATGACAGACCTACAAAAAAAAGTTTTATTATTGTGTAATAATAATAAAGTTAGTTTACACAACACCAGAGCTTAAATACGCTTTACAAGATTGACATTACATGTTATCCAATTCACAATCTGCAATGGTAAAAGGAGCAAAGTCAAAATGTACCAGGGTCAAACAGCAGGTCACTGGTGATAATGTTTTTAACGGACATATTGGCACCGAGCTTGACGCTCTTAAGGTGACTGTGTGTTCTGTTCAGATAAACCGAGAGCACGTAACTTAGGTCCATCGTCAAACACGTCCAACGTGTGCTCGCCGGCGCTGGGCCTACCAAACCTGAAATGCACAAATTATCAATCAGTAATCACACAAAAAACACTTGCTGCAAGTAGAAAACATCATAAGTGTGAGATGATAATAAAACAATGAATGTCTACCTTGTTTAGCAGTACTGGCCGTATTCTCATACACTGAACCGTGTGTAGCTCCACACAGAAAAGGGAACTGCAGCCATGTCGCCGTAGACTTGAACTCTTTGAACATGTTAGAGAACGACACACGGATCACCTGACCCTCCTGAATGATGAACAAAGCAACAAAAAGTGATAAACAGGACAGTTTGTGGTCTGTGTGGGTCGTAATGCCCCTGTACATTGATGGGGACACTATACTTTCAATGAGCACCGTCCTTCAGATTAGACGTTAAACTGAGGTCCTGACTCTGTGCGGCATTAAAATTCATTAAAAATCCCATGATGTCCTTCGGAAAAAGAGTAGGGGTAGGGGTGTAACCCTGGAATCCTGGCCAAATTCGCTCATTAGCCTCTGTCCATCATGGCCTCCTAATCATCCCCCTACTGATTGGCTTCATCACTCGTCTCCTCTCCACCAATCACCTGGTGTGTGTGTGTGTGTATGTGTGTGTGTGTGGCCGTTCTGGCGCAATATGGCTGCCGTCACATCATCCAGGTGGAGCTGCACTTTGTAGGTGGTGGAGGAGATCCCCCCCTTCCATGCTTTGAGGAGCCAGAAAAGCGCTATATAAATATAATTAATTAACAAATATATTCTATTGACTTGTGTGCTAACATTATCCCAGATGCTTCCGAGAATGCTTAAATCCAGAGAAATAAGACTGTGTGTCGCATATCAATGACATCATACTCGCGTTACCCTCAATTTCCAGTTTTATTTTGTAGAAACTATGGAATTTATTAGACAAGGAAACAACTGTTTACATACATTTATAGACAGAAAAATAATTGTTATACAGCTCAACTAAACTTATTGTTTAAATCTGGTACCATGTTTTTCCATGCCTAATAATCTCTTACTGCAGTGTGAACAAGTGTCTCATAGTAGCATCATTTTCAACACATTTAAATGTATCTAATATGGTAAAACTGAATTACCCCACATACACATACGACTGGAAGAAGCGGAAGCGCTCGTCTGTAGCATAATAAAAGCTCTGTTGCTGTCAAACTGTGTGTCGCGCTCGTCTCTCATTAACAATTGCCCCAGTGCTATCTTTCAGATCCCACGTCACTCTGTCCAGCTCTGCTTCTTCAGTAACGTTAATACTCTTATCCTGAGTTTTGTTACGATTATTTTTCACCGGCTATGAGGTTAAGACCACATCTCCCATGAATCCGCGCTCAATCTTGCCATTGTCAAGATGGCTAGGCTTTTGTTTTGAATAGGTGACAAACCTACGGCAAAAACATCATATTTTGCCTCTAAATAGTTATGCATATAAAACTACACTTTTCACCTCAGCAGTGATGTCCAGGTGCACGATGAAGTGTTTGTTTGGGCTGGGTTTGAACAGCAGGTAGAGGAACCGGCCAGTGAGACCCAGAGACTGGCTGCTGGTTTTGGGAAGCAGGATGTAGTTACTGGCTGGAACGGAGCCACGGATCCGGAACACAGAACATTTCAGCTTCTTGTCCTATAAATACATACAAATAATATATGCTGATGCTGCTAATGAGAATCCTGTGCAGCGACAACATTATACGTTTTATGAGAACGGAATAAACCTCCTACCATGTATGTGGTGACGTCTCCCTCTTTGCTGACTTTCTTCCATTCTTCTATCTTCATGTGTTTGAAGATGTTTACGTACGGCTGCTGCCACAGAGCTGATGGAGAGACACACATACAATCATCGCGGCTGGATGTTTTTTTTTAGCTACACTCCACGAAAAATTATATATATATATATATATATATATATATATATATATATATATATATATATATATATATATATATATGAAAAAAACATGAAAATATTATATATATATATATATATATATATATATATATATATATATAATATTTTTTAAATACATTTTATTAAAATAAATGTAAATAACAAATTTTTATAAATAATAAACCATAGCAGTACAGTAATGCAGTGAGTAGAAAAATATTTTTGTCTATTATGTTCCTAAAAATATTTTACACATTTATAATATTATTATTTTGTACAATATAAACTGGATATTTATTTACACAGGAAAATAAAGCTGGCTTTTACATTTCAGGAAGAGGGTGGTTATGGTATCTAAAAGATTGAAACCCCCTGGTATATTTGGTATATAATGCACACAGTACATTTCAATATTGCATTGGAAACGGTGCTCTGTTGTACTGTTTATTGTGCTGCATATCTTTCGACTTTTAAAGAATTAAAGAACTCAGCCCAGGTCCATTACAGGTGCTTATTACTCAGTGAAGTGACTTATTAAGTAAAGTATTCTTACCTTTGGAAGACATTGTTTACTTCTCAGATCTGATTCACCTGTTGACAGCTAACGTAACGAACTGTAGCTCACAAACTACCAAATAAATCAATTCACTTCCGTCTCCTACATACGGTGGCCCATCCCAGCACCGTAGTTCATCTTCGTGGAGATATTAATTTTTGATTTTGTACATGTTATGAGTGTTTTGCAGGTCTGCGAGCGTGTTGTGTTGTTGATGAACCGCTACTCGCGCCGCAGAGACCGCCACGACGCGTTCGAACGGCATGACGCAGGCATACGTCATCATGCCTAAAACTGTGAATCGCCGAGATAAAGATATTTTTATTTTATCTATAAAGATATTTTAATAGTTTAGGTAACATTTCATATAGATATGTAGAAATCTAATTGCGAAGTTTGAATATTTTTATATATTATATAATTTTTTTAAATATATTATATTCTTTTTTCTTAAAAAATCCTTCAAAATTATTCCATCGGATCATTTTTGAGATCATTATTAATATGATATGCCAGACGCAAATGGTTCTACTTTAATTTCGCAAAACTGAAACATCCTCAGAAAACGCGTTTCCCATTTGTAATTTGTCCTTATTAGGCTCCCTTAGGTCCGCTTGGCTGCTATAGTGACGAACACAGCAAAAGACGCTCTATGCAAGGCAAGAATTCAGCTTTATCACTCTTATTTGACATGATTTACAACTAAAACGGTAACAGTTTTGTTATAGTCCTCGATTGTCAGCATTTGTGCATGAATTTAAGAGGTAAGGGTTAAAAGCCGACGACCAACTTGTTATATGATGAGGATTGTTGAAATTAAAATATTTGCCCTTCAACAACACGACAAGTTATTCATATTCTATCTATCTATCTATCTATCTATCTATCTATCTATCTATCTATCTATCTATCTATCTATCTATCTATCTATCTATCTATCTATCTATCTATCTATCTATCTATCTATCTATCTATCTATCTATCTATCTATCTATCTATCTATCTATCTGTACATTAACACTTAATTAAAGAGTATTGCTTTTAGAGGAATGTCTTATTTTCTTCTTGTCTAATAGGTGACGGTCGTGTTTACTGCATTAAAAGACAGCAGTCATGTCTTTTAGAGATCTGAGAAGTAAGTGGACCTTAACCCAAGGACTGCTGTAATATTTGCAGTATGTGGTATGTATGAATATTTGTTAAAGACTATGGATATGTAGATTTTACAGAGATGATGCGAGCGCTTGGCTACCCTCGTCTCATCTCCATGGAAAACTTCAGATCTCCAAACTTTCCTTTAGTAGCTGAAATTCTCATCTGGCTCGTCAAGAGGTAATACATATGAGAGGCTGGCAGAGAGACACCATGAAAGTTTACATTAAATTCAAACTTATATGTGTCAAATATACATGAATATAAAAAATATTCTCATATTTTTATGTATCTTCCTAGATATGAACCTCTGATGGAAATTCCCAGTGATGTTGAGACAGAGTCAGACAGGGTGTTTTTCATCAAAGCGGTGGCCCAATTTATGGTAAACTATATTATTGTGTTAATAATCATCATATGTGTTCACTTGGACAGTTTTGGCTAGTGTGAGGAAAAAGTATTTGTAGAATGATCTCCAGTAAGCATATTTTTGATGAAGGCGTGAGCTATTAAAGTTCCTCATATGTTGAATTCACTGCATGTTCTCTGTGTTCCTCTAGGCCACCAAGGCTCATGTGAAGTTAAATCTTAAGCGACTATATCAGGCAGATGGTTACGCTGTGAAAGAGATGCTGAAAATCACCAGCATCCTCTATAATGCCATGAAAACCAAAGAGAACGGCAGTGGTGACCAGAACAATGACGAAAACAGCAAGTTCAAGTTTGATCTGGGGTCAAAGGTAAATTGAGTTAGATTTATATCATAAATTTTAACCCAAGCATTCTTCTAGAGGAGTTTTTGGATGTTTTGTGTGTGTGCGTGCGTGTGTGTGTGTGCAGATAGCTGAGTTAAAGGTGGCACGTCAGCTGGGATCTGAAATTACAGCAAAGGGAGCAGCTCTGTTTGACCTGCTGGGGCACGAAGAGGACCTGAGAGAGAGCAGGGCTGCTGCAATAGCCCGACCGCTGGAGGTCACTGAGACAGAGAGAGCGCTGAGAGCGGCTATCAAAGATGTTACGGTAAAACACGCAGGTTCACAAGACCCTGTTTTTCATGATATGATGCTTTAGATTGCTTTTGAATATTCCCAAAACATATATAGTTTATTATTAAATTCAATAAAATAATTATAAATAATTAAATTCCATCGGTAACTGTTTTTTTAAATATTTAAACTTTTACACCAATTGGGTTATTTGATTTTTCCATTATCATTTGTGATTACATGTTTTTAGTCACAAATCACAATTTTTACCCAATAAAAGATCTAATTTCTCAGCTTGAGATAACTAGAAATATTTATATTCAATATAAAATGCACATAAAGTTGTATTAATTTCCATAGCTTTTCCATAAACAGAAATCACACATCATATAATCAGGTTTTCCAAGGCCGTGGGAATCCTGGTCCTTAAATATAAATGATGGTTGCTGAGGGAATTCATTTAATAAGGAATATAATGTAACTTTACATATTGATTTTTGTTTTAGCTTATCTTGTTTTGTTTTTTTGTGTGTGTATATATATATATATATATATATATATATATATATATATATATATATATATATATATATATATATATATATATATATATATATATATATATATATATATATATATATATATATAAATATAAAATCTCAAACTGCCTGTACTGAGAAATAACCTGAGCAAAATCATCCATAAATGTTGCATTGATGTTCTTTGAAGGTTTGGTATGTCTCTAGAGGGCTAGACGAACTCAAAATCACTTTCTGTTTCAGGTCAGCTCTTGAAAAGCGTGATTTTAGTGAGATTTCAGTGAGTAGAGTGCTTGAATTATTCACCAAGCTGAAGAACAGGAGGAAAGCCTTTGGAGAATTGCGATGGTATTTAGTGTACTGAATGTTTGTTTATCTGTGTTCAGGAGAGCATTCAAATGACGAAGGATCTGCTCAATAACGTATCGTCAGATGAGGCCAGCCTGGAGGCCAAAATCGAGAAGAAGAAACAGGACCTGGAGAGAAACCAGAAGCGTTTACAAACTCTACAGAGCGTGCGGTGAGCTGCTACGGTGGCATTTCAATCATTGATGTACTATCATTTTTGTTCATATTTTGAATTACATTTGAATATTTTCTGTTTATATATATATATATATATATATATATATATATATATATATATATATATATATATATATATATATATATATATATATATATATATATATATATAATTTTTTTTTTTTTTTTTTTGAGTAATTTTGAGTTTTTGCCATTTTTATTAGTTATTATTATTATTCATTTTTTATGAAGTTTTAAGTTATTTTAGTACTTCAACTTATACTTTTTTAATAGTTTTAGTTAATAATCCTTGCTGCACAAAATATACTCAGACAAATGCACAAACTCTCTCTGTCACTGTGTTTCAATCTGTAGTCCAGCATTTATGGATGAATACGAGAAGATCGAGGAGGACTTGCAGAAACAGTACCAGACGTATGTGGAGAAATTCCGTAACCTCAGCTTCCTGGAGCAGCAGCTAGACGACTTTCACAGAGCCGAGCAGGAGCGCTTCGAGGTACGATCGCTGGATATTAGAGGTTTAATGGTACACAGAAGTCACAGTTCTGTACGGACCTCGGTTTAGTGGGCACGGTCCGATAAGAGTTCGGTACAACGGGAAAAAGCAACAAATCCCCAATGCTAGGTTTCTTTTCATTTATTTCGAACATGCAGTAGTGCAAATTACAGTTTATTACCCATAGCAGCATTTAGTCACCTAGTTGGTACAGTACAGCCTCCTAACAGTACACAGAATGCATACGTAATATTTTTTGTAGGGCTGATAAAATAAGGAATTTGTTCACAATCAGCTACAAAACTGAAAAGTGTTTTAAAAGCACAAAATAAGTAGAATAATGAAATCACAGAAAGAGAGGTGAAAAGGAGAAAATGAGCCTACCTCACCTTTCAGACAGCGAGTGAAGCGGCACCCGGGACATGCATATTTAATCACTGGACTGTAGTAGTGAGACTTCCTCGACACAAATCGGCACAATGCCAAATAAAGATGTCTCGTTATAACAATGGTAACAACTTAAAATACTCCGTCATTTATGGTCAAACAGATAAGAGCATTGATCGTCTCTTCTTCTGCTCTTTTTCCTGTTGTGCTGGTTAGTAAACAGTGTTGCGTTACCACACACACCCCTTTCTGCATTAGAATGTGGATCGCCTGTGACTGACTATTAACAGGCCCTATTTTAACGATCTGAGCGCATGGCGCAGGTGCACTTACAGAGTGTCCGAATCCATGGTCTACAAGGGTTGTAACTCGTCTCTTAATGAGTCATGGGTGTGTTTTTTACATAGCAGAGTCTCATCTCCCATTCCCTTTAAAAGCCAGTTGCTCTCGCACCATGACGGATTCGCTATTTACATGGAGGAATTTGCGAGCGGAAAGACTGAACAGTTCTCTAGAGAGGAATCCCTTTTTTTTAATATTTAAACATTTTTGTGTGCGGCTGCGCATCCCTGTGTGTGTAATAAGCAGTGTGTACGACGTGTGTTGTGCACCCACCTTTAGGCGCGTATTACCAACACACTCTTTAAATAACACAAAATACTGCACCACTGACTTTAGAGCAGGTTTTTGTTGGTCAATGGCACAGTCATTTTCAGTTCCTCAAAATAGTAACATGTCAACAATGCTCCTGAACACACCTGATTTTCAGACCAGCACAGCAAACAAATGGGCACAAGTGCATTTCTATTTAAACTACATGGCGTTGGACGTGAAAATGAGAACTGCGTCGGCCTGAACTATCAAAAAATACTTGCCTGCCATCGCATTATGCCGGTTGTATGATAGGACCTATCGTCTGACTGTATGCACTGAACCATGACAGTGGTGGAAATGTATCTTAACTTCTCTTTGGTACTCATATGATATGAGGCTTGTACCTAAACCTCATCATTTCATTTATCTAGCTAAATATACAAATAATAAAGGACAACAATGAGTAAAACATTTCTGTCATATTTCACCCAAAAGCATTTTAAAAAGTCAATGCTGATGTTTCCCTGATTAATCTTTTGGTCGTTTTCTTCCAGGAAGCAGAAATGACAATGAAAATGAGACAAAACAAATTAAAAGAAGAGGAGAAGAGACTCATGAGGAGTGGAGGTGGGTCAAACACACACATTTGAACTTGACAAGTTTAGGTGCTTCTACATCAGTGTTATTCACCATCATTTCCCTCTGATTTTAGGGAGAAGTTATGGGAAGGGTTAGGTTTAGGGATAGGAGGGATATGGTTAAGACTACAATTTAAGACAGGAATGTTGTTCCAGGATCAACAAAATGTGGCTATGTTGACCCAGGAACGTGTCTGCAAAATCAGGACGTGTGTCCTCACAGGTCAAAGAACTCACAGGTTCTCTTCCTCTAAAGCAGCAAAAGATGAAGACTCAGATGTGGACATACCAGAGGACGAAGGATCTGACAGCGATATAGATGACGGACAGCAGCCCAGACCGCACCTCACTCGACACAACCAGATATCAGGTGACGGAAGACCTTCAGCACATAATCTGCTGCCCCACTCACACACACAGTGTTTCTGATTGTACTTGATTTGTGTGTGTGTGTGTGTGTGTGTGTGTGTGTGTGTGTGTGTGTGTGTGTGTGTGTGTGTGTGTGTGTGTGTGTGTGTGTGTGTGTGTGTGTGTGTGTGTGTGTGTGTGTGTGTGTGTGTGTGTGTGTGTGTGTGTGTGTGTGTGTGTGTGTCTGATGTCTGCAGGTCGAGGTGGCGCACATTTCGTTGGCAGTATGAGAGGAGAAGACAGTGAAGAGGTGAGAACACACATATTCACGTACTTAACATATCATAACAAACAAAACAATTTTATTTTAGTATTATTTTATACTTTTGGAACGTTTATTGATATTTTAAATTAGCTTTAGCTTTAGCATTTGTCAGTTTTTTGGTAACATTTTACAATAATGTTCCATTTGTTAACATGGAAATAACAATGAAACTTAACTGAAAGTCAACATTTACTAATACATTATTAAAATCAAAATGTGTATGTTAATATTACTTAATGGACCTGAGCGAACGCGAACACGAACCAAGATCAATAAAGATAAATAAAACTTGGTCATTGTTAGTTAATTTTAGTTTAATGCATTGACTGATGTTAACTAATGGAACCTTATTTTAAAGTGTTAGCTTTTTTAGTTTTCTGTATTTCTTTAATTGATTTCAGTTTTAGTCATTTAAAAACCTCATATTATTTCAGTTAGTTACCAAGGCAAACATTTTTAATTTCATCTTATTTTTTCCTAGCTTGTTTTCAGTTACTGGAAACGATTTTCAATAGTTTTAGTTAACAGTAACAACACTGAACCATTTTTTTTCTTATTTATTCTGTTATTTTCAGAGTTTTCAGATTATTTAGCCAGTCATGGTATCCAAGCTCTCTGGCTTCCTTTTTTTCCCTTCACATTTCCCTGTTTTTCCTTCATGATCTTGCACAACTTCTCTACACTGTATATGCCACCTCTCATTTCATTCACTCTGTTTTCACTCCATCTCTCTTTCTTTTCTTCTGCACTCGTTCTTCAAGCCCAGAGTAAAGGAAAGAATTCTTCTATCCGGCAGCGGCCGGAAACAAAAGAGAAAGGTGGTGTGTGTATTTGAGTGTGTGAATGCGCCAGTGTTATTTATATACTGTTAAAGGGATAGTTCACCCAAAAATAACTCACCCTCATGTCGTTCCAAACCCTTAAGACTTTCGTTCATCTTCGGAACATAAATAATGATGTTTTTGATGAAATCTACACAACAACCACAAAAAGATTATTTACCACTTTATTTACAAAATATTAATCTCCAGCGCATGTTCAGATCTCCTCAAAAATATCTTCATTTGTGTTCTGAAGATGAACGAAAGTCTGACATGTTTGGTAAATGATGAATTTTTGGGGGAAACTATCCCTTAAAGGCCCGTTCACACCAAGGACAATAACTTTAACAATAATGATGAAGATAAAAATCGAAACAATCTAAAAATATAGTCCACACTATAACGTTAATGTCAACAATATCATAGGAATCACTTTCACAACGATTTTTTCCAGCTAATGAACCATAAAAACAACAGCCAATCAGAATCTACCAATTTTATAGAGCTGGAGAGTTAAAGCGGCATTCGACAAAACTGCAGATATTGTGCACTGGTGTGGATGCTTAGATAGTTATATAACATTCTTTGTGTTGTGTACTGGCCTTTATAGTATTTATTAATATTTTGAATTAGCTTTTATTTTTATAGTTTCATTTTAAGTTTTAATGTGATTTTTTTCATTTTAATTTTATTTCACTTTTAGTAATTTTAGTACACAAACATTTTATTTCAGTTAGTTTTTCATTTTATTTAATATTTATAAAATAGCTTTATTTCATTTGGCATAATAGTTTATGTATCGACAACAACACTGGCGTGTTTGTGTGCGGGTGTGAACTCCTGGACGTTCTTATAATTACTAATTATAATAATTCTGAATTAGGGAAATTGATTGAGCCTCGTTCCAATCACCATCCACGGACCGCTGTGTGTGTCTTCTGTCATATAATTCTCATTGTGCTTTTGTTTGCAGTCAGTGGACAGCGAGATTGACGTAGATGATGATGATGAAGATGGTGAGGAAGATGAAGATGAGGAGGAAAACGAGGATCTGGATGAAGACAATGACAGTCTGGAGGGCTCCTCTGCCAAACCCGGACGGTCAAAGCGATCACTGCACCCACAAATCCTTGAGGAGAGCGACAATGATTTTTAACACATATATATACGTAAAAACATTAATATGCTAACATGGAAAAATGCGCTAAGTGGGCCTTCTTGAATTTCTTTAAATGTTTCATGAATCAGTTCTCCTGTAAGCTGCTGCATCAAACCGAATATGACAGTTTACAGTAAATGTTTTTTTCATGACATGGAGAAAAGTAAATATATGTAAATACCAAAATGTACCTTTACAATTCTCAGTTATTTGGATTCATTTGAGTGAAAGTTCAACGAAATTATTCTCTGTCAGTGCTGTTTTATAAAATAAGCATTTATTATTACACAACTTTAATACAGAAACGTACTAATACAACACAAATATTTACATGAATAAGACTCTAAATAAACATGTTTTCGAACATATGCTTTTGTACGTGTGCTAGATGTCCACCACACAATCTGGTGCACCAGCTTTGATGGCGTCTGAGACGACCTTTGCCCCCGACTCCCCGATGCCGTTACCCTGGAGACTGAAGCAGAAAAACATGACACATCAAAGCCAAATCACACATCTATAAATAAGCCAATCAATGGAAAATAAAAGTAATCAGTCTTCAGAAAAAAATTCACCACATGTGCCATGCCATCGTGACACTCTTGTTGAACCTCTCACACACATTTGGCGGTTCACACATACACACACACACACCCACACAGACTGACTTGATGTAAGTGAGCTGATGGTTTCCTCTCAGCGCAGTCGCGATGAAGATCGCTCCGTCCATCCCCAGAGAATTCTCCTGTAGACTACAGACACGTGCAAATATCCCATTTTAACATTCATGTTCTGTTCGGGTTTAGAAATACAAGCAACTGTAAAAAAATAAAAATACTTCACATGCCTACATTTATTTGCATTTGTATTAATGTTTAAGAAAATAATACTTTTATGCAGCAAGGATGCAATAAATTGTTCAAAAGTGTCAGTAAAAACACTTATAATAAATAAAATTTTAACATATATTCAAATAGAAAAAAGATATTTGAAATAGTAATAATATTTCACAATATTACTGTATTTTTGATCAAGCAAATGCAGCCTTGATGAGCAGAAGAGACTTCATTCAAAAACATAAAAAATCTGAATTACTACAAACTTTTGACCAGTAGTGTATATGTTTTGTAAATGTTAAAAGTTAACCCCCCACCCCCCCTAGACGTACTTCAGACTTCTCAAACCCCTGTTGTTCTTCAGAGCGCTGGAAAACGCCTTCGCTCCTTCCATCCCGATGGAGTTACCACGCAGACTAAAACAACAACAAAAATATGGGTTGAATACTGGATGAACAGAACAATGGCTGGATGGATGAATGGATGGATAAAAAGAACAATGGATGGATGAATGGATGAAAAGAAAAATGGATGGATGAATGGATGGATAAAAAGAACAATGGATGGATGAATGGATGAAAAGAACAATGGATGGATGGATGAAAAGAACAATGGATGGATAGATGGATGGATGGATGAACAGAACAACGGCTGGATGATTAAAAGAACGGATGGATGGATGGATGGATGGATGGATGGATGGATGGATGGATGGATGGATGGATGGATGGATGGACGGAACAATGGATGGATGGATGAACAGAACAATAGATGGATGGGTGGATGAATCAACAGAACAATGGATGGATGGATGAACAGAACAATGGATGGATGGAAGGATAGATAGATAGATAGATAGATAGATAGATAGATAGATAGATAGATAGATAGATAGATAGATAGATAGATAGATAGATAGATGGATGGATGGATGGATGGATGGATGGATGGATGGATGGATGGATGGATGGATGGATGGATGGATGGATGGATGGATGGATGGATATAGATAGATAGATAGATAGATAGATAGATAGATAGATAGATAGATAGATAGATAGATAGATAGATAGATAGATAGATAGATAGATAGATAGATAGATAGATAGATAGATAGATAGACTCACTCTAATGTATGAAGGGTTTCATTGATCACCAGAGCGTTGGCTAGTGCAACAGCCCCTGATTTTCCTGCTGATACACCCTGAAGACTATAAAACACAAACACACACACACAAAAACACACACACACACACACACACACACAAAAGAGATCAGACACAACCAGCTTCGACAAAGAGCCATGAAATATGAAGAAAGCTGGAGTGAGACTCACTAGAGCACAGTGAGCGAAGAGTTTGAGCTCAGAGCACAGGCCAGAGCTATCACACCATTATCACCCAGAGCGTTCTCCTGCAGACTGAGAGGAAAACTCATCACACACACACACCACATATACAAAGAAGTTGAGACATGCACTTCTAAAAAATGTGCAAGGTTAATTCTAACAAGAACGAAAATAAGTTATTTTCGGAGTTCTTTAATAAATGCAGAAGTGCTTTAAAGGACATGAAAAACCAAAACCCACATCTGAAGAACCTCTACACTCCACACTAAAGGTTAATATTAAAGGCGAGTTTTTAGAGGAAATAACAGAACAGGGGTTTCCAAACCTGCTCCTGGAGGACCACTGTCCCCAGTTAAACACTCCTGCAGCTGATCAAGGTCTTATTAGGCAAACTAGAAACTTGTGTTGAGGCAAGTAGGAGCTAAACTCTGCAGGACAGGGTCGACTTTGAACACACCTGCCATAGGAGTACCATTTTTAGTTCTCCAAAGAACCTTTCAGCGATCAGTTCTTAAAATAACTAGTTTTTCTTAGTGAAGAATTTAAATAAATAAAAAATCTAAAGAACCTTTAGAGCAATGGAAAGGTTCCTTGGATATTAAGGGTTCTTTGTCAAACCAAAGATGCCATTAAAGAACCTTTATATTTTAGAATAAATGTAAGGTGCATCGAAGTACCATTTAATAACTTTTATTTATTTTTTAAATGTGATGTAAATGAAAATAAAAAAGATTTACACAGGATCAGACTGATAGAGGCTCATGCAAGAGGATGTAAAACAGATCTTACTCCAGCAGCTGAATGCAGGTGTTGCTCATCAAAGACTGAGCTAAAGCTTTAGCTGCTCCAGCCTTCATGAAGTTCCACTGGAGACTGAAACACACACACACACACACACACACACACACACACACACACACACACACACACACACACACACACACACACACACACACACACACACACACACACACACACACACACACACACACACACACACACACACACACACACACACACACACACACACACACACACACACACACACACACACACACACACACAGCATGACCTCACATCCTAACACAGATGATATCACATCCGGACCGAGATGATATGATTTCCTGACTGCCAGTCACAAAGTTTATCTTTAAAGGGGTGATGAATTGAGAAATCAGCTTTCCCTTGAGCTTTTGATATATAAAATGTCATGGTAATATAAGAATATCCTGTAAGTTTCAGAACTGGAAACTTCCTTGTTAGTCAAAGAAAAGCTTTAATTGACACCAGGCCCAACAAACGATCGATCTCAGAATATGCCACACCTTGACGTCCTCGTGTAGTGAGACACCGCCTCAGCATAAGATGAACAACGCCTGATTTTTTTTTTTTGTACCTGACATGACATAGACCTACACAGAGCTAAACCGGATCCAACAATAACCATACCGCATAAGCTTCATTCAGATTCCAATATTATGAATGCGTAGGGAAGACTTTGCACGTTTGACTTCTATTGATTATGTGTACGTATCCAGCTGAACATAGCCTACGTTAGCATGCTGTCAGAGGCTGGAGAATCCTTTATTTGTTGTGTTGTTGGTTCAATGTGATTCGGGATTCGGGATCAGACTCGGAAATGTATGGGCCAGGGCTTGCAAAGCCCAACGTACCGGTGCTATGTGTGTGTGTGTGTGTGTGTGTGTGTGTGTGTGTGTGTACGGTTCAGGGTTATATCCACCGATCGGGGCAAAGTAATAAAAAATAACATTCCAATCAATCGCAGTGGATGAGAGATAAATCATTGTGTTTGTTTGTTAACGATATTTTGCGAGCCCTGCTGAAGCTCATTAAATATGCAAAGCTCATCCAATCCTAGCCGTGGGCGTTTGCTTTCAAGTCTTTAATGAAACACGCCCATAAAAACCAAGCGTTCAGGAGAGAGCCTCAAAACCAGCGTAGAAAATAGTTACCTATTACTTATTCTTTAAGATGTTTTTGAATGTAAAAACCACGTAAACATCATAAGTTGACCTCAGACAAAAATATAGAAATATAAAAATTGCCAATTCATGACACCTTTAAAATTCTCATGAGTTCATCTCTATTGTCTTGAGAGTAAGTTTAGTAACTCACTGTAAGGAGGTGATGGCTCTGTTGACCCTCATGGCTTCAGCGATGGCGGTCACTCCCTCATCATGGAGAAGATTAGCCGTCAGACTTTAACACCAACACAGATTAATGATTTGTAACATGGTCAGGTCAATGAAAAGCGTTGAATCATGAAGAAGTGAGAAGCTCAATAGATGCTGACACACAGAATAATGCATTTCATTTTTAAGGACTTTGTGGAACAGATGCTTTAGATTTGTGCCAAGAAACGATGCATCATTTGATAAATGGTCAGCACACATATTTCTTTCAAGTTAGATAATCAAACTAAATCTCTTCAAAATTCTCACAAAATATTGTTTACAAAAATGACTGTATATAAACTATAAAACATTTATAATTACCATTGCTACAGACTATTAAAAATATATATAATTTAATAAATAAATAAATATTATATATAACATTTATTAATTAAATCAAATAAAATGTTTTATTAAATAATATATTTAATTTATTTGTTTACTTAGCCTATATGAAATATTTTATTGAAAATTCTATATTTTACAATAAATAAATGTGTTATGGTTTATATATATATATATATATATATATATATATATATATATATATATATATATATATATATATATATATATATATATATATATATATATATATATATATATATATATATATATAGTCATTGTTATTTAGTATTATATAAAAACAGTCAAACATATCTGTGTGTACTTACTCAAGTTCTCTAAGACAAGTGTTGACTTTTAAGGCTTTGGCGATGTCTTTAGCTCCAGAAACTCCTATTGAATTCTCCCTTAGACTGCCAGCAAATATATTTACAAAAACAGCATTATTTCTTAGCCAGAACATACATGTTTAAATGGTTTAAAACTGTGGAGTTTGAAATCGGCCTGTATTGACATACTTCAGACAGCTGAGTCCTCGGTTGGACTGAAGAGCGTGTGAGAGCGCTTTAATGCCTCTGTCACTCACAGAGTTACTCTGAAGACTGAAGCAGACAGAGAGACTTCATTCAGAGAGGTGCGTCTGCAGTGCATTGCTTGAAATGAACTTGCGAATTGATTGTGTTTTACCTGAGTGTGTGGAGAACGTGGTTGACCATAAGCGCTTGAGCCAGAGCCACTGTTCCCAAATCTCCCAGATGATTGCTGGACACACTGTAGAAACATTCACACACACACAGAATTATTCTCAACAGAGAGTTTCATCTGTCCGTTAATCACTCAGTCAGACACTTGAGGATCTTACTTGAGATCCTGTAGAGTCTGATTCTTTGTGAGTGCGTCTGCGATTTTTTTCACTCCTTCTGGTCCGATGCTGTTCTTCTGAAGACTGCAATGCATGAAGATTTGTGTTTATGATGCTCTGTTAAATGCACACACACACACACACACACACACACACACACACACACACACACACACACACACACACACACACACACACACTCACACACTCACACACTCACACACTCACACACACAGACTCACTTCAGTGTGGTGAGCTTTCGGTTTGATTGAAGAACCTCCGCCAGCGCACGAGCACCTTCGTCCTCTATGTGGTTACTTTGCAAGCTACATGAATCAACACACACACATCCAATCACACACAAACACACACATATGCTCATATATCTGCACAAACACGTACAAATACTTTAGGACTTACATTTACAGATAAAAGTTGTTTTATTGCTTTGATTTATTACATTAAAATATATTTTTTTTAATTAAAAAATATTTTATAAATATATAATATTAATACATGTATTTTATTAATTATAAATATTAAAATACAGCTGTAACAATGGATTATCAGTATTCACTTGACTGACACAAGGACCTCATTAGTTTTTTTTTTATTTCATTTAATAAACTATACATTTTAAATCTTTTTTAAATAATAAATATAAATTCATTAATCGAATCTAACATAAACATTTGTAAATATATATATATATATATATAATTTACAATTAGATAGGATTATTATGTTACAATTAATCATGATTTATCTATTTGACAGCACTAATTATATTATATTATATTATATTATATTATATTATATTATATTATATTATATTATATTATATTATATTATATTATATTATATTATATTATATTATATTATATTACAGCCGTCACAATTCTATAATGTTTTATTAGTACTCACTTGACTGACACAAGGACTTGATTCATTTTTAGTGCCTCGCTCAACGTCTTTGCTCCCTTGGCACCGATGTTGTTGCCACGGAGGCTAAGAGAAAAAAGATCTATTTTATTTAATATCCTTAATGTTATAACTTATAAGGATCAAGGGCACAGGAAAGGACATATCACATTAGTTTGCATTCTATTATTCACTGTCAAAATACAATACTGAAAATACAATATACAAATACAAAAAAGGTCACTGACTCCAGGGCCGTGAGGGTTCGGTTGACGAGTAGAGCTCGACTGAGTGGTTTAATTCCTTTACTGCTGATTAAGTTGTCAGCTAGACTAGAAGAGAGAGAGAGAGAGAGAGAGAGAGAGAGAGAGAGAGAGAGAGAGAGAGAGAGAGAGAGAGAGAGAGAGAGAGAGAGAGAGAGAGAGAGAGAGAGAGAGAGAGAGAGAGAGAGAGAGAGATTAAACAAGTTAATAAGATTCATGTGTGAATTTGTGTGTACCTCACAGGGTTATTATCAGTAAATCAAATTAACATCTTTTGTTACTTTAAATAAAATATTAAAATGTATCATTTTCATTTAGTTTAACTTGAAGTAGTCAATAAAGTAAAAAACTGACATAAAAATGAAATAAAACAAATATTTACCCTAGTGAAAAATAATTATACCAAAATGTATTTGTAACATTTACATTATGCTAAATAGATTACAAATACCTTTATATATTTATACACTTATTTATATACCTATATTATTTAATTGTACTTGTACAAATTGTACAAAAACTAATAAAAATCAATTGAAAGTATTGAAAGTACATGAATGATGTTAAAATAACACTGGTACCTGAGCGTCTGAATATGGCACTCTTTGGCACTCAACAGACTTCCCAACAGCTCCATTGCACCTTCCTTAAATTCATTGTTTTCCATTCTGCAACACAAGGATACACAATAGTTTTTTAGTGACAAATGATTTGTTTATTTCCTCACACAAATCTGAAGTACAATATATCACTCAAATTGTACAGACTACTTTGTCCTTTATTAAATTCTTTCCTGCCTGTTATATGGTAGGGGGGACGCTGTGACATCTTCTGAATCTCCAGATCAAAACACATGTGAAGAAGAAGCAGAAACAGTCCTGGGTGTTTCTCGAATGGAAGGTTAAAAAATGCTTAATGTCTGACGTCACACCAGCTACGCTCATCAGACGTAGCGTAAGCATTTTCAACTCCGTTAAACTTTTCCCATAAGTTGAATACAGAAAACAGTCTGCCAGAAGCTAGATAATTTACTTTAGTAAAGTTATAACATTATAACATAATGCCGTAGTAGAATATGGATATTTTTCCTACACAAACGCATCGCTTCACTTCACTTCTCTTCAGAAGGCCTTTATTAGCAGCCCGGAGCCGGGTGGAGTACTTTTATGAGGAACGGATGCACTTTTATGGGCTTCAAAAATGACCCAACAGGCAATCCCATTATAAAGCTTGGACGAGCCAGGACATTTTTAATATAACTCTGATTGTGTTTGTCTGAAAGAAGAATGTCATATACACAGAGGCGGACAGTATTAAAGTAGTTTTACTTTCCAAGTAATTTTGTTTTTCAAGTATATGAACTTTATCAGTGTTCTTCTTTGGAAAACGTTTACTTCACAACAATCCAAAACATAATATGGTACTTTTCACTGCAATACATTTCATATGGAATATCATTTAATACTTAATTACATTAAAAAAATGTAGTACTGTATACTTTTACTTAAGTAAAAGTAATTCAAAGTTTTACTTGAGCAAGTTTTACAAGTAAGAAAGTACATTTTTAATGTAATTAAGTATTAAAGGTAAGAAAACAACTACTTTTATTAATGAAATGCAGTGCAGTAAAAAGTATGACATTATATATTATGCTTTGGAATGCAGTGAAGTAAAAGTTTTCCAAAGAAAAACAATGATAAAGTATATACTTAAAAATTTACTTGAGCAGAAAGTAAAAATCCTTCACTACTGTCCGGCTCTGACTATACTTCATTTACTCACTTGAGGGTGAGTAAATCATGGGCTAATTTGAATTTTTGGATGAACTAACCCTTTAATATATTGCATATTCATATATTCATACAACAAAATGCTGACGGGAAAGAGTTAATATTTTGTGTTTGCATTTGCCAGTGTATAAACATGCATGTTTCACCTCAGATTACTGCAGTACAGCAGCTGTGGGAGGAGCCTCTTCAGGGAGGAGGAGTCTAGGCAATTAGACAGTTGCGTTTCTTCTGTACAAGCATCTGATACCTGCAACAGGTAAGCTAGCACAGAACAAACTCCACCCTTCAGCTTCCCTCGCAGGCTGCAGTTCATGAGATCCTCCTCTACTGACCGTAGCCACTCTCCATGTTGCAGCTCCGCCAGACACGTTACCATTGTGATGCTGCGCATACTTACGGCGTCGCCTGCCGTCCCGGCCACCGCGCTCTGAAGCAAGGTCGTCGCCGTGGTGCGCTGGGTCACCTGCTCCTCGCGCGAAACGCCCAGAGGAACGCTTAGCAAAGCGGTGACCGAAGGAGACAGCAGCCCTGACAGGAAGCGCATGAAGAGGTCAAGGTTGCCTTGAGCTGCGGCGTCCGATTGGTTGGTTTTCTGCAGCGCAGCGCGGTAGTGGCTGTGGAAGCCGATGCGAGGCCAGCAGACACTACTTTCGGAGAACAGATCAAACATCCCACGCCTTGACGAAACGTAGTAGAAAAGAGCTCCGAGGAATTCCTGCACGGACGTGTGCGTGAACTGCCACACCACGTTATCATGTGACCAGCTTTGCTTGCGCTGGAGGATGCGGTGGCTGAGAGTCCCGACCTGAGGTGGTACCTCGACGCCGTAAGTTCGCAATTCGTTCTCGCTGAAGGTATGCCGTCGCCGTAAGAGGCTGTAAAACGCAAGACGACCCAGAGTACTCAGAGGCTTCCTGATGCCCCCACTGGCCGGGTCTGATCCAGAAAGGTGTGGCCAACAATAGTGGGCGTAGACTTCTGTTAGAGTCCGGGGAAGGGGCGTGGAATCTGACTCCAACTTTATAAGGCGCGATATCGTAGTCACGATAATGTGGCAGACCGCGGGGACGGAAGACAAAATGAGCAATGGTTTCTGAGAACTCAGGTAAGTCCACACATGGGAGGAAACATCCTCAGGTGTGTATGATTGAGACGTTGAGCTCTCTTGTGACAAAGAGTAGACATCTAACTTGTTCGTAATCAAGTTATTAATATAATCCTTTATTTGCGTTCGGGAAAGAGGCGGGGCTTCGGTCACACGATCGACCAATCCCGCCGGAACTTTCGCCCCAACACCAGGCCTTGACAAAAGCCAGAGCGTTGCCCATGGCAAAAGGTTCCCGCGTACGATATTCGCAATGAGGTCCGATACAGGAATTTCACGACGAGGATCGCTAGTGGGCGGGGCATCTGCAAAGTCCAGCGATTGGCGAAATTCTTCCAATCCATCCAAAATGAGCAATATTTTGCAGGACTCGTTAAAAATGATTACGTCCACATTATCATACGGAACAAACAACCGCAGCAAGCGCTCGACCGATAGCCGGTCGAAGCTGCTTAATTCCCAGCATGCAATGGGGATGGCAAGACTCAGCTCTGGATAGATTTGACCGCTGCTCCAAAGCTGGACAAAACGATGGACCATTCGGCTTTTCCCGCTGCCAGCCACGCCCACGGTCAGCGTCACTCGAGGGGCGGAGCTAACCCTCGTCAAAGGCGCGATCAGCTTGTCCAATCCCAGGGCTCGACCGTGAAGAGGCCCCGCCCCTCTGTTGACTGACACCTGTACGAGGTCATGTTCTCGCTGCTGTAGGTCAGACACACACTCTATAAGGAGGAAAGTGGAACCGTGTGAGCTACCGCCGGCTTGCGTGAATGAATTTTCATCTTCTTTGAGTCGCTGAAGGAGAGCGTCTTTATGTGGTTGAACCACCGACTCTGCGGGGAGAAAGAGGGAGAGGTGAGTAACTCAGGATTACGTTTTTTTTTGGAAAACTACAAATAAAATCACGCATACCATGTACAGTTATCAGGTTGTACTCAGTCAGGTGTGAACTTTGAAGATAAGTTTGAAGGGCGGCGCCCTGTGGATCAGTGACAGACAGGAACTCAACCAATAAATGCACTTTGTCCTTCAAAGACCCCATTTCCTGGATAAGCCCCACCTCCTGTGCATTGAGCAGGTCTGCTTTTCTCATGTGATGGACCACATTTACAAAGATGGAGGTGGATAAGAACCTTTGCAACAATGCCTGGTGTCTGCGTAACCACTTGGGATCTGGGGAACAAACACACATAGAATATGTAGCATAAACATTTAGAAATAGGGATGCACAGATGCTGAATTTCTGTCCAGTACTGATAATTAACTCGCTAACACAAGGCCTCATTAGAACAATACATTACAGTAATTAGTAATGTAACCTCAGGTCCATTAAATAATATTAATAGATACAACTTTTGATTTTAATAGTGTATTTGTAATGTTGAAGTTTGACATTAAATAAGATTAATAAATGTTATAAAAGTATTTTTCAGTGTTAGTTTATGCTAAGTAATGTTAACAGATGGAACATTATTGTAAGTTATTTATCATAATTATTTAAAATATTGTTTAAATGTACACATTTAAATATTTAATATTAATAGCTGATATGGTTATAACCAAATTGTCAGTATTTACATTATTTTTATTAAAAATATGAAATACAAATATATTTATATATATAAATCTATTAAAATATTACAACAATAAAAACCACATTAAAGTAATTGTTTTCCGCACAGACACACAAGGATCTGCTAAGGTTGAATGTATATTTTAATATTTAATATTAATGGTTAAGGCTAAAAAATTGACAGTATTATACATTTTGTACCACTTAATTTTATATAAAAAATATTCAATACAAATATTCAATATATTTATATTTACAAATAATAAAATAAACAATAAATAAAACAAAATAGTACATGCATTTTATTTTTAATGTAATATTAATATACATTATATACAAGCAAACATAAGTTAACAGATTATTTAATATATATATAATATTATTTATGCTAATAGTTGGTGTGATACCAATATAATTAATTGCATGTGAAATGTGGAATATAACTGAAATCTCTCTATCTTTACCTTCCATCCTTTTGCTAGTCTCTTGTTTTTGAGCACTGGACTTCAGATCCAGGTAACAGTATTCCTGCCATGGGATATGGTCATGTCTAGCCATCCCAGCAGAGCGCTGAAGGAAAGAGTGTTTGGGTGTGTGTGTGTGTGTGTGTGTGTGTGTGTTTGCTGGGTATCAGACCCTCAGTGTGATTCAGTAGGATCCATTCCCCTGTAACACAGACAGACAACGCAAAAGTCATCAACACACAAACACAAAAGACGCAGCAATATGTATGCGAGATTTGCACAGACAAGCAATGCTCATATTTTGCATGGACATGCATGGTTTCTAGAGATGTAACTAAACTAACGGGCTATTCCAGCACATATCAGTTCAGTGGAAACCAAGACTCAACCTCAATACCCACATGCATCAACAAACACTGTGTTACTATGGTTACAGCACAACAGCTGTCTGAAACAGATGTGAGGCACAGGTTAGAAGCCAGCGGCATTAAGAAAACTAGGAAAATTGCATGCCATAATGAGATGTTTCAATTAACAAAACAACCTGCATAGCATTTGGACTCAAAATGATAAAAAAAAATAGCAAGCACAGGAGTTCAGGTGAGATAGAAACTGCAACCTTAAGCTTCTCCTCAAACATATAATGAGTCCCATATGACAGACACACACTAAAGCCGACAGAAACGGCGAAGTCAGCAGAACGTTTCTTAACGCATTTGCTTCTGCAGACGTTGTGCAGCATCTGCTGAGGTTCATGCAGAAACCCCTGAAGAAGAACAAACTGAAAACCTCACGGCTGAGCTTAGCCTATATCCTCCTGCCATTGTCCCCGTACGAGGACATTATATTTTAGTGAATTTCTCTGACACCACACATGTCACAGTTTTAAGTCCTGTGAAGGTTACAAAACAGGCCATTGATTTCATAAATGTTCTCAATAGAGGACACCAGGACTATGATTTGACTTTTTTAACTTTAGTTAGTGTGTAATGCTGCTGTTTGAGCATAAATAATATCTGCAAAGTTATGCTCAAAGTTTAAAGCAAAGGGAGATATTTTCTTTTAAATAAATTGCTTTTTAAGGACTACAACTGTCTGGTAGGGACTATATAAGTTTCCTCCTGGGTTAGTGACATCATCACACATAACAAAGGGGGGTGAAATTATCATGACAGAATATGCTAATCAATGACCTGAAGATAGTTAAGTCCACATCAGCTTCATAAATTCATCAACTAAGCCTTCAGAAACATCCTGTCTCATTCTACATGATGACACTTCTTCTTAATCTCTCATCATTGTCTGACTCCAGTTTGAACATAAAAGGCTGAACAAGTTCAGTGTGTCTGCACAAAAACTAATCTCGTGTCTTCATCAAATGATTGTAGAGCTGCTGTAGTGAGATGGGCTTTGTAACGACGTCTTTAGTGCCTTTATGGGTCTTGAGAGAGGAAATGACATTGGTGTCAATGAAGGCCTTTCTGAGCCGTCGGATTTCAACACTAATATCTTCATCTGTGTTCTGAAGATGAACAGAGGTCTTACGGATGTCAAACGACATTAATTAATGACATAATTTTTCATTTTTGGGTGAACTTACCCTTTAGGTTAAAGTTATATATTAGAGTTATATTAAAAATGTCGCCTCTTCTTCAAAGCTTTATAATGGCAGTGACTTTTTGAAGTCCATAAAAGTGCATCTGTCCATCATGTAACTGCTCTACAGGGCTCCGGGGGGGGGGGGGGGGGGGGGGGGGGGTTATTAAAGACCTTCTGAAGCGAAGTGGCCGTTTATGTAAGAAAATTATCCATATTTAAAATTTTATAGACTAAAATAACTAGCTTCCGGCAGTCAGCCGTAACAAGTTGACTTTTTAAACATAACTCTGATTGTATTTGTCTGAAAGAAGAATGCCATATACACCTGGGATGACTTGAGGGTGAGTAAATCATGGGCTATGATTTTTGGGTGAACTATCGCTTTAAAATGAAATGTGCAGATGAGTTCGGTTATTAGAGTAGTGTTTGAGTTAATACTGCGTAACACTTTTACTCAAGGTCTAAACCTCCTCACACATTAGTAGTATGTAACTTCCTTTGAAACGTTTTAATAAAACATATAGCACAAACCATTTTTTCCCACGGTTGGGTTTTTAGTAGTTGCTGAACCTACACCAACTCAACAAGGGGTGTGGAAGGATATGAAGAACCAGTATTTTTGAACAATTCCAGCAACACTTGTGAAGTGGAGAAGTTATCAGAAAATGGAGCTGGAATATAATAGTTTATTTTGCCAATGCGTTTCGACACAGACGCCTTCATCAGTGTTAAAAGATTACAGGTGCACAGAGACTCATTTAAATGCAAACAAGGCAAGAATTCAAGCCTACAAATAACCAGTAAGAAAATCAGATGGTATGGCATTCACCAATCATGTAACTTGTCAGCAAAGTGATCAAACATCAGGTCCTTACAAATATTCCCCATGGTAATTATTGCTTCCTCTAAAATGGCAATTACTTTAAATCTAGAGACTTGTAATACCCTAGCAACCATCTAAATAGCCTAGCAACCACCCAGAGCCATGGCTGTGGGTTGTCAACAGGCAGTACCTAAAAATTCTTTATAAAGTAATATTAACAAATATTAATTGATATTAAAGTAATATTAATTGATGTAACTATGGTTAGTGGTTATATATGATATGTTACTTTTTTGTAAGATTGTGTTCTTAAAAGCTCATAAATCAATACAACTCATGATTATCGGCATACACCAGTGGAATAAAGGGCTATATAATATATAGATAGAACATGGATATAACACTAAAACAGTAAAACAAAACACTATATTATATATATATATATATATATATATATATATATATATATATATATATATATATATATATAAAACAAATAATAGAATAAAGGATAGACAGATAAATAAATTTATAGATGCTGTTAGCATTGTTTATGATACCCAGACAGTCGGCTATGAGGACACTGAATACTCACTGTTGATTCAGTCGCGTCTCGTTGCTCTTCAGATTTAGATGCTCCACACACACGACAGAAGCAGCAGGTGTGTGTTTTTGAGATTAGCAAGTTTCACTGACATTAGCTTACCTCCGCTCCTCTCTAGCCTAATTCTCACAGAGCTCATCTTCATCCTCCATTCGACACTTTCTCTGTTTGAGTATGTCTATCACGCACTGTCTGTCTATTTCTTTCCCTCTCTTTCTATCCTTCCTGTCGCACCTCCTTCTCTTCCTGTGCAGCAGGCCGCAGATGCACTTTTGACGTGTAGAGCATCGTCTGACATGCTGCCATTGTGAGCAAAAAACCACATACAAACACACACACACACACACACGCTTCCACGCTTTTGCTTGACATGAAGCACTGGACTGTGCAAAAGTTCAGAAACAAAAACATATATTCAGACATGACACAGCTGGGTGAAGTTAATAACACAGACACAGCAAAAAACAACAACAACAACAACAACAAAAACTGCAAAACAAGGGGAAACAACTAAAAGCAATAAAAGTCAAAGGTACCTATATTGGAGACATCTTATGAAGATGCATCTGATACAGACAGGACAGGAAGTGCTGATTAAAGAACAGGAAGAGAAAACAGACAAATGAGTGTGATGTACTGTACACACACACACACACACACACACACACACACACCATAACATCTTATAACACCCATCGAGGTCATCGAAAATGACGACCTTTAAAAAAAAAAAAAAAAAAAAAAAGCTTGCTCTGCTACATTAGCACCAAATCTTGGATTCAATCTTTTTGCTAACTTGTTTTATTTAAATTAGTACAAGTTTTGTATTTATTTTTGGAAGCTGGAACTGACTGATTGTTTGGATAAAGTTAAGAAAGCATGCTTTGTGTACATTAACGTTTGTGTCTGTGTGTGTGTCTGTCTTTGTGTGCGTTTGTGTGTGTGTGTGTGTGTGTGTGTGTGTGTGTGTGTGTGTGTGTGAGAGTGTGTGTGTGTGTGTTTGTGTGTGTGTCTGAATCCAAGCATGCACAGATCCCCAAAAAGTACAAAAACGATCCCAAAAGTAGCCGGAAAAAACTCCTGAAGTAGTTATACCCTGGGTGAACTAAGCCAGTAAGTTTCAGTCAAATGTGATCACATTAACTACAAGGAAAGTCTTCACCGGGTCAAAATGACCTGAGCACAATATGTAAAAAATAAAACAAAAAATTATTATCAGATTTTCAAATTATTTCTGAAGGATCATGTGACACTGGAGACTGGAGTAATGATGCTGAAAATTCAGCTTTGGTCACAGGAATAAATTACATTTGAAAATATATATAGAAAACGGTTATTTTAGCTTGTAATAACATTTCACAATTTTTATTGTATTTTTGATCACATAAATGCAGCCATATTGGTCAGCATGAGACTTCTTTTATAAAACATTTATTATAGACCCCAAACTGTGGTGTAGTGTGTTATATAGAAGAGACAGTGACTTCATGCACAGCCAATAATAACAAACATTTATTTTGAAATTCCTCTGACAAATGTACATGAGACTGATAATCAAAGATCAATGATGAAAGACTAAATCAATCAATTACATCAATCAATCAATCAATCATTAATCAGTGAGAACTTAAATTTGGCAAATTGTATTTTTGTTTTGAGAACACAAATCAAAAACCAAATAAAACTCTCTTGAAAATGGACATAATGGAAGACTTCTGCACTTGTAATCAATATTACACTCTGTCATTTTGAATCCTTTATTTTTTCTGCATGTTTTTTTTCTGCTCTAAGTCTCAACAAAAGCTGATGATGGGTCCTTAAAATTCGACGTCATGAGCACTGCCAGTCCTAGAACGAGATTTAAGTGACAGAACTGTCTAATATATCTAATTACAGGCAGATCAATATATCTTATGAGAATGAACATGAACCGAGAGCAGTGTGTACTGCAAACGAAGAGCTGTACAGCTTCTGCTGTCTTACTGTAACGCAACATTAGTTCGACACACTGAAATGCTTCTGTGGTCAAATGCACACAAACACTGATCTGATGACCCTGAGAACAACTGATAATGCTTTGCAGACGCATAAAAGAAAATACGCATGAAACAGACACAACAATTTGGGGAAAAACACACACAGAAACCTGAAGCCGTGGCTCAATGGCAAAGGCTGGAAATCAACACTGATGCTAAGATTATAAATCCAAATGCAAACATGGGCTGCATCCGAAAATGTACTCTGAGAAGGTACTTTTTTTGGATAAGTACTTTCTTCGCAAGCGCTAAAAAGTATGTTCTATATAGTAGTATGCAACGGTATATACTGCAGGAAGACGGTGCACTCGGATTACTTATGTATGGGAGAAAAAAAATGCAACACCCAATAGAGACAGAGCTTATTTAGGCCACGCCCACACCGGGGGGGGGGGGGGGGGTAACAATCCAACGCTCTCCATTGACTTTGTATTGCGTGAAGCGGTCGCCTCGTCTTTTCTTACTTATAACAAAAAAAAGAACGATATCTAAAAGCTGATATGTGACAATGTGTACAGCAAACAAGCTAAAAAACACATAACTAAGATTTTATAAGCTGTCGACCACAAAAAACGAGCGTTTACGGAGACAAAAGTGCACACAGGCAATAAGACGTGAAGCTTCGGCAGGAAGAATGGGTCAATTTTGGGATCCTGACACTCAGTATGTCTCAGTTTGCCTATGTGTGGAGTAAACATGTTGTCAAGTATCCAAATGTCAGTTTTATATATTATATTTCCTGTCGCTGATTACTTTCCCCTCCAGTGGGCGTAGTTCTCAGTGTAATATAGCATGTCGCGCTCTGTCTCAAGTGCTTTTTTGTCCTTAAACGTTCGTTTTTTATGGTCAATAGCTTATAAAAACGACTGGGTTTTTGTTCCTGTTTTTTTTAAAGCTTGTTTTCTGTCATATCAGCTTTTAGACATTGTTAGATTTTTTAATCTACGCCCGGTGGGCCTGGCTTTCAGATTATGACGCGTGTCGCTCTGTCTCTATATGGCGAATAAACCCCGCCTTTTAAATGAAAGAGCCAATCATTGGTTAGTAAAGTCACGCGTCACTGCAGCTGCCCTGGTTGCTATAGAAACAGGCAGTGTTCTGAGGCGGTTCAGAATTGCATTAGCTTTATCCAGGCTGAAAGATGCCGTCATGATTTGAGCATTTAGAAACAATGTAGGAGACAGTTGTTGTCAGATTTCATTGGTGATTTCAAATATGAATTTTAGTTTTTCGCCTACTATACAGTGGGGAAGTATGTGACTTCGGGTGCAGACATGATCTTTATGGTGGAATAAAATGTTTGAATTTAGACTCAGGATTAATATGTTTTTAGGATGTTGTACCTTGAGTGACGTAATGATGCATGAGGCTTTTGTGTCACGCTAATTTGTGTCATGTTTGCAACAACTATTTTTGCTTGTTTGGTACGGCCTTTTTTTACCAACCGACGACAGGTATGTAAAATACAAATCAAAAATACACCTGAATAATTCAATAAAAGACAATAAAACACTGAAAAAACATCAACATTGCATAATCAAAGCCTGTGAGATTTTAAAAGATCTGTGAGCCTGCATTCATCTATAGCAAAAACACATTCATCTTTAAAAAAAAAAAAAAAAGAAAAAGAAAAAAAAAAACACGCAAGCAAAACGTCACCCACACTCACATGCACTCATACAAACACACTAAAGTTCGAGAGGCGTCTCGGCATGTTCGCTCAACTGCATGGAGAGGTAGTCAGCAGGACGCCTGCGTGAGAAACATCAACACATAATGAGTTCAAACATATTGTAACATACATATACATATATATATATATATATATATATATATATATATATATATATATATATATACACATATACACACACTTTTTTTTCAAAAACTGAAAGGAATACTTTGAATTAATATCAATAAGCTAAATACAAATATATTTAATATTTTAAAATAAAATGTTGAACTGCTTTTAAACTGTTATATGATATTAATTAAATGAATCAATTTATATAAATAAAAAATAATACTTGAAAATAAAATATGAACTACATATCTGATTATATTATTGTATATTTAAATTTTAAAAAACGTTTAACTAATAAAGTTGCCCTTTTTATTTTAAATATGTTTTATTTATACCAGTTAATACATTTAAAATGTTTAAACAGCATATTGATATTAATTCAATTTATTAATTGCCATTAGTATTAGAAAAACACTGAACTACTTTTATACTCTTTATTGATATTAATTAAATTAGCGATTTTTATAATATTTATAATATGCATTAATTGGCCAATTTTTTATTGACTTGATTTATACCAAAGCCTCACCACAGTAACCTTCATGCAAAACACACACACACACGTCTGGTTCAGTATCTTTGTGGGGACTCTCCATAGACGTATTGGTTTTTATACCGTACAAACTGTCCCTGTCCCTACCCATCACTCACACACACAAGCCCCTGCCCCTAAACCTACCAATCACAGGAAACATTAAGCATTTTTACTTTCTCAAAAAAACTCATCCTGTATGATTTATAAGCATTTTGAAAAGTGGGGACCGCTGGCTGGTGATCTCAGGTTTTACTATCCTTATGGGGACATTTAGTCCCCTCAATGTAATAAAAACAAGGGCACACACACACACACACACACACACACACACACACACACACACACACACACACACACACACACACAGACAGACACAAACACACACATACACAGACAGAAACAGACACACAGACACTGATCTGTCCTTACCTTTTTTTGTACAAGTAGAAAGACAGTGCAGCACCCAGTGCGAACAGCAGGAGCGCTGCGAGCACCAGCCCGACCTGCAGACTGACCGGCGCCCCCGCTGGACACACAAGAGGACGGTTACTTCTTTAGGCCATAAGAGCAAAATCTAGCACTCATCTGGCATTAACATCTATGAGTGTGTGTGTCCTGTACCTCCATGAACCTGCCGCTCCTGTGCAGCTGAACATGAGAGCTTTTTGTCGTTCAGTGCGTCAGTCATTTGCTCCCTCTGTTCATCTGAAACAGCAAAAATAGAACCCCGAGCATACAATATATCGTCCTCACAGGACACATTCACACCTGACATGGGGTAAAGGAAAACACAGTCATTATCCGGTCAATTCAGGTACATTTTAACACCATGAACACTGTGTGTTTTACCTTTAAGATGCAAGCTTCCTATGGTCCCACAGGTACACAAGTCCTCTAAGAACTGAGCAAATTCCTTCAGGTCACAATCTGGAGGAGAGATGTTTTCTATTTTAATATAATTTATTTCTTTGATCAAAGCTGAATGTTCAGCATCATTACTCCAGTCTTCAGTGTCACATGATCCTTTAGAAATCATTATATGATGATGATGATTTGCTGCACAAGAAACATTTCTGATTATTATCAACGTTTAAAATTTAAAAAAAAGAGTTAAACCCTTTTTCAGTAGAAAGTTAAAAAAAAGAGCATGATCCAAAAACATTTGAACATGAGTGCATATTGACTGTTTCCATTAATATGTGTTGATGTATTCATTTTGATGACATTTACAGACTTAGAAATCCACATTTGCAAAGTGAAAAAAACATGGCAAAACTGAGGGACGATGAGGAATAATCTCAAACGAAACCTCTGAACTCTACCATGTTCTCACCTGTCATTCCAGCAGTTTTAATTCTCTGGGTGTGTTCAACATGTTTGTGCATATTTTGTGGGTTTTTGACGCACATAATTCTTTAGATGTTCTCAGTGAGTGAGTTCAACAACTGAACTGATATTTCAGAGCGTCACAAACCAAGATGACAGATAGATGCTACTGGCAGCCACGAGAAAACTTTTGACACTTTAACTTTCCATTTTTGTGTGTGATAATTTGAGTTCAACAAAAATATGTGTTATGCATTCTGGGGTTTCTACAGAAACCGAATATTTTTAGTATTTTAACAGATGTACAGAGACTCTGTAGATTGATCTGTGGCTAATATGTGCTTTTTTAAAAGGAAGCAGACAACGGGTGTGACGGTCCCCTTATTATAGGGGAAGGGTCCTCCGGTTCTGCATGCTTGCATACCAAACAAATACAGTGTTAGTCTAATCACTGCATGTGTGTGTGTTTCACGAGTTCACACTTACATGTAATTATATAGAGTAAATTTAAATGCGTATTTGGCGTGCTGTCCAGGGGGAGGGATTCGAGCTCGAACTTGGCCCGAACCCAGAGTACCCCCCCCCCCCTTCGTGTAAGTGGTTAGAACTAAAAGAGCAAAATGTGGAGAAGGGGTGGAGGAGGGGTGGAGGAGGGATGCTGATTAACTGTCAACAGAACAGAGGTAAGACTGCTGCATGGATATATACACCTCTTGTTGATTAGCTGAGTGCTCTCCACCTGTGTCAATTATCTGAAAGCCCTCCTCCCGAATCTTTGTTAATAAACATCAGTGCGTGCGTGTGTGTGCGTGCGTGTGTGCGTGCCCTTGTTTATATTTAAGGGTGCTTTCACACCTTCCTTGTTTCGCCCGGATTTTTGGACTTTTCAGTTTGGTACGAACCAAAATTACAGGTGTGAAACCTCCCTCGGACCATGGTCCGGACCAAACAGATGAAATTTGGTCCGACGAAAAGAGGTAGTCTCGGTCCGGACCAAACTGAACAAAGGTTCGGTTCGTTTCTTGTGTGAAAGCATTTTCTGTATAGTTCGGACTTTCAGACCATTAACAGGCAGTTCTAGTGGTAGGATTAGTGAAACAATAGATTAAACTCACAGCACATGCAGTGATGGAGCGCAGCATTTTAAACAGAACCGCTCAGTCAGCTCGCGTGAACAGCGTGCTTTGCTTGATATATATATATATATATATATATATATATTTTTTTTTTCTTTTTTTCTCATGTCTGTGAGACTAGCCTATATGCTGAGTTTCGGGGACTGTATTGTTTTTAATCGTGCTTTTAAACTTCGGGTTTCGGGTGTTCGTCGGATAATATAGTCATGTCCGAAGCAGCACAGACAAATAAGGAAGAAAAGGTTTTGTTTGAGGAAAGCAATAAGAGGAAACGAAAAAGTGATGGGATTAAAGGCAGGACGAGGATCAACATGTGACCAGCGTTTGCTCGTTGGTGTGAGCTGAAGGAGGCGTGCCCGACCGATGCTGTCATGCTTGTTACGGTGATTACCGACCACTCAAACATTGAACTGAAGGATCATATAGATTCTGTTAAACGGTAACCAATAGACTACTATAATGACGCTGGCTTGTAAACGTGAGCATCGTGATTATTTGGCGTTTGAAAAAAATAAAACCCATGAAATTATATTCATATGACATGCTGAAACATGCCACTGACTGTACCTGGGATGAAGACATTTCACACGCGCCGCCAGAAGAACACCTGCATGTGAACTCCTCCTGCAGAGTTCAGGGGAACTGTTAGTGCTGCACCGACCCGCGGGGCCGCTTTTATGAAGTTATTTGGCCCGCACCGCACCACTGTATATATTTTTACAACCCGCCGCGCTCCCGCGACCATTAAATAGACATAAGGGGTCCGCGGGTTATGAGACGACCCGCGCATCACTAGTTCAGGGCTATCAGGGTTGTCATGTCAACAAATGCACGCGCGATGGCATGCCCTGTTGTAGGATGACTGAGCTTACGACAGTAGTTGAGGACATTATTTTTTCCCAACTGTAGGGGGACCCCGAGAGCAAAAGTTGCCAAGTGCTGCTTTAATGAAGTGGTCAAAATCATTTCTGATCCGATGTCTTTGACATAAATTGCACATCTGTGCGCGTTTCATAATCGATATAGCCTAGATGAAATTTAAAAATAACATTATAATATTTAAACATAACTATAAAACAAAATACATTGTTTGGCTAAAAAAGTAGCCTAGTCTTCTCCTCCTTTCCTGTCGGCGCTGATAATGCACAACGAGGACGTTCATTTGGTGGATTTGCCTCGAGCATAGTTGGTGCTGCAGATAGTATTGCCATTATATTAACAGTATTGGCAACAATATGTGTCTGTTCATTCATTCTTGTCAAAGTTACCCGCTGAACTGACAACACACTGACGTCAGACACACGTCCGCTAACAAACCAATCAATGTTAAGATGCAGCCCACATAGATGATGACGACAGGACGCCAGTGCGTCATGTAAAGTTCTTTAGTGCGCTGACATAACTGCAATGTGAACGCAAACCAAAACTAACCAAATGGATACAATGTATCAAAACACAAACTTGGGTTCGACCTTGGTGCGGACTTTCAGGTGTGAAAACGCCCTATGTCTAGTCCCAGACTAAAATGCATGTTTGAGCCGTTTTTACCTATAACTTGCATTAACATTTCGTAAAATATGTCAGAGCCATTGTTTTGTCTCAAGTTGCAAACCAGTAATGTTTTTTGTTTTTTTCTAGGGCATAAACATGCCGTTGGAGTAAAGGAAGAAACTTGCCAAGCAATAAACATAGTTATTGCAAAAAATAATTGTATTTGGTATCTCTTTTTTATGTAATGTTTATCCAGGAAAATGAAAGTGTAATGGACATAAATGTACATTTAATATACTATACATAAAACATGCAAGGACTCTGCAGTGTAAATGTCAATCTTCAGGGTTTGGGTGAACTATCCCTTTAAAGCTACACTGTGTAACATTTTTAGTTTATTCTTAGCTAAAATCACTTAGTTCTTTTAAAAATATATGTGCTCATTAATGTATATTTACTTATTTCAAGTAATAAAGTATTCTCGTAATTTTATAATATACCATTGAAAATACATACGGGTGAGGGGTTCGAATGCCGGTCGCCATGTTGCCCTTCCATCTTGAAAGTACATTTGCCAAAGAGGGACATACCCGTAAATTCAAGCTTTGCCTTTCGCGTTTTTACACTCGATGGCACCGTGTCGAATCTCGAATGTGAAGAGGAGGATAGCTTGAGGCTGCTAAATGACGATGGAGGATCACTCTAAAGCCCCTTTCACACTGCACGTCGGACCTGCAATATTCCCGGAACATTGCCGGGTCGCCTTGTGTGTAAAAGCAACCACGTCCTGGAATTGATTACCGAATTCAACCCGGGTCGGGGACCTAGTAACATTGCGGGATATGTATCAGAGTCGCCAAGGAAGCGGAAAAGAGAATTAAGACGGCAACGCAACGGGCAAATCAACAAGACAAAAGTAAATATTGGAGTGGCCTTTCCAAGATGGAAAGAGCTCATGAGGAGCAATGATTTTAAAAGAACGCCGACGTTGCCTGCTTTCTTCTCGACAGGTAATATTAATTCAGCCTATTTGTGTATATTGGAAGTTTATTGTTGCTTGGCTAATAATATCACGGTGTGCTGTGCATAACACTAGAACGACGTCTAGGATAGTTTTCCTCGCGTCAATGATGAAAAAGTATTGTTTACCTTATAACATAAATCCGTGTTCTATGACGGATAACATGAGATTAATATTTGAATTGCATTATAATTTGTTTGCCTTACGCTAGTGATGTCGTACAATATACAGAATAACGATAGCACTGATAAAAGTTACTTTACTAAGATTAGCTTGCATTCGTCTGGGAACCTGATAGCTGATGTTAGCAATCAAATGGTAAAAATAACGAAAACGTAAAACTATTATTCATTTTACCTAGATTAATTTGATCATAGATCATTTGGCAAATTAAATAAGTGCAAATTATAATAGTTTTCAAAAGTAACCTCATCACTTGAAGCAACACTCATCGAAGAGGTCGAACTGGAAGCCATGACTAGATCGGCCACCGTAGGAGTTGAAACGAAATCGAAATTGCGAGGAACAGAAACTATTATTCACTGGATGTTCATATACCTTTTCACCACTAGATGGGGGAAAATATCACACAGTGGAGCTTTAAAAACACTTACTTCCTGATTTTCCCTGCATGCACACATTCACGGAGCTGGAGAAGGCAGGACTCGGGCAGAGGTTCTGGAGGCCTGGAGTCGGATCGGATGAGGTCCAAGGATCGGGCCCGTCTGATGCACATCGTGATAAAGAACTAATCGGACAAAAACACAGGCACACGGAGCATGAAAACAGTGCAAAAACGGCTGATTCCAAGAACAATAACACTGTATTCAAAAAAAAAATTCTCTCAAACAAACCCGGACAGTATACTGTATATGAAGGAGCGTGTTGCGTTGTGGTGGAGAACTCTTTGTAACTTTTCTTCATCGGAAGATATTAGCCACTCCAAACAGTGCGAGTTGTTCCTATAAACACCTGATCCTGACAACTCAACACACAACAGCAGTGCACCCAATTTCTCCACCATTGGCAAACTCTGATCTGCACAGAAACACAAAGATCCATTAGCAAACAGACGTTTTAAAATGAATCTGCTGTTGAATCAAAATCACTGGTTGCCTATAGAGAGCAACAGTCCGAAGTTATAATCCCATTCATTTTCACCATCGAACAGCTTATTTGTTTATTTATTTAACTTTTATCGTATTATATTTGAGTTTGACGATATATGCTTCAATTTTTTAAAACAATAATATCATGTTCATTATTGGTAATTAGTGTTATGTTCATTATTAGTAATTATGTTCATTATTAGTAATTAGTGTTATGACTAATAATATCATTATTAGTCATAACACACTAACACACTAGTATCCAAACATAGCACACATTAAGGGCAAATTTAAAAAACACAAAAAATCAATAAAATAACTTTAAAAATTAAATAAAATGACAATCCTGCAGATGTAAGCGAGTTGGTCTGATTTGTATGTAACTGAATATTTAATACAGTCAATCAACAATTTGATCATTCATACATAATTTTTAAGTTTATTCACTAATAAAATAATTTAAATGTACAGATTTTGTTAAACTTTTCTGCTTCAAATCATCAACTAACATATATAATATTGTGATTCATCTCAGAGCTCTTTAATGAAGTTCTCAGAAATGTCAATGGAGAAAAAGAAAGAGAAAAAAAGATGTTTCAGTGACAGTTGAAATCTATTTGTTTTAGAACAAAATATGCGCTTCAAGCTGTGCCTCACAAAGAAGACATCTCCAAATCAAACACACCCACCTGCATTAGCGACTTCTCCGAGGAGATAGAGCCCGTCTTTTCTTGTGCTGCCAGTGAGCGGGACGCTTATTTCTTTAACTTCATCCTCAAATAATACCAGAACAAGTCCAGTCAATGGAGTCAACGGTGGGCCAGTCAGCTCCACATATTCACAGAACTCTGATTGATTAAATTTGCAGTCCATTATGCCCATTTCATTGATGGCCAGACCCTTAGGAGGTGGAGGTAAAGTGGGTTTCTGGGGACAGTTATTCCGCTTTCTTGGTGTGGGAGAAGTGACCTGTGGACACATGGAGGGTTAATATGGCATACATTTGATGAGCCCAGAACATAAAATCCAGAGAAAGCAGTGTCATCTGGTCATTATTGCAAAATTAATCCTGAAATCCTACTTAGGCATCTCTTCATAGTTTTCTGTTTGATATGTCATACTACATACATTTGAAAGCATGTATAGTGTGCACAGTAAAGCCGCGTTTCCACCGCAGGAACTTTACCCAGGATCCAGGAACTTTGGGTGGTACTCGGTGTGTTTAGACCGCAGGAACCAGGGTCTAAATGAAGTTCCTGGTAAATATTTCCCCCTCCAAACGGCCCAGCTCGCGAGGTAGTACTTTTTCAAAGTTCAGGAACTTTCGAGGGCGGGACTTGGGCGCAGGTAAACGACCTGACCGTTTACTTTTAAGTGTGCGTCCTTACATGACGTGACAGCACGCGCCGCGCTCATGTTGACAAGAGAGGAAAGCTAATTTTCTGAGGGGTAAACTTTTTATTTCGTAAGTTATGAAGATAATGTTGGAGTAATGACACAGCGTATATTGCCCCAGGCAGTTTTTACTTTAACTGCGCCTGACAGAAGAATTTTTTTCTTCCGAGATGATTATTACACTTAACAACAAATAAATAGCTTATTATGTAATACTGTATTAGTCCTGGTGGCCGTTAAGAGTTGCTATGGCTACAGTTAACACACTCCAGCTGCTGGAGAAAACAGCGTTGACATTTTTGATGCGGCAGACAAACTGCATGTGACAAAATGATTGCGAATGAAAGTCATCACATGTATACACCAGATCGGTTTAGATAACGTCTCATGTAAACAGTCCACTAAATCTTTCAATCGGTACACACAAAAATGATTACTGTCCGTCAGTGACTTGGAGGAGCAGTCGCGCGCAGTCCTACATCACCAGACTAATTTGCCTAATCTTCACGGCACTTTATCGCGGTGGAAACGCAGACAGTTGCAGGTCTGGGGGGGAGAAGAGTTCCTGTAAAAAAGCTCCTGGTACAAATTGTTCCTGGTAATTTTGGTGGAAACGGGGCTTAAGTAAATGCTATGCATGCGTTCAATGCCTAGAAGACCTACTGTATTATTTAGACCCCCAGAAAAATGTTAAATTTTTACTCAAAATTGAATAAAAAATTTTTTTCTATTCTCTCTTTTCCTGAAAATTGTTTTCTCTTTACTGTACCCATACGTTTTGTTTGCTAGCACATTTCTAAAAACAAATATCATTATATAAAACAATTTTTAAAACAAGTAAAAATAAATTAAAGTAAAGTAAAAGTAAAGTGAAATAAATAAATAAAATAAGTGAAAAATTTAAACTTAAAAAATAAAGTAAAAATGGTTATATAAAAAAATGTAATAAAGTAAAATAAATGAAACAAAATAAAAGTAAATCAAAAATCAAAAAGTACAGTTAAGTGAAATAAAACATAAGTAAAGTTAAAAAATTAAGATAATTTAAAAGTAATGTGACAAATTTAAATAAAGGAAAATTATAAAACATCAAATAAAAATCAATAAATAAAATAAACGTAAAGTTAAGAGAAATAAAATAAAATAAAACAAATAAAACAAAAGTAACGTAAAGTGAAATAAAATAAAGTAAAAGTAAAGTAAATGAAACAAAAAAATAAAATGTAAATGAAATAACATAAAATAAAAGTAAAGTGAAAAAATAAACTGCAATAGACCTCAGAGAAGTGAATCGTGCTAAATACTTTGCACTTGAAGTTAAATTCTGCCTGAAGTAGCAAGGCAGTGGTACAAATGAGATCAAGTAAGTTTCTATGAGAACTCAGCATGAAGCTCACACGAGCAGAAGCAGTAGATCTCACCATGAAAGCACTGAGGTTGAGTCTCTCGGCTCCACATCGAGTGAGGGTCTCGTCGCCGGATAACTCGTTGCTGTCCTCCAGTAGAGGGAGCTGTCCTGGTGTCAGCGCTTCTGTCAGCTCTGAAAGCTTTTTATCAGCTCCACGAGTGCGGTAAACTACCGCATCCAGCAAACCGCTTCTGGGAATATTCAGACCCTCCTGAGAGGGCGGAGACTTGCTGCGATATAACACTATGGCATCTGGACCGTTCTGGATAGTGTTCACTGGGATTCTGATGTCAGGGCCGACCTTAGCACTGCCAATCTGGAAGAACAGATGCAGAAAGATTTTAAAATATGTAATTTTATGTTTGTTGATTCCTTTTTTTATTAAATAAACCTTCATAGTTATAACTGGCTAATGTTTGTCTCTTATTCAGTGAACCGACGGAGTTAATTATTTTGCCATTACACTATTTAAAATAAATCTTATGAACTTTCTATACTTCAAAGAAAATGTTTTAAGTTAAAATTTCAAAATTGTAAAATATATTACAATAATATTACGGTTTAAAATGTATTACTACTTTTACTGTATTTTTGATCAAATAAATGCAGCTTTGGTGAGCAGAAGAGACTTCTGAATTATTAAAAAAAACATTAATTATTAAAAAAAACATTCATGGATAAATATTATGCCATTTTTCAAAGTCTTGATTAAGTTTTTGGGCTCTGTTAGAATAGATTTAATCACTTTAGCCATACTTAACATTGTTGCAGCTCCTCTCTTCCCTGTCTGTCACTAGCTGTTATCATTCAACGATTTTTTTCATGTGCATTTTGTGATACCGCATAAAAAAACTGGATGGAAACACCAAGATGCACATAAATTCAAAAAATGTGCATAAAAATGAAAAAAATTTACCGATTAAATTCTTTAATGCACAAAAAAAAAAAAAAAAAAAAAACGTGACTGCAATGGGACGGCATAACTGGAACCAGCGGACCGATCTCGAGCTCAGCATCTTCGTCATCATCGAGTAATATCTTATATTAACGAAATATTATAATATACAGAGGCTTCTCAACTTCAATTTTTCTTAGTGATATTTATTGCCAGTTTATCAGGGAGTGATGATTTTGTTCTCTTTGACTGACTGGATAGAAACGGTGCTTTCGTCGCAAAAGTTTTATGTGACAGTCGCATTTAGTTAAATTTGCAGATTTGGATGGAAACGTATCTAGTAACGGTCTGTTTAGTTCCTGTCTCAATGAAGCCCCATCTTCTAAAAAGATGTGCTCTGATTGTGTTGTGATTGGACTTTGGGCATGTTTGGGAAATGTCCCGCTCCCGCCCCTTACCATAACCGGGAGTTAAGATTGGATCCTTAACTCTCGGTTATGGTGTTATGGTCACCCTAAACCCTCACGGTCTTCCTTCAAATCCACACTTTTGTGACGTAATTCCGCTTTGATTGCCGGGTAAAGTTGAACTTGCGGGCTCAGCTGACGTGCGCATCAAGAGGGGGCATTCGCGACGACTCTTCTGAAACTTAAAATGATGAATGGGACACCCTACAATCTCGTGGACCTAACAGACATGTGGCAGCCATTGTAATTCCACAAAACTGAAAGTGCATGTGAAGTGTGCCATTTAGGATTCAGCCTAATACACTACTAACTCAACCAGGCCCCACTCACTTTTATTTTTATATACATAGGTCTAGATTTTTTTCGATGAGGAATATTGTGACGTGTTCGTTCCTTAAGACTACAATGGAGGCGTTTACATAATTGCCTATTATTTCATAGCTGACTCATAGTACTAAATGGATTTAAACCATATGACTTATTTGCGCTTTATTTGCTACCATCCAAGTGTGCAGCTGCTCACCAGGAAGTATCCGTCATCATCTGTGAAATATCCATTCAGCTCCAGCTCATAGTACACCTCTCCATTCTGTCCATTGATCATCACCAGCCAGATGAAATCCAGCGACATACGGAAGCCAGACGGATGCCACAACTCTATAAACTCCTCGTCCTCGGCTCCTCCTGGTGTGTCAGTGTTGATCTCATTAAGCAGGAAATCAATATGGCTATGAATCGAGGGGTAGCTCCGTCCTGTCGCCGTAGAAGAGGCTGAAACAACGAGTCAGAACTTTAAAACATGATGCCAGGACACAGTCCAAGGGGAACCCTAAAAATGTGTCCTTAAAGGGTTAGTTCACCCTTGAGAGAATAAAGAATAATGAATGTCATTAATGACTCCCCCTAATGTCGTTCCACACCCGTAAGACCTCCGTTCATCTTCAGATACAGTTTAAGATATTTTATATTTAGTCCGACAGCGTATCTAAGTGTATGCACACTATACTGTCCATGTCCAGAAAGGGAATAAAAACATCATCACAGTAGTCCATATGAGACATCAGTGGGTTAATTAGAGTCTCTTGAAGCATCGGAAATACATTTTGGTCCAAAAATAACAAAAACTACGACTATTCAGCATTGTCTTCTCTTCCGCGTTTGTTTTCAATCCTTAAAATAAAGATTCAAATGGTTATGAATCAGCTTATTGATTCATGATTCGCCAATGTCACATGATTTCAGCAGTTTGGCACACGATCCAAAACATGAATCAATCCGCTGATTCATGACTGTTTGAATCTTTATTTTAAGGATTGAAAACAAACGCGGAAGAGAAGACAATGCTGAATAAAGTCGTAGTTTTTGTTATTTTTGGACCAAAATGTATTTTTGATGCTTCAACAGATTCTAATTAACCCACTGATATCACATATGGACGACTTTGATGATGTTTTTATTCCCTTTCTGGACATGGACAGTAAAGTGTGCATACACTTAGATATGCTGTCGGACTAAATATAAAATATCTTAAACTGTGTTCTGATGATGAACGGAGGTCTTATGGGTGTGGAACGACATTAGGGGGAGTCATTAATGACATCAATTTCATTTTTGGGTGAACTAACCCTTTAATATGGAAGAAAGAGAAATAAAGTTGATATGGTTTAGCTTTGCTATAAGAAATCAAGACCTACTCATGTTGAGCGGGCAGGACTGAAACCAAACGCAGTCATTGAGTTTTCCGGGAGTCCGGGGCCTCGCAACAAACAGTCCCGGATCTCGCGTCCATTCGGTAACACCACATCGACTGGCACGAACACCTGCTGTGTCAAAACTGCAGCAGAGAAACATGGATTAACATGTATTATACTACACAATAAAGCATTGTATGGCATGTGCTGCTCACCTTTCTGTGAGTCTGAAGGGTCTTCTCCCGGGTATGAGTGTCTCTGTGAGGTTCTCACTGGGAATGTACGCAGAGTCACCAAAAACAAAGGCATCGATTGGCTGTTCGTGGCTGAGGGGGCCGTCCTTAGGGAAGTCTGATGCTGGGCCTTTATACAAAGCCAATGCTACACTTTTTGTCACTAAAAGTTCAAGAAAATGTATTTAGTCGCAAGGCAGTGTTTGTGAAATGCTTATTTCATCCCAAAATAAAAAAAATACTTTTTGTGATTAAAGATTTCTTTAAAGACAACTATGGCCTTATTTTCATGACACTGGAAATCTAAATAGTCAATAGCAGGGCTTGACATGAACATAACTACGTGCAATGTAGTGTTTTATACGATACATATCGATACTGAAATATCTGAAATGCTTCCAATATAAATTTTCCACAGAATAAATACATGACACCAGCTGCTCTCTCACTCTCTCATCTCTCTGACAGCGAGTGACACACAAACCCGCCCCCCCCTCACTCACTCGTTTCATGATTTGCTCCAGATGAATATTGTTGGTGTTACATGGCTTGAATTTCGCCCCAGGATTGCGCATAATTTAACTAATTCCCGCAGGTTGTGCTCAGACCCAAAGTGAGCTCTTCATGTCTTAAAGTGACAATGGCCTAATAATCCTGCAGCCAAATCATGATATGAGATAATATTAAAAATATCTTTATGGCAGTTTTCCTCGTGATATCAATGTCAAAACTGTGGTCAGGGAAAATGCTGATTGGCTAGCAACTTTGAAAAGCCACAAGCCACAGTGACGGGTAAGCAAAAATAATTTTTATGTCAAGCCCAGCTCATAAGCATTAAACAATGAGATAAGTTAAATAATAACTATAAGTACATTTAATGACTGTAAAGTACATTTACAAATGTACAATTTTTAACTTAAGTGTTTGCATTTTTATTCTGCCTAATACAATAATGATAATTGTATCAGGATGATTTTCATTCATTCAGTTTTTTTCCATCACATCACATTAGTGAGAATTTCAAAAGCAATATTTCATGTGAAAATAATGCAAAACACATTAGTTAAAATGGTCTTCCAAATACATTTAATTTCCTTTATGCATAAATATTACATTATATATATATATATATATATATATATATATATATATATATATATATATATATATATATATATATATATATATATATATACATAAAGGAAATTAAATGTATTTGGAAGACCATTTTAACTAATGTGTTTTGCATTATATATATATATATATATATATATATATATATATATATATATATATATATATATATATATATATATATATATATATATACACACACATAAATATTAGATCAAGCTTAAAATATTGAAGTACAAAAAATCTCAATTATTAAAAGTTAAATCTAATAAATTAAAGCTAAAGAGAAAAAAAAATTACATTATATTAATAAAAATCATAAAAAATATAAATCATAAAAAGCACATAATTCTAAAATGTACTAAAATTAAAAATGTCAGTTCAAAAATCGTAAGAAATACGATAATGGTGTATAAATAAATAATACTAAATTAAACTGGTTTAGATCAAAATAAGTCTTTAGTGTATCTGCAATTATCCAATCAAATCAATCAATCAACTTCCTTTATATAGTGCTTTTACAATGACGATTGTTTCAAAGGCGCCTCAAAGTGTTAAACAGGAAAATACTGCAACAATATTGCGAATCTACCTGGCAAAGTCGCATTCACAGCTACGGTGAAGATCCCCTCCTTTTTAGCGATGAACTCCACACTCGAGCTGATCAGATCTGTGGTGACATCATAAAGCACCAAAGAAAACGATCCGTTTGCCATGCCAACATTGAGCTCCACGAGGCCCGCCCGGCCCGGCCCGCTGAGGTCGACTTCATTGATCCAAACATATGCGGGGGTCGGCGGTAAGCAATGATTGACCCACGCAGGGGTGGGCGGGCCAGTGTAAAACGTCCAGAGGTGTTCCGACTGCCAGCAGCGCTGAATGGACTCGTCCCCCTCCAGAGCCCTCTCGTCCTCCAAGTACGGAACCGAGCCGGGAGTCAGAACCGACGCAAGGCCATCTGCGCCTTCTGCGGATTTACGAGAAGTGTACACTACTGCGTCCAATAACCCCACTCCTGAAACCGGTCCCCCTACAGAAACCGGGTCCCAGTTAGGACCGTAGAGTGCGATGGCGTCGGGCCCGTTCTGAACAGAGTTGGGCGGAAGATGAATGCCGGGATGGGGAGTTATTTCAGAGGAGCCGACTAAGAAGAAGCCTCTGGTATCCGTGGTTTTTCCCCTCAGATCGATGACCCGGTAGGCAGAGTCTGTTTTGCCGTTGTAGAACACCAGTGTGTATCCATCCAGAGAAATGGGATTCTTGCCATCATTGTACAGCTCCACAAATTCATGAGTGTCCAAGCTGGGATTGTCACAGTTCACCTCGCTGATTATTAAACATGGGGTGGTTTCCTCAAAAACGCACATTAACACCAAAAAAAACACCAAACTCTGCTCCACACACATGGCTGATGCCCTGCTAGAAACTCTCAGTATCTCATAATAAGCAAGTGGACCTGTGGAAGAAAAAAAAACAAGTTTCATTTCAGATGAACAATCGCTCTTAAAAGATCTTAAGTTTCAGCTCCATTCAATCTGTACACATTGCTTCACCAACGGTTTCAATATTGGCACATTTTAAAGAAAAACCATAAGCTGAAAGGTATCAAAACACCCAAAAGTGAGAAAAAAACATTAATTTGACACGACAAGCGATCATAAAGAACTTTCCACTCAAAACCAGGGCAAACACTATGAAACAATATTACAGGTCTTCTGTCGTATGATAGTGTTGCTTGAGGAACAGACAAGTTTTATAAAATGACAACATTTTGGGGGGCTGAACTGTTAAGTGTATTATATTCATAGAAGTTATGAAGGAAGTGTGGTTCTTGAAGTGTGAACGGATGCTGGCATGTAAATATGCACAAGCACTTACACAACAGTGACTATCTGAGGAGTCATCAGCTAACCACAGACTCCAGTGATCCACTAATCTGGCTGCTGTAACAGTTAGAACTGCTAATCAAGCAAGTGCGCTGAACTTTTCAGAAAAAAACTTTAATTTCACCAACATGCAGTGAATTGACTGAAGAGTGTATTATATAAACTTATAAATGGTTTGTGAAATAGTATGCATGTAGTGAAAAACATTTGAGAAACTCTGTACGACTATAGCGTGAAACGGTGTCCATCCACTTTTTTCATCTGCCTTGGTTATGGAAATATTATTCCCATTCATTTTTCTGATAGGAATTTTTTTTAAGTCTTCCAAGTCCTATAGTTATAAAACATAATCCAACATTCATCTGAAAGAAGAAAGTCATACTTCTAGGGTGAATAAATCATGGGCTATTTTCATTATTGTGTTAACCAGCATGTTTGAGCTTCAGCAAGAACCAATGAGGTTTATTCTCACACGTCAAGCAGGTTCGGCTGAGCTTCTGATAATTATCTGTTCATCATATAAAGTTATCTTGTCTCTTAAGAAAATGTTGGCTAAACCGCTCAATTGGATTAGTTTTATGATCTCTTTATGATCTTTTTGAATCATCAAAGAGTTGCATAGCTGTCAATGGAGGGATAGAAATGTCACAGATTTCATTAAAAAGATCTTCATTTTTTGTTCCAAATATACTCGGGTTTGGAACAACACGACAGTGAGTAATTGAAGACAGATTTTTATTTTTATTTTTGGGTGAACTATACCTTTAAGACCGCTTTATCCCATTCAAAACATACAGCACTATCATGACGTCCTACCATGCATTCAAAGGATTGTTTACAGAACACAATGCTGATGGATACAGTAACTTCTTGCACACTTCAATGAAGAACCAACTGGGGAACATAATGACAAAAGTATCTAAGTTAGAAGTATTTAACTTCACAACATTTGCACAGAAACAGTGTTTATTGCTGAGATAAACAATGCATTTAACGTAGGCTACTCACAAGCTCAAAGTACTTTTCCGTTAGAAAAATACAATCGATTTCGCAACAGTGCTAAAGTTAAAATCCCAGCAGACTCAGTCTGTTTTTAAAACTCGACAAAGACGAGCAGAACCGTGATGCATCTCGTGCGGTTTAATGGAGAAGTTTTGCTTACCGTGCCGCCCGATGCCCGGTTGAACGAGTCTGGGAGTGTTTTGTGAAGTTTCAGTAACTTTTGCCGTGTGGAGGAACCGATTTGATCCGGTCGGTGTCTTCCACGCGTGTGTGGGCGGCGAGTCTGGATGAATTCACGCACATTCCCGGAGACATAAATCCTGGTTCCCAGAAAGACGACACTGTCCTTTGTGGGCAACAAGGCTTTTTCCCCTCCAGATATTGCTTCACAGTGATGCATCATTTCCTGGGTTCTGCAATTACCCCAAAACAGTTTACGTTAGGTTTAACTAACAAATTGCTTAGATAGGCCTATCAAACCAAGTATAATTTAATTTCAAGAAACCACAAGCACGCATGGCAAGAAACAAAACAACAATTTAAGGGTGTTTCTTCAGCTTCTGATTTTGGATAAATTAAACAGATTGTATTATAAGAAATCTTGGGAGTGGACTTTTTAATGTTTTTGCTACATGTTTTACATATATAGAATACAGCTCTCATTGTCCCAGAATTTTAGGCCTATTCAAATATTAAAATACATCATAATTGTTTTCTCTCCAAAAACTATATAGCCTACAACGAGCGACATACATTAATTCAATTTCAATAAGTAGCCTAGCCTATTGTATGAAAATTATAATTCAAAATAATATTTTTTTTTACAACAATTGCAACTTTTTACCTGTTGTCACGTACTGTCTCCGCTAATAAAGTTTTATAAAAACTAAAAGTGTGTTTATCGAGGAGATGACGGTGTCAGCGAAGAGGCTGAGGTGAAATTTGAAATATGTGATATGAATATGTGAAGGAAACAAGAACAATTTAGGTCAATTTAATTTACGAACAGAACTTTTTAAAAATTGAATTAGGCTACCCACCTTTTAATTTTTAAGTTACACCCATAAGCGTCATGCGGCGGAGGGAAAAGGTGGATGTGCGTCATTCCCAATAAAACTGCTATTTTGTTACGCTATTCGAAACTCATGGATGTATGTTTAAAGATCAAATGTGCCTCTTGAGTAATTTCCTTCATCTTCACGTTGGTCTAGACATGATAGGTAATCAGCATTTTGTTGACTTTATCACGCAGACACTTGACAGAATAATTAGATCACCATTCTTCTCCCCAGAATTCCTTTGCGATAGTTTTTCCATGATAATAAAAAGACGGGCACTTTCGGCATGGTAAGTGTTCTCTTAATGTATCAGTCCTCCTAACCCATTTTTTAAGAGTGTATCACTTCAAATTATTAGCTGTGTGCTATCCCTGTTGAAAAAAAAACAGCATATGCGGGTTAGATGTTTTATGGCAGCTGGTTTAAGATGGCCAAGTGCTGGTCCTAAACTGGTCCTAAGAAACTAGCTTCAGCTCAGGACCAGCTTAAACCAGCCCACGATTAACTAAAGATCAGCATAAACCTGCTCAAACCAGCTGCCATTTTTCAAAACATATGCTGGGGTTTTTTTTTAACTGGGATGTGGAGATTATAATTCCACTGTATTAATACTGAACAGCGGAGTATAAATCCCTGTTCCCTGTTTATTCATTCTGCATTTAATGTGGAATATTTAAAGGGATAGCTCAACCAAAAATGTAAGTTCTGTCATATTTTACTCAAATTGTTCCAAACCTGTATAAATTTATTTCTTCTGCTGAACACAAAAGAAGATTTTGAAGAATACAGGTAACCAAACACTTACATTACTATGGAAGTCAATTGGGGTCCATCAACCGTTTGATTACCGTCATTCTTCAAATTATCTTATTTTGTCTTCAGCAGAATGCAATTAGAGAAACTCATACAGAAGAAAGAAACTCATACAGGTTTGGAACAACTTAAGGGTGAGTAAATGATGACAGAATTTTCATTTTTGGGTGAACTATCCCATTCAATTCAAAAGACTTTTCTTTAATGAAATCAACAAGGGTTCAAATACAGTCAAATCTACACCCATAAATTCTGTCTTGCAACACCAGAGGTCACTGTCACCACAGTATTAGGTGTACTGTGTCTGGGGCTGTGTTCAAAATACAGGACCACCATACTATTCTTACTACTGCAGAAGTATATATACTATGTTTACTTTCCACAGTATCTAGTATGCATACAGATTTTTTCTATGCATGTATTACCCAAATGACCTACTACTTTTACCAAAATATGTAGTACGCAGAGCAAAGCACACTTTTAAAAGAACAAGGTATGGGACCTTAAAGGGTCCTTTAGGCGCTTCATATATGGAACATTATTGGGGTTCCCATAATGGGATCATTTTATAGATTTAGTTTGAAATACATTTTTAATTTTAATGAAATTGAATGAATTTAACAGCTCATAAACATTCCGTATTACTACAACAATTGAAATAAACAGTTAAACATGAAAGTATGCAATCGTTTCTGTGGTTGTGGCTCATTTCGAAGGCCACAACTTCCGGAGGTTGCATTTATCGGCCGCATACTCCATCAAGGGTATCTCATTTCAGAAAAGTAATAATTATGAAATTGACTTATTCACTGTAAAGTGTGAATAGTTGTAATAGTTCTTTATGACTCTGGAATGTAATGGTTTCTTTACTGAAATGAGGCAACCTCAATGACGGGACGTAGCCTTTGAACTGACACAGCATCTACTTCTATAGCTATGTTTGGAATGGCATCCTAGTATACTTCTTACTGAATACTGTGCACTACAGTGTATTGTATATACTATATAATATTATTTCCAGTTCGATGGGAGGATTTACAGGGGAAGTAACCAGCACACTTTGGTGTAGTAGTCTAGGTCAATCAGGTATTCATGCTCTAAATGTTAGAGAAAAAGTACTAGTAGTGTGCTATTTTTAACTCTCCCAATTCACATTTTTGGTGTCTTAATTAACACATCCTTTTTCGAATCACAGTCTCTCTCTACTAATGAGCTGATGATTTGAATCAGATGTGCTAGATAGGCGAGACCTCCTAAATCCAGCTCAGTTCTGTCTGTCTCTCTTGACAGTCTGTACACATTTTATCTGAATCACTTTCACTTCCTTGTTTTATGTATAATTCTTGCACTCTTGCCGGTTCCTCGTGTTCTACAGAAGCTGCCAAAAGCTGTTTTTGGCAGACACATCACACCCAAACCAGCCTACACACTGACACACTGTAAATACAGCCCATGTCTTTGGTGGTACAGTGTTTTACACTTAGGTTTTTTAAGGTCTTCAAGCAGATGCATCACATTACCTGTGATTATCACTGCCACTCAATCTGTTATTGTAAAGTGGAGTAGAGCTATTGAATCTTTTTATCGTTTGTTAAACATAATAAATCTAATCTTTAGTTGTTTGAGATTCATATTATTTCCAACTATATTTGTTTTAAATATTTTGTTAATCTTAGTTCTCTCAAAGTTATGAACAGACAAATATTAATGGAATGTTATAATAGAATAGAATGCAAATTGAATAATGGTCTTTAAAAATGTTCATGAAAAATTTGCACTGACAGGTGAAGTGAATACCTCTGATTATCTCTTCATCACGGCACCTGATAATAGTGGGTGGGATATATTAGGCAGCATGTGAACATTTTGTCCTCAGACGAAACTCAGAAGACGTGTTAGAAACAGGAAAAATGGGCAAGCGTGAGGATTTGAGCGAGTTTGACAAGGGTCAAGTTGTGATGGCTAGACGACTGTGTCAGAGCATCTCCAAAACTGCAGCTCTTGTGGGCTGTTCCCGGTCTGCAGTGGTCAGTATCTATCAAAAGTGCTCCAAGGAAGAAACAGTGGTTAACCAGAGACAGGGTCATGGGCGGCCAAGGCTCATTGATGCACTTGGGGAGCGAAGGCTGGCCCGTGTGGTCCGATCAAACAGACAAACTACTCTAGCTCAAATTGCTCAAGAAGTTAATGCTGGTTCTGATAGAAAGGTGTCAGAATACACAGAGCATCGCAGTGTGTTGCGTATGGGGCGGCATAGCCGCAGACCAGTCAGGATGCCCATGCTGACCCCTGACCCCGCCGAAAGCAGCAACAATGGCACGTGAGCATCAGAACTGGTCCACAGAGCAATGGAAGATGGTGGCCTGGGCTGATGTATTACATTTTCTTTTATATCACGTGGATGGCCGGTGTTTGTGTGTGTGTGCGTTGCTTACCTGGGGAACACATGGCCCCAGGATGCACTATGGGAAGAAGGCGAGCTGGCGGAGGCAGTGTGATGCTTTGGGCAATGTTCTGCTGGGATACCTTGGGTCCTGCCATCCATGTGGACGTTACTTTGACACGTACCACCTACCTCAGCATTGTTGCAACTCCTGTATACCCTTTAATGGAAACGGTATTCCCTGGTAGCTGTGGCTCTTTCAGCAGGATAATGCTCCTGCCACAAAGCAAAAACGGTTCAGGAATGGTTTGAGGAGTTGACTTGGCCTCCAAATTCCCCAGATCTCTATTAATCTATGTCACCATTCACAATGTGCTAAAAATGTGTCATTGATGCATGTTTACATGCACACCAGTAAACTGATAACTCACAAATATCAGCTTATTGAAATAACCAGTTTTCCCCATGTACCTGCAAACCAGTAAACTGACAACGCAAGTAAACCGCGTTTACATGACTTTATTAATAAACCGGGTAATTTCCTTGTAGTGACGTCAAAAATAATAATGTCTGTGCCTGACTCGGAGTATTACAAATGTTTTAAAGCTGTGATTATGTTTACAGTGTGCAATATAACATGAGTTCATGTTACGCGTGTAAAAAAACAGTATTTTTCGCACAATTGACTTATCTGTACAGCGCTGTTTCCTCTGTCCTAAAAACGGCCTGATGATTTCCTTGTTCTATGAAGTCCCTCCTTCAGAAACACGTAACGAGTTCTGATTGGGCCAGCGGTTCCTGTGTTGTGATTGGACAGCAGCTTAGTGCACTTTGCCCGGAAAGGTCCCGCCTCTTACCATAACGGGGAGATGCAAGCGCTGAATGCTCTTCTCCACATGAGAGAGCAACGAGACCACGCCCCCTATTTTGCGTGTTCTTGTGGGCGGAGGGTTAGTCAACAAACGGTTCTAGTGACGTCATTACATCCCTGCACTTCCTGCTGTAGTCCAAACCGGCCGTTCGCTGAAGGCTTTGAAAGGGAACTTCTGTTAAATAAAATATCTCGCTTTGCATTGAACTTTGAGCTTTATAATTTTACAGGTATTATTAATGCTCTAACAGCAACATTACACACTAAATAAAGTTTGAAAGATGGAATCGCGAAGAACGGGACCTTTAAAAGAGTCTGCGTTTGTGATATTTGTCCTTATTTCATGCAAAACGCTAGCTTGCTCTGTCTGGATGCATTTAAATCTGCTCTGAGTATGCGTTTTTGTCACCGATCACACATGCACACTTTAATAAGCCGACAGAAAGCAGGTTAATGCGTTTACATGCAGTTCGGACCGGTTTATGCTTACGCCGTTTATGACCTTACTCCGATAAAAGAAAACGGGTTACCGCTTTTTTATTAATGTGTTCATTGTCGGCTTATTAGGCATAATCGGCTTAAGAACGTGCATGTAAACGCACCTATTGTTATCTGTTGGATTTCAGATTACAAACAAATGTAATCTATTCTTGAATTATCACTCAAGAAGGCCAACATTTTAAGCCAAATAAGTTTTTTTCAGCATAATTGTTGATAATGGTATGCTAATGCTAATGCAAAAATAGGCAAAAAATATAATAAAATGATGATAAAACAAACACAATTCTGCTTTGCTCTCTGATAAGATGATTTCAGATGCCATGTAGGAAGTATAAGGTGGTTTTTCCGCTTCATTCAGTGTTAAATCATCTCGTCGTCCTGTCATATTTCTGAGATTACAGATCATATCACAATGTGTTTGAGCTCCATTTAACTCTAATGTTGTCCTCTCTTTACCTCTAGCACTTGTTCTTTTTCTCAGAGTCTGTTTTGATGGCAGTTTTTAGACATGATGGCGGGACATCTGGACCCTTATGGGGCTGTTGATCTATGTTTGAGGAATTAGACTGGAAGATCACTCTCTCCTCCAACCCTCAGTATTGTTTCTCCATATGGGAGCTCAGGAGACCCGGGGAGTGTTTGACAGGCTTATTATAAGAAAGTGTTGCTTGTCATGTTGAATGGAAAGGCTTTGAGGCATCAGGGTATTTCTGGATGTGTTTGGCTCATTCCTCAGCATGTGTATGCAAGCATCTGTTCATTTATTTGTGAATGAGATATTGACTCACTCTGGCAGACAGGATGTTTGAATCATTGAAGTGTAACACATAACAGACTCCACGCTCACATGAAATGCTCTGCAAACTAAGCAGCTGTAGTTGTGTTACAGACAGTACATGCATGTGAATGCTTCAGATCTCACCTGCATTTCATAAAAACTAAAATATTAAATAATTGAAAAAGTATGTTGTTGCCGTTTCACCTTAATCCATTAGATCTTCAGGGCTCTTTCAATTTCCGCCAGTTCTTGGCCATGACTTGTATCTTTGCAAAGTCAGTTTTTTGATATTGTCTTTTTCATTGGCCTCTCTCCTCTTCTTGTACATTCAACCATGCTCTGGAGAATGGTTTTGGCCAGCAAGGGGAGTGAGGTTTACACGCACTAAACCTCACTCCCATCCGGGTCACGGCACCAAATGTGTCCGGTCCCCGGTGTGAGGAGGGCACGCTAACAAGGACGCTAAAAACCGCAGCCTCTAGCGTCAGTCATTAGTGTGCCCTTTGAGGCCAGATGAGTGAGGTTTAAGGCTACAACATACTCCACAAGAACAGAGGAAAAAGGAACTGGTTCTGGATGGTTATTATGTTGCAATACCATGGGGACAGTTTTTCATCCGTTTTGTCTTATCAGCGCTTTTGACGGTGCAATCTCCAATACTGAGAGTTCCTGTGTGTTTTTTCAATGCTTCATTATCATTATTCTCTTCTACAAGGTGTTGAAAAGTGTTGATGGGAACCTTGACGGACCCCTACTGTGGTTTGGTTTGCCAACTATACAGATTTTAAAAAACAAACTTATTTTAAAGATTTTTTAAGCCAGTGATTTTATATATATATATATATATATATATATATATATATATATATATATATATATATATATCACTTCAAAAAATGGTTGATAATTGACCCCTACATAAAGAAACATACAATTAATTAAAAATGGATATAATAAGAAATGTTACAAATAATTAACTTTAAAAATATTAAGATATCAGATCGTTAAAAAATAAATTAATATTTATAGATTAAAAAAGCTATAATTAAAATTATATTAATTTTAACTAATATATTTTAAACACATAATTTATACATTATTATAAAAAGTGAACCTAGAATATATTAATATTAAATAAAAAGCTATTTTTAAAATGTATTAAAAAGAAATATTATATTTTTACAAAAGTCTAGATGCTTTTTTGTCATTGATGTCATTTGTCTAGACGTCATTGTAATGTAGTAAAACTGAACAGTTGTTCTCTTTGTGTAAAACACATAAAGCTGTGCCTTTGTGCCAGAATTGGCACGTCTGGACAGAGAGCTAAATTTAATGTGTTTGTCATTTCTATTTTTAGTCAGAAGTATGAGAGATTGTGAGACTGTAGCATACACATGTGTGTGACAGTGTGTTCTGTCCTGTAAGCAGATGGTCTTCGGGTGTTCATTCGAAACATATGTAGGTCAGGTGCAGCATGGGCTGTTGTTACCGTGGAAACTAGGAGTCAAACATGACTGCAGTCTCATCTCCATGATGCTTTGGGACACATAAACACATGTAGAGGACTTTATTAAAATATATGTATGTGATTTGATTATATCTCTTGCTAGTGCAAATGTATCAGGATGCAGCAAGAGTGCCGTAACACCTCTTCTCCGCTTTACCTGTCCACCTGTTCCTCTTCTGGGCATCCTGCCATCTAAAATAACCTGGCTTTACTGCTCTATCCATCATTCAGATACCAGCTTCGGGTAATAAATCTTCTGTCTGGCCCAGAAGGCTCATGGGAAGACTCTGTTCTATTTTACTTCTGAGAGGGAGAGAAATAAAAAACTAGAGCAGAGGAAATAAGGTTATGTCAGGTGTGGGTCTATTGCTAGTTTTTAACTATATCATTTCAGAAGCAATTCAAACTAAAGTTTTGATGGGCAAAAAAGACATTTAATTTTTATAGATGTACATGCACAAAAGTTCTGTTTTAACAAATGTAAATAATGCACGTTGTTTGAAAGTGAAATTTTATTTTATTCGATTGCAAAAAGAGCATTTATTTCATAAAGAGATTTTCCTCATTGTTTACATTACACAAAGCCTTAAAGTTCTGCATAATTGTCACATGCCTGTCCTGTCTTGTGTGCACATGTGGGTTTTGTGATGTCTAGCATGTGCTCCTGTCATTGTCTGATCCCTCCCCCTTGTTATCTGATTAGTGTTGATTTCTCCCACCTGTTCCCTCTTGATTTCTTCCCTTTATAAGCTCCTTGCCTGCGTCCCAATTCGCATACTATGCATCCTAAATAGTATTCGAAAATAGAATTAGTATGTCCCAAATCGTAGTATGTTGAAAAAAGTATTCCAAAGATTCCCGGATGGTTTACTATTTCCGGTCCGAATTCACAATATGGATCGATGGGCACTCTAACGGCTGATATTGCCCACAACCCACTGCGAGTTGGACGAGGATTCGATTAGAACTACAAACGCGGATAAAAAGTGTTAAAAAACTACAAACATGACGGATGTGCAAGTTTGACGGTTAAGCATGCGGTTAAGTAGAGTTTAGATAAAGGGGTTTGAGTGACCCTATCAATATTTAACCTGACAAAAATATATTTATTCAGTGTTGTCCACATTATACTTCACCTGCAGCAGCATTGTGAACTTTTGTAATGACACGTTTGGCCATTAACTTTTAAATGCATCATTATATTTAAACTGCAAACACACGAGGAGAGTCTCTGACCCACAAAGACCCACACATGGCAGATCAACGAGCGGCTACATTTCTCTCCGATACGGCAGGAGATTAAACTGTCTGTTAATCATTACATACTTAAAACTGATCGTAGTGTTTATAACTTTGTAAGACTGGCCAATCTATAGAACAGTTTTTCTTGCCATTGTTCTATGGATTGGCCAGTCTTACAAAGTTATAAACACTACGATTCGTTTTAAGTATGTAATGATTAACAGAATAACAGTTTTTTTTTTAGTTTGTTATTCCTTCACCTTTTCTGTTTCGCTATTTTGTTTCTTTCTTAGATAATGCTTTTTCCAACCCCCGCCATTACATTCTGATCTATTACTGCTTTGTCATCTCTGTCTTGATATTACATTTTTATAGCTTTTTCCTTCTATTTTCCTTTTTTTCTCTTTGACTTTTATCTAGCTATTTTGTAAAGCACTTTGGTCAATCTTGTGGCGGTTGTAAATGTGTTATATAAATAAAATGACCTTGACAATGGCTAGAAAAACGAATTTTATTGCACTCCGAGAGCCCCTTGTGGTCGGGGGCTTGTTGTGGCTTGTTTCCGTTGTGGTTTGTTTCTGTTGTGTTGTGGTTTGTTTCTGTTGTGTTGTGGTTTGTTTCCGTTGTGGTTTGTTTCTGTTGTGTTGTGGTTTGTTTCTGTTGTGTTGTGGTTTGTTTCCGTTGTGGTTTGTTTCTGTTGTGTTGTGGCTTGTTTCTGTTGTGTTGTGGCTTGTTTCCGTTGTGTTGTGGTTTGTTTCTGTTATGTTGTGGCTTGTTTCTGTTGTGTTGTGGTTTGTTTCCATTGTGGTTTGTTTCTGTTGTGGCTTGTTTCCGTTGTGGCTTGTTTCCGTTGTGTTGTGGTTCGTTTCCGTTATGTTGTGGCTTGTTTCCGTTGTGTTGTGGTTTGTTTCTGTTGTGTTGTGGTTCGTTTCCGTTATGTTGTGGCTTGTTTCTGTTGTGTTGTGGTTTGTTTCTGTTGTGTTGTGGTTTGTTTCCGTTGTGTTGTGGTTTGTTTCTGTTATGTTGTGGCTTGTTTCTGTTGTGTTGTGGTTTGTTTCCATTGTGGTTTGTTTCTGTTGTGGCTTGTTTCCGTTGTGGTTTGTTTCAGTTGTGTTGTGGTTTGTTTCTGTTGTGTTGTGGTTCGTTTCCGTTATGTTGTGGCTTGTTTCCGTTGTGGCTTGTTTCCGTTGTGTTGTGGTTTGTTTCCGTTGTGTTGTGGTTTGTTTCCGTTATGTTGTGGCTTGTTTCCGTTGTGTTGTGGCTTGTTTCCGTTATGTTGTGGCTTGTTTCCGTTATGTTGTGGCTTGTTTCCGTTGTGGTTTGTTTCCGTTGTGGCTTGTTTCCGTTGTGTTGTGGTTTGTTTCTGTTGTGTTGTGGTTTGTTTCCGTTGTGGTTTGTTTCTGTTGTGTTGTGGTTTGTTTCTGTTGTGTTGTGGTTTGTTTCCGTTGTGGTTTGTTTCTGTTGTGTTGTGGTTTGTTTCTGTTGTGTTGTGGTTTGTTTCCGTTGTGGTTTGTTTCTGTTGTGTTGTGGTTTGTTTCTGTTGTGTTGTGGTTTGTTTCCGTTGTGGTTTGTTTCTGTTGTGTTGTGGCTTGTTTCTGTTGTGTTGTGGCTTGTTTCCGTTGTGTTGTGGTTTGTTTCTGTTATGTTGTGGCTTGTTTCTGTTGTGTTGTGGTTTGTTTCCATTGTGGTTTGTTTCTGTTGTGGCTTGTTTCCGTTGTGGCTTGTTTCCGTTGTGTTGTGGTTTGTTTCCATTGTGGTTTGTTTCTGTTGTGGCTTGTTTCCGTTGTGGCTTGTTTCCGTTATGTTGTGGTTTGTTTCTGTTGTGTTGTGGTTTGTTTCCGTTGTGGTTTGTTTCTGTTGTGTTGTGGTTTGTTTCTGTTGTGTTGTGGTTTGTTTCCGTTGTGGTTTGTTTCTGTTGTGTTGTGGTTTGTTTCTGTTGTGTTGTGGTTTGTTTCCGTTGTGGTTTGTTTCTGTTGTGTTGTGGTTTGTTTCTGTTGTGTTGTGGTTTGTTTCCGTTGTGGTTTGTTTCTGTTGTGTTGTGGCTTGTTTCTGTTGTGTTGTGGCTTGTTTCCGTTGTGTTGTGGTTTGTTTCTGTTATGTTGTGGCTTGTTTCTGTTGTGTTGTGGTTTGTTTCCATTGTGGTTTGTTTCTGTTGTGGCTTGTTTCCGTTGTGGCTTGTTTCCGTTGTGTTGTGGTTCGTTTCCGTTATGTTGTGGCTTGTTTCCGTTGTGTTGTGGTTTGTTTCTGTTGTGTTGTGGTTCGTTTCCGTTATGTTGTGGCTTGTTTCTGTTGTGTTGTGGTTTGTTTCTGTTGTGTTGTGGTTTGTTTCCGTTGTGTTGTGGTTTGTTTCTGTTATGTTGTGGCTTGTTTCTGTTGTGTTGTGGTTTGTTTCCATTGTGGTTTGTTTCTGTTGTGGCTTGTTTCCGTTGTGGTTTGTTTCAGTTGTGTTGTGGTTTGTTTCTGTTGTGTTGTGGTTCGTTTCCGTTATGTTGTGGCTTGTTTCCGTTGTGGCTTGTTTCCGTTGTGTTGTGGTTTGTTTCCGTTGTGTTGTGGTTTGTTTCCGTTATGTTGTGGCTTGTTTCCGTTGTGTTGTGGCTTGTTTCCGTTATGTTGTGGCTTGTTTCCGTTATGTTGTGGCTTGTTTCCGTTGTGGTTTGTTTCCGTTGTGGCTTGTTTCCGTTGTGTTGTGGCTTGTTTCCGTTATGTTGTGGCTTGTTTCCGTTATGTTGTGGCTTGTTTCCGTTGTGGTTTGTTTCTGTTGTGGCTTGTTTCCGTTGTGGTTTGTTTCCGTTGTGGTTTGTTTCTGTTGTGGCTTGTTTCCGTTGTGGCTTGTTTCCGTTGTGTTGTGGTTCGTTTCCGTTATGTTGTGGCTTGTTTCCGTTGTGGCTTGTTTCCGTTGTGTTGTGGTTTGTTTCCGTTGTGTTGTGGTTTGTTTCCGTTATGTTGTGGCTTGTTTCCGTTGTGTTGTGGCTTGTTTCCTTTGTGTTGTGGCTTGTTTCCGTTGTGTTGTGGCTTGTTTCCGTTGTGGCTTGTTTCCGTTGTGGCTTGTTTCCGTTGTGGCTTGTTTCCGTTATGTTGTGGCTTGTTTCCGTTGTGGCTTGTTTCCGTTGTGGTTTGTTTCCGTTGTGGTTTGTTTCTGTTGTGGCTTGTTTCCGTTGTGGCTTGTTTCCGTTGTGGTTTGTTTCTGTTGTGGCTTGTTTCCGTTGTGGCTTGTTTCCGTTGTGTTGTGGTTCGTTTCCGTTATGTTGTGGCTTGTTTCCGTTGTGGCTTGTTTCCGTTGTGTTGTGGTTTGTTTCCGTTGTGTTGTGGTTTGTTTCCGTTATGTTGTGGCTTGTTTCCGTTGTGTTGTGGCTTGTTTCCGTTATGTTGTGGCTTGTTTCCGTTGTGGCTTGTTTCCGTTGTGGCTTGTTTCCGTTATGTTGTGGCTTGTTTCCGTTATGTTGTGGCTTGTTTCCGTTGTGGTTTGTTTCCGTTGTGGTTTGTTTCTGTTGTGGCTTGTTTCCGTTGTGGCTTGTTTCCGTTGTGTTGTGGTTTGTTTCCGTTATGTTGTGGCTTGTTTCTGTTGTGTTGTGGTTTGTTTCCGTTGTGGCTTGTTTCTTTTGTGGCTTGTTTCCTTTGTGGTTTGTTTCTGTTGTGTTGTGGCTTGTTTCCTTTGTGGTTTGTTTCTGTTGTGTTGTGGTTTGTTGCCGTTGTGGTTTGTTTCTGTTGTGTTGTGGTTTGTTTCTGTTGTGTTGTGGTTTGTTGCCGTTGTGGTTTGTTTCTGTTGTGTTGTGGCTTGTTTCCGTTGTGGTTTGTTTCTGTTGTGTTGTGGCTTGTTTCCGTTGTGGTTTGTTTCTGTTGTGTTGTGGCTTGTTTCCGTTGTGTTGTGGCTTGTTTCCGTTGTGGTTTGTTTCTGTTGTGTTGTGGCTTGTTGCCGTTGTGGTTTGTTTCTGTTGTGTTGTGGCTTGTTGCCGTTGTGGTTTGTTTCTGTTGTGTTGTGGTTTGTTTCTGTTGTGTTGTGGCTTGTTTCCGTTGTGGTTTGTTTCTGTTGTGTTGTGGCTTGTTTCCGTTGTGGTTTGTTTCTGTTGTGTTGTGGCTTGTTTCCGTTGTGGTTTGTTTCTGTTGTGTTGTGGCTTGTTTCCGTTGTGGCTTGTTTCCGTTGTGGTTTGTTTCTGTTGTGTTGTGGCTTGTTTCCGTTGTGGTTTGTTTCTGTTGTGTTGTGGTTTGTTTCTGTTGTGTTGTGGCTTGTTTCCGTTGTGGTTTGTTTCTGTTGTGTTGTGGCTTGTTTCCGTTGTGGTTTGTTTCTGTTGTGTTGTGGCTTGTTGCCGTTGTGGTTTGTTTCTGTTGTGTTGTGGTTTGTTTCTGTTGTGTTGTGGCTTGTTTCCGTTGTGGTTTGTTTCTGTTGTGTTGTGGCTTGTTTCCGTTGTGGTTTGTTTCTGTTGTGTTGTGGCTTGTTTCCGTTGTGGTTTGTTTCTGTTGTGTTGTGGCTTGTTTCCGTTGTGGTTTGTTTCCATTGTGTTGTGGCTTGTTTCCGTTGTGGTTTGTTTCCGTTGTGTTGTGGCTTGTTTCCGTCGTGGTTTGTTTCTGTTGTGTTTTGGCGATTTTGTTGTGGTTTAATTTAGTACGGCTGCACTACTGGGCCACCTTAGATAAGCGTTCATTGTCACAGTTCTTCCATGAGTGGGTTTCACTTCATGCCATCTTTGTTAAAGAACGCAACACACGTCTCCTGGACATCCTGTAGAATTCAGCCAATCAGATGATGACTCATGAAGTGTTTCCAGTTAGGTGTACCACATGCATCAGACGTTCAGCCAATTGAACTGATCAGTCTGAGACTGAAACTAGAAGAGATATCGCTGCAAGAGGGAGGGGAATTTATTCAGAAGGGCACATGAATTTAAAGAATAAATATGTGCACAGATAAATCATTTATAATAAATACTGCAATAATAATTGAGGCTTTGATTTAATGACAGCATAGTTATTTGGGTAGGAACAATTATTTTAGTTAAAATCATTCAGTGTCTCAGTGAAATGATTTAGCCTAACTGAGGCACTTCTTTTAAAGTAGAAAATACTTGAAAAAGTGTAGCCAATGAATCGTCACGTCTCGAGAGCAAAAATATTGATCACAACACATGTATTACTTACAAAAGCTCTAGAGTCACAGACCAGTTTTTATTGAGGCCCACTCAGCTCACTTGAAAATCAATGAAAATCAGAATTAAATGCCAAGTATAGACCTGCATGGTGACATTTATGTTGATGTACAGACATGATGTGACTTCATGGTGGCTATTTATATAAAGAAATGGCAAAAATATTTACAGGAAGCACAGGAACATAATTAAGCCAATAAAGGACACAGATTGTGTATTAACTTCAGTCCTGACTATAAAGTGACATCAACACATTCAACACGGTTGGGGAATTTGAAAACAACCCAAATGTCTGGGGTAACCGACTTTGGGGTGGAAAAAACAAAATTTGTACTTTTGTGTTTATATAAGATATACAATATCTTGGCATTTGGTGTGTTTCTCTTTTGCCTAATTGACGGCAGCAAGGACATGTGACCATCTGTACCATTTGGTCATTTATGCATTTGGCAGACACTTTTATCCAAAGCCGCCAGGATTGTATTGAACCACCATTCAAAGATGTGTTGTCAGAAAGATTTTTTTGTTTTGGATTGGGATGCAGGATATATCAGCCGATATATGTTCCAAGAAAATATTCCAATGTATTACAGCAGATAAATAATGGATTATTTCCTTCAGCTGAGACACTTCAGATGTGCACTGTTCACCATGATGGTTTTAAATGGCATTAAATATGATTGGAATCCCTTAAAATGCAGTTGTCATACAAGTCTGTCATATAGGCTACTTACATTTATAATGAGAACATAATTGTGTGCTTGGGACATGTCTTTTAAAGAATTAGTTCTCTTTTCGCTTTTGATAATTTTAATAACTTTAATAATTTACTCACCCCCATCTAATCCAAGATGTTCATGTCTTTCTTTCTTCAGTCTAAAAGAAATAAAAAAATTTAAGGAAAACATTCCAGGATTTTTCTCCACATAAAAGCAACCAATGGCAACCAAATCTCTTGATGCATTGATATAACCTTGATGGCAACCAAAATGTTGAAGGTCCAAAGTAATGCAGTTTCAAAGGTCTTCAGAGACTCTTCACGATCCCAGATGAGGTCTTATTTTTATGTAAACCATGACGTATTTTATTTTCAGGTTTCTTTATGAATGCACTTATAGAACGTTCAAAAGAGCAGCATTTAATAAAACTTTACTGTCACTTTTGATCGGTTTAATGCATCCTTGATGAATAAAAGCAGAGGCGTCATGCACGACGTGGCCCATCATATTTTTGAGCCAAATGGATTTGAATCCATCTTCCAAAAGACAAACAAATTATATTTTTTATGTTTGACAATATGATTAGAATGTTCAGTGCACCATGTGATCAAATGCTAAATCTAATTCTGCGTTTGTGCTTTGGCTGGCCTCGTTTGTCATGTATCACAACTGTTCAGTTTTTACTCTAATCAAAATCATTTCTTAGTTTTGAAGCTAAAATATGTCTCACAGCCCAGGCGAGCATATTGAGCTTTCACATTTGGGTGGTTGGGGGAATCCGTCCGAATTTTTACAAAGTATAATTTTTTAACCTTCAGTTAAAATGATTTGTAAGGACACTGATTTCAAAGAACAGCCTCTGATTCACAAGATAAGGTGCAGTTTGCTTTGCGGTGTCAGTGCTTAATGCTTTAAATGTGTTTATTTCTATGTGGAAGATTGAATCAATGCAGGAGACCTAGTATTCTTAATATTCAGGAATACGAACAGTAAATGCGTTTAATGTCAGGCTGCAGGTGTGGTGCTGGCTAGTATGATAAATTCAAGAAGATAAACAGTCTTTATTAACTTTACTCAGTACTCAGTCAAATGAGTACTGAAACAGGCATAATAAACACTAGCAAAGATAATTGGATGAACATGTGACATTAAAGATGCAGTGCGTAATATTTTTAAGGATCTATTGACAGAAATGCAATATAATATCCATAACCATGTTTTCAGTGGTGTATAAAGACCTCACACAATGAACTTAATTTTTTTTGTGCTTTTATTTCCATACAGTGAAGTCATGTTTCTACGGTATCCCTAAAGGGACAAACTAGCTAGCTACTCTCTGCTGTCTCAGACGACGGCATCATTGTCCTGTGTGGGCCACCGTAGATTCTCAATGTGCTTTAAAAGGGAAGGGTGAGCAGTGTTTGATTGCAATTCACAACCTCACCACTAGATGCCGCTAAATTTTACACACTGCACCTTTAATAATGTTTGTTTTTGCTCCTCTCGTTGGTATTGTGATGGAAATATTTAATATAATGGCCTCAGAAGTGGTTAAAGTTATTTAACATGAAACTACAGAAAAACGCAGACTAAGGATGTTCAGGTTAAAGACCACCTAAAAAGGTACTTAACACAAATAGAAGTCATATGATAGATTATTATAAACCAATCACAGTGAAGGGAACTGATTATTACTTAAGCTGTATTGTTTAAATGAACACGTTTCTTATTGTTCAGGAGACTCTTTTGGTAGTTGTGACCAGTGGTCTCCCGGCTGTGAATAAAACTTCATTTCAGCAAAAAGCAACTTGGGAGTGGTGTCAGTTTGCTACATAGCTGAGGAATAGAAGTAGTAAAGATTCTGCGCTCAATATATCACAGCAGAGACAGTGATAGTGTTGGAAGACTATAGAGCCGTTCTCGAGGTGAGGCTGTAATACGACAGTATTAAGGATCCTGGAGAGACCAGCGTGAGAGTGTATGTTAAAGACCTGTGTGCTCACGTGTGTGTTTGAGTAAACGCTAGTGATATAGCTTCTCGACGGGACGCCACTTCGCCACTTCGAGAGGCGAATTATTACCTCGAAGTATTGAAATTGTGTTAGATGTAGGCTATTCGAGAAGGGCATTACCTCGAGATACTGTAGTTTTATATTAACAACAGAGTTGTTTTGAATTGTCCCTGGGTGAAGTCAGGTGTTCGTATTGAGAATTTCCACGACAGTATATTCTGATATGACATTGCAGTTATTTTTATAGTGAAAGCTTAAGAAAAGTTTTAATAGGGAAGGCAAGGCAAGGCAAGTTTATTTGTATAGCACATTTCATACCCAATGGCAATTCAAAGTGCTTTACATAGAAATTAATTAAAACAGTGCTAACATGCATGAGAAAAAAGGATACCATGTGGACGAATAAAAAATTAAAAACAAGCATAGTTAAAACAGTTGTAAAGATAATAATAATACAAAATAATACATTATAATATCATAACATCCATTTTAATCACTATTCCCTGATTTTTACTCAGGAACCTTAATAAGTAATAGTATTAGTAAAAGTAATAGTATGAAAAAAAATAAGTTTTTTTTTTTTTTTTTTGCGGGTTCATACCGTTTTTACTCCTTAGCCCCCTTACCTGCTGACTTTGGCATGACTGTTTGAGCTAAAGGAATGCATTGTAGACTTACATTTGATATAGTCACCATATTATTTTACATTTTAACTTTTATTTATTTCAAACTCCAGGTTTAAATAAGACTTTGAATCCCATAATGTTCAGATGGTGTCTGACTATGCCCATTAAAGCACACAGGAAGCTTCTGCCTCGAATAGCACGGTTATTAACTTATATTTTTAATGTTTTTTTTACCTCCCGTTACTTAAGAATCACACATTTGAAACCATTTTAAATCATTTCCTGATGAAATAAAAGGTCCTTAATGACACGATTTAATGAAATGGAATTTCTGAAAAAGGACAATCTGTGTGTGTGAGAGAGGAGGCAGAACAAATGTGCTCACCGTCTCTCTCTCTCATCCCTCGGGGTCTCACTAACTATAGCCATGCCTCGGTTTCTTAAAGGATGCAGAATAACAATGCTGAAGCTAAGTGAGGGAGCGATAAGAGGAAATAGAGAGAGAACAAATGGGAAAGGGAAGCAGAAGTGCTTGGCTCAGGGTCTCCGTCAGACGTTTATCATACAGACACTTACACATTCCTCATCCAGCCGAAACCATTCCCTTTATATACAAGTAAAACAGATATATAGGCATACGGATTGCTCTGTGGTTGCTAGGGTGTTCTGGTTGGTTGCTCAGTGATATTCTGCTTTTTACATGTGTCTCATGTCTCTTATTCAATGTACCAGATATTATATTTTTGTCTGACAACTTATAATTATTATAGCTCTTCTTTTCTCATTCATATGAGCAATAATAGTTTGAAAACACCAAAAAAGAAACACCCAGTGTTTCAGGGTGTTTTGCGATGTGTAAATGTTCTGTTGACTCTGACAGTAACAGGATTGCTCAGTCTACCATGAGAGAAAATCTGCAAGGGAATGAGAAAGAGTGGATACGGGAAAGTGGGATTATTATTAAATGCGTCTCTGAACCAAAACTGGAAGTTGTCTGCAGTTGTTGCCATGGAAATGCCTCAGACTCACTCCCCGAATTTGTGTGTGTGGTCTCGTATGTGTGCACATAATAAAAGGAGTATATTAAATGTCAGCTTTATTGCATTATTGCATTAAACTAACCGTTCTCAAACTCTCATACCTCAGTGTGCAGGTAAAACACTGCACTGTCATGATATATACAATATATACACAACAACTGTTTTCAACATTGATAATAATCAAAAATTTATATCAGAGCATATCATTTCTGAAGGATCATGTGACACTGAAGACTGGAATAATGATCACAGGAATCAATTACATTTTACAGTATATTCAAATAGAAAACAGTTTTTTTTTCAATGTAATAATATTTCGATTTTACTGTAAATTTAATCTAATAAATACACCCATTATGAGCTTAAAGGTGCACTATGTAACTTTTCCGTCCTCTAGAGGTTGCCTATTCAAAACACTGCCATAGTTTGATGACGCCAAGTTTGAGTGCTGAATCTTGGGACATGTGGAAAGAATGGGGATAGGACTAAAGTTCATCAGCAGGATTTTATTATGACGGGACGAGCCCGATCTCACGGAAATGCGTATAAATAGTACGAGTTTGTAATCTTGTGGAATGTATACGCCAAAATGAGTTTTGCCGTGCATATGGTACGCGGTTTTTCACGTGCATATGATACGCACGTTATGGCGTATTATACATACGAACCCCCCACCCCACCACCCTAAACCTACCCAAGAGTGTGTCATAATGCACGCCATAAACTGCGTCTCATATGCACGCGAAAAAGTACGTAGCATTTGCACGCCAAAACTCATTTTGGCGTATCCATTCCACGAGATTTAACACTCGTACTATTTATATGCATGACCATGAGATCGTGTTGGACGGGACACAGTCGCCGGTGCAATTTCTGCTTTTCCGCTCATGAGTAAGAGGTAAAGCAGCTCTGTTTATCATATTAGATACATTTGAGTGTGTTTAAAACGACGTTAGTCTAAGCATTTGCTCAGCGGTTGATGTGACACTTATTCACACTGCTAAGAGTAAAGCGTTTCTGCAAAATAAAACCAAAAAAACCTAGGAAACCGAGAGTAACGCAGATATGATGCCATTGACAGGCGACTCCCTCAGACTTCCCGTTGATTGGTTAAAATAGCAATTTTTCACAATTTACAAATAGTTGGAAACATTTGAGATATTGTAAGAACTCAACTGAACAAAATATATAACACGGCCTAGTGTTTTTTGGATGTTTGGATATTTTACTGAACCTTTTAAGAAACTTATTTAAAACTATTTATTAATATTTTGTAAGCAAACTCACCAAAGGAAAGGAAAATTACCTTTAATATCTCTTTACTATCTCAATTGTTTCTAATAAACATCAGTGATATTAAGGATAAATCAAAAAATGTGCTGTCTTTTGTCTCGAATTATTGTCTCAAACCGTAATACTGCAATCAAAGGTCTCAATATGGGCTCCGAAATGTCTCTTCAGTTTAAAATGTACACGTATGGTGTATGAACCTCATTAATTTTATAGCATGTCAACAATCGACTCATTGCTTATTTCTTCTAAAGCAGACAACTTTTCCATTATCAGATGTATGATGAGTGTTTATGTGCGTGTTAGTGTCACTTCGGTCTCTAGCGGATACAACTTGAGCAGAAATCATCAGCGGCGGTTTAATTACTTTGATTAAGCTGCATGATGAATTTTTGTGTATATGTCTGTGTTGGGTTGAAAAGTTAATTATCCACACGGAGAGCTGTGAGTGACGAAGACTGAAAGAAGTCAAACTCAAACTTCACAAAGGGCACAGAAAGGTTGGACGTCTGTTTATGTTTACATGCACCAACCCAAAGATCATTTGCAGCCAATCAATATTGTTTCCTCAGGTGAACCGAATGAGAAATCACAGTACGCCCTTGACTTTCATTAAGCTGATTCATACAAGCATTAAACTTTCATATTCAACAGTTTAATGAAGAATTAAAATGCCAATGTTCATGACAGACAGACACAGACTTCTCCGTTACAGTTTAACGATGTCATAAAACCTGCTAGAAAACACATTTTAATGCATTTTTCACTTTTCAGGTCACTTTTTACTTTGCAGTATAAATACTTTATATGGAAGAAAACATTTCTTGATTCTTCATATATATATAATATCTTGTTTTGCTTAAATTTAATCCTAATATCCTAATAGTACATCTTAAAGCTTTATCATGCATATTAATGTTTTATTTATTTATTTGGAAATATGCCTGCATATATATATATTTTTTTCAGTTTTTGCATTGTGTTTTAACTGAACACATTGCACCTGATTATCATAATGCATCATTATCATAATTCCCTTTATTTTAATGTAATTTGCATATGATATACCTTCATTAATTTATGTTGGGGAGGGGGATCATTGCACAGAAAATGTGCTGGAGAAAATATCCTCAATGCAAATTAATCTTAGGCTAGTTTTATTTTATTTTTACACAATTCTTCTTTTCTATTTGATTGTTTTGGTGGTGTAGTTGTGTGAGATTCACCCTATAGCAAATACGTCTGTGTTTACAGCCTGTGCTTTGTATGAAGACAAAACTAGAGGGTAGGGAAAGATAATATTACAATGGACATCTTCAGGACAAAATAGTTTAAACTGACAAAGCATACATGGTAAATTGTTCCCACTAGTTCTAGAAAAAAAAACCCAGAGATATGAAAAATTCCCCAGCTGCTTTATTCCCCATTTTCATGCATTTCATTACTGAGGGATATTTGAAGAATTTGAAACGAGGTCCTCTATACCCTTATCTGCATTTTGTCCTCTTTTTATTCGCTTCACTCTTTTTCTTCATTCTTTTTTTCCTCTTGAACTCCCTTGAGACTGAATCTGAACACCCCTTATCACTACAACTTAATGAGCTCCCAAGCATTACCAACCTCTCTCTCTCTCTCTCTCTCTCTCTCACACACACACACACACACACACACACACACACACACACACACACACACACACACACACACACACACACACACACTTTATCAGGCTGGTAGCGTCTACTTAGTTTTCTAGTTCCCCTCAGTCTAATTGCGCATTTATTCTTTTACTCTCTAAAACAACTCATTAGTGTTTTATATGAGAGAGAGAGAGAGAGAGAGAGAGAGAGAGAGAGAGAGAGAGAGAGAGAGAGAGAGAGAGAGAGAGAGAGAGAGAGACCTAGTTTTAATGACCTTCAGATAAGCAGGGAAAGATGATTCAAAGCAAAGTAGGATAAAAAGATGAATTAAGTAACTGGGAGAAAAGGCCAGAGAAAGAGCAATAGAGTCAGTTATCCGCATATCTCCCGTCTTTAATGATGTGTGAGTCTTATCAGCTGATTAAAATTACACACAAACCACCTTAAAAAGATAACTTATGCACTTCTGTGCATTTCTGGAGTGATAGAGACATACATGCACATATCAAGACGTATGGAATAAAGTGACACAGACTGGGTGAAATGTCAGGGAAGGTTAATAAGGGAAGGGTGAAGGATGATATTGATCCAGTTTAAAGTATTTATGCACTGAACAATTGTGTCTTCATTAGTTTCTATTGGCTGGTAGATAATAATCAGGGAAAACTGAACTGAATGGACTAAAGCTCCGAATTACTGTAAATATTTACATTACCTCACTGTAACAGGGTTGCCAACTCTCACGCATCTGGCGTGATACTCACGCTTTCAGGCTCTGTCTCACGCTCTCACTCCGCCCAACTCAATCTCACGCCAAATTGCCAAACCTGCTTTTGATATTAAACAAAGCTATAAGCTTTAATTTTTTTAAATGTGTTTTAATGAAATTCAAACAATAAATAGCGTTTTGGCGCTAATGTGGCATAATGTTAAAGCCAGAGTCGTTGAAAAGCGGAGTTGCATGCTCTCGTCTCCCTGCGGTGCGCGCTGGTCACGTGGCCGTATGAGCGCTCAATACTTCTAGCGCCGTGCCAATGCATTAAAATGGCTTAAAGGGATCCCCTGGTGTTGAGACTTGTATGGCTTAATATAACATAAATGATGTCTCTTACTGAATTATGTAGTAGAAAACCCATGAAAGATCTACGTTATTTTAAAAATCGATTTTATATTTGGACCATGGGCGGCGCCATTTTGTTTGCGTTCTAGGTTGATGACGTAGAGTGGTTGAACTCCTCAATCAGCTGGCGTTACCCGTAGCTATTTTTACCACAACGCAACTCGAAAATTGTTTCAGAGTTTTAAAAACAAAACCAATGAATTGCTTTGTAATTGTACTTGAAACACACTCAAACATACATGTGCACACAAACTCACCTACACAAGTCACAAACAGATCGGCGGGCGCGCACACGACAGGCTCTGTTTCAATCGAGATGTTGGGCTGCTCAGTCTCCACGACAGGGGCTGAATCCGAAATCGACCCTATACCCTGAAATAGGGCATTATTTGAAGGGACGGCCATTTGTAGTGTTGTCCGACACCATAGTGGACATGTTCGAGTGCAGTCATTCAGTCTCACGTTCACCGCAATAACGAGTAAAGCCGATTTACAAACAGCTGTCCGACTTCACGCACTCAAACATACATGTGCACACAAACTCTCTCTCTCACACAGACTCACACACACCCCAACAGATCGGCGCGAACACACACACACACACACACCCCAACAGATCGGCGCGAACACACACACACCCCAACAGATCGGCGCGAACACACACACACACACGCACGCACGCACTGCGTGCGCGCATACATAACCCTCAATCTATTCCCTGTGTTGATCCTAGATAGACTGTTGATAGTAGATTAACTGTAATGCCTAATGTGAGCAGCAGAGGGAAATATCTAGGTAGGACGATGGGATAAAGTAACGTGAGGAAGAGAGGCAGGATGTTTTGGTGATGATGCATGCGATTTAGACAGAGCAGTCAGGTGTGTGTGTGCGCGCCCGCCGATCTGTTTGTGACTTGTGTAGGTGAGTTTGTGTGCACATGTATGTTTGAGTGTGTTTTAAGTACAATTACAAAGCAATTCATTTGTTTTGTTTAACTCTGAAACAATTTTCGAGTTGCGTTGTGGTAAAAATAGCAACGGGTAACGCCAGCTGATTGAGGAGTTCAACCACTCTACGTCATCAACCTAGAACGCAAACAAAATGGCGCCGCCCATGGTCCAAATATAAAATCGATTTTTTAAATAACGTAGATCTTTCATGGGTTTTCTACTACATAATTCAGTAAGAGACATCATTTATGTTATATTAAGCCATACAAGTCTCAACACCATGGGATCCCTTTAAGCGGATACACAACAGTTTCACCATATAGATGTTTGCTGCAAGTTTTGGTAAACAGTACAGCATAGTGTTAGTGTTTATTGATTATTAAGTCAGCCATATTTACAGGATCGTTTTATTATGGAGAGTTATAGAGATTCAACATTGTTAACATTAATGTTATTCTTGTATTTAGCCCTCAGGTATTCCTTACTAATAGGTCACACTCATACTCATTCAATTATATTTATTGAATATTTTGAGGAGATCTTTTGGTACTAAATACTATTTGTGCAACAATTATTGTCAATAAATGACCACTTAAAATATTTTTCTTCTAATATTTGTATTTCTTCTAAAATTTATATTACAATTAGTGTAGTAATTAATATTAAAATAGAGAATTCCAATTCAAAGAGGCAAATTAGAGTCATTTTGTGGCTAACAAATATTAATGTTTATTTGTAATGCCATTAGGTGCCTTATGGCTCTTTAATAAATATACATGTATCTAATCTAGTTTCTTAAAAATATATTGCAGTCTTTGCATTCTAATAAATATTTAGATATGATGATCAAACACTAGATTTCTTTAAATGTGAAATTTCAAAACTTAAATAACTTGCATCCTAATCTTTTTAATGAATAATGATACTTATATAAGCAGTCACAAGTGAATATTAAGGAATGGCACATATAATTTGACCCAAGAAATGTTTAAACTAGTGACAAAACAAAAATATTATTATGTACAGTATATATACTAGATATAAACTGATACTGAATCAAGATCAAAAGCATCACCCCCCCCCCCCCGGCCCTCAAAAAATCTCACTCCAACCTAAACTTAAAAGTTGGCAACCCTGCTGTAATAGTCTAGAGATTCACATTAAATCACTCTTTTTTATTTTCATAACCTTACTTTACTTTACTTTAAAGTATTCATAAATACTTTACCTCTCTAGGATGGTGTAAGTATTGACTTTACCGTATGATACTGTAAACATTGTCTTTAGTGTAATCCTGTATACATTAGATTACTCTGTTGCTGTAAATATGCACAATATATTACTGTGATACAGTAAATATTTAGGCGATTTAACATCACTGTTGTGTTAACTAAAACTAAGTGTTAAAACAAATTCTGTAATTGATTAATTGATAAAATCCTTGAATTGACTTAAAGGGAGGGTGAAAAACACTCAGTCAATCTCATGTCAATCTTGAGTACATATAGAGTAGTATTGCATCCTTCATATCTCCGAAAAGTCTTTAGTTTTATTATATTTGTAAAAGAAATATGGGCTGTACTGAGTCTTTCCGGGCGGCTGGAGGCGTATCGAGTGGGCGGAGCTAAAGAATGACAAGCGCGCAGCTATTGCAAGAGAGCTTCTGAATGGAAAAGAAAACGTTGCCCTGAATAAACCATGGCTATCAATCAGATTCAACTAATACATATGATCCAGAATCATTCGGAGGCTGAAATAAATTGAACAGGATAAACAACAACAGCAGGACGTCCGTCTCTGTGGTATGGACTGTATTTAGTTTTTTGTCAACATTTGCGTTTGTTTACTCGCAGTTTATGAGGACATGATTCGGTTTATGGACTATTGTATGTGACTAAAGCTTAGCAGTAGCAAGCAAAACGGTTTTGCACGTCAGATAGTGTATAAAAAACACTGGAGTAACGTTAGCGCATTTGAATGAAGAAGCACGATTTGTGAGAACGTAAAACTAGCCTAGGTTTATGTTTGGGTGGTTTTACAATAATCAAACTGACATATTAGTCAGCTAAACAAATGTATTTAAACACACACCATACATCGCATGCTCCATTGATAAATTAACTATAGCCTACGCGATCGTGTCGTTTACTGATGTTTACTCACGCGACGATAGCCAATAGCACAGACATTTGAAGCAGTTTTACTCACCGGCTGTTTCCAAAGCAGGACCGAACCTTTATCGCTGGGAATGCTCCGTCAAAAACACACTTCTTGTTGATTTCATGAAGTCCTGACAGCAGTGACCATGGAGATACAAGGACCATACAAGGACCTTCCGCTCTGTCGACGTCAAGCGTCCCATACTCGAAAAAAAACTCCGAAACTTGTGAGAAACCGGAAGGAGTATTTTTAACACAGAAATACTCCATCAAACGTCCAACATTAGTTTTTGAAACTTTGTCTATGTTTAGGATGGGAATCCAAGTCTTTAACAGTGTAAAAAGATCAGTATGCATGAAACAGCATTTCCCCCCCCCCCCCCCCCCCAAAAAAAAACACTTAATTTAAACATGTACTCCTGTCCTATACAAAGCATGCTAGGAACTAGAATTCTGCCCAATTTTCAAGGTTATCAATTTCATAATGTGAAATTTTCATTTACAATCCCACACTATATTAAGTTCATTTAATGATCAACATTATTATGTCAACATAACTCATCAAAATAATGTTTTGCAACTTAAACGATTTAATAAAATAAATAAATGATACTTTTTAACTCTTACCCATGCATGATGCATTTATTTAATTTGTAATAGGTGTAGTTTAAAAAATTGACTGATCACAAAAAAACAGGCAATTCAGTTTGCTTTTAATCTGTTTAATTAGCTGTTTATCATTCAGAACAATCTACGACTGTATGACAATCCTTACAGCAGCTAAATAACATCTAGCTTTAAATATTTTCTTTTTTTTAAATAAAAAACACCAACTATTGTAGCTCGATACTCCAAGGTCGCTTAGCAAAACCCATCACTATTAAACCGTTATGATTGCTATTATCTCATACTAGCCACAACAGATAACTCCTTCAGATTGTATCAGATTCTGTTTGTGAGTTTATTTTAGATGAGAAAATGTGCACCATACCTCAAACATTAACATGAACTGCTCTATACCACCTATATCAATATCTAATGCATCCTATGTAAACATACACTTTAATTTAAGACTAAAAACAGTCTCTTTAGTAGTCAGTTAATTGATCGTTTGTTCTCTGATACAAAAGAAGCTACAAATTAGCACTACCTGACGAAACACAATCACAATGTACTAGGGAGCAGATGCTCTCGTGTTCTTGAGATCCCTTGAGGCTCTGCTTACCTAATTGACCCATTATACAAGAACACACAAGGTGTTAAGATCGCGAATCCTGGTGCATTTCTTCAAAAAATCTAATAGAAAGGTGTTTGAATGCTAAAACATCAAATACAAAGAGACATAATAAAATCCCTGTGATCTATAGAGACCGTGCCTTTACTCTGCAGAGGAAGCTTTGAAGAAGTCCTGTGTCTTTGAGGAAGTTCCTCAATAGTCTCAAGGTCATCGTGGATCATCCAGTTGTCTCTTAAAACAAAAAAATTCCAGTATAAAACATATTTTCCTGTTCTATTGGTGCACATAATTCTGTCATAGGCTGGTTTGAAAGTCACATGATGATAAGCCTCCGCAAAGAAAAGATGGCGTTCAGTATCTTCACGCCTTTGGGGAATTTCCCTGTTTGCCGAGTTTCAGTGCACTATAGAAAAGTTAAAGGGATAGTTCACCCTAAAATGAGAATTAAGTCATAATTTACTCCCCCTGGTGTTGTTCTGATGTTGTATGCCCTTCTTTCTTTTATGGTCCGTAAAAGGAGGATGAAAAATAAAATGTCTCGCTCATGCTTGTCCATATAATGAAAGTGAATAGCGACCAGCATCAAGCTTTTAAAAAAGGCGCGGAAATAACACAGATTGATCCCATGCAAAACGTGCCATATATTTCAAGTCCTCTTGTCATTTCCAGAGAGTTGAATTCATTAAACAAGCTCCAAGCAGGGTTGTTATCCTTAACTAAAACTAAAAACATTACTGGAAATAAAATCAACATTGACTGAAATAATATATTGAACTAGCTTTCATATCTCAACATTTCTCATTTTCGTTTAAATGACTAAAAGACTAAGAGTCAAAACTAAAGTCTAAAACTATAGACATATTAAAAATAAAACTAATGAAGATGACAAAAACAAACAAAAATTACTAAAACTTAACCTAAAATTCAAAGTATAATAGTATATCAAAATAACACTGGCTTCAAGGACAAAAAAGCACTACAAAAGAAGTCCATACACTATATTCTAAGTCTTGTAAAGCCACACTTTCATCAGAAACAAGCCAAAATGTGAATTAAAAGATATCCCTCATGCAGTATTTCTCAAATATCATTCAATTCAAATATAACATCTAGATGCATCAAATTTGGTGCAGTGCAAATGTGTGCTAAATTCGTACCTTTAGCGGTACATCAGCTTGCCACTGAGGAAGTTTCCTCAAAGGGACAACTTTAAACTTGATCTACTCCTAAAAGTCGGATATTAGTACCGTAGACAATATGCACTAATATATAGCTTTTAGGGGTAAATAAGGTACAAGATTGTTCTCTTACAAGTACTGGTATGATATTTGCACATTCTTTCTGACCGTGAAGGTGCACAATATTTGAAGCAAAAAAAAAGCATCAATGCAATTTTTGGTTAACAATGACTTTTCCTCACATAAATCTATCGTATGGCTTTAGAGGACTCAGAATATGGTATTGATGTCATGTCAGGATCTCGACAGCTACATTACCCATTATGGAGCGTTGTGCAGTATTGTTTAGTTTGTGTTTCACGCAAGAATGTACGGAGCCCCTAAAGAGAGTTTGCTTTCCTGTTCTCTTCTAAATGTTTCACGTTCCCCCAAGAAACTTTGCATTCACTCACAAAATGTTTGCAGTCCATCAAAAAATGTGGGTTTGCGCGAAAACCTTTCTGAAAAAGCGTTTCTGAGGGGGATGCAAACATTTGGCTAGCGAACGCAAAGTTTCTCATGCAATGCAAAAGTTTTGCTAGCAAGCACTAAGTTCCTCATGGGAATTCAAAAGTTCTGCTAGCGGACACAAAGTTTCTCGTGGCAATGCAAACGTTTCGCTAGAGAACGCAAAGTTTCTCAAGGCAACGCGAAAGCATTGAAATATTCCCATCTCATATCTTTCCCTCACCATGTCCCTTTAGGAGCTCCATAAGAAAGAAAGACATTTTTGTTCTTTTTTTTTTTTTTAAGTGAACTATTCCTTTAAATTGAAAGCAATTATGTTAAACTCAGTATGTTTTTCCTTGTGAAACTAATTAATTTCAAGAGCTAAAGTGACCTACTAAAGTTATTCTGATCCTGTTGATCTCCTTTTACTCTAAATTAGTGAGGTTTCAAAGTCACCATGTAATAGTTTTGCTAGTTTTTAATAACCTACGCCGTTCTTGTCAATCTTGTGCAAGCGTTTTTCCAGTAGTAGTCCTGAAGTAGTATTGCTACCTGTCTCGTGGAATCCCAGTTTAGGCTTCATACACAAATCTCAATAGGAGTGGTCATCATTACTTTGCTCTTGTCTTGGCGGTTGGGCGATGGGCTTTTGGAGGACTCTTCCCTTGATGAATGCGGTTCGGACAGGATGCTACGTTTGAGGGGGGTGGGGCGCAGACAGGAAGTGCCTGAAGGCGGAGAGGGCTCTGCGTGTCTGTGGGCGGAGCAACGTGCAGACCCTCCCCTAGGCACCCTACAGGAAGCTCTGCGGCGATGATGATTCAGCAGGTCGTATTTTAGGAAGTAAAACACCTCTTTAACACCACAGCGCCGCTCTGGCTCCAACGCCAACAGCCGACCGAACATGCGTAACGCATCGTCAGAAAAACGCCGCCACTGGGAGGGAACGGCGCCGGGAGGACACGCCCCCCTTTGCCAACGCTGAAACTCCGAAAAGAACGCGTCGCTAGGCAACGCCGCTTCCCAGGGAAAGTTTCCCGTGAGCATGCAGAAGAGCAGAACTCCGAAGGCCCACACGTCCTGGGTCGTCGCCACGACGATGCCCTCCGAAACCGAGGCCTGGCACACCTCGGCTGCAGTGTATGGGATGGTGCCGCTGATCCGCTTGATCCGGCTGCCCGCCCGCCGTGTCATTCCCAAATCTGCCAATTTCACACGTCGGCACTCGCGGTCGAAAAGCAGAACGTTTTCTGGCTTCACGTCACGATGGACGAGACTCTTGCTGTGCATGAAGTCCAGAGCCAAACCCAGCTGCTGAACACAGCGCTTCACCATCTCCTCCGGCAAACCGGCCTGAAACGAGACAGAAACACAAAAGGGCACAGTTTAGAGCGGAGGAGCTGTACAGAGTATATACAGTATAAACTCATAATCTATAAGGGATTAAGTAGAAATTTCACCTAGTTTACCATAATCAAAAGCAGGCCTCTATAGTGCTCCACAGATGTACTCAGAATTAACATACCTATCTACCAATCATAACAGAGTGTCTATTCAAACAAAGTGCAAATAGCATGCCTTGTTGGCAAGTCCTATTCGCAATAGCTCCGCCTAACAATGGCTGGCTGTGCCAAAAATGGCCATAATTCAACATCCCCAGTGGCGCAAGTAGTAAAGCGTATGGCTAATAGATCACTGATTTGTCACGATCAACACGGCTTTGAATCCGCCTTTTGTAAAGCTTGCTCTCTCTTCTCATCACAAATCACATCAGAAAGGCATTTATCTTCAAAGAAAATTAAGAAAATGTTCTAAATGTGGAAATAAAGTGCCAAACAAAATGTTTAATAATAATAAAAGCATTTATTGGGTAGGGTTAGGGTGTAGGGAGGACTTTTATTGTCCATTTAATGGCATCCATTTAATAATTTAAATAAAAATTATTGCATCCTGTTAATGTACAGCAATACTGAGGTGCAAATAGTATGTATCTTCTAAAATATATGATAAATTAGATGTAATTACTATTCATATGGCAAAGACCTGCTAATTTTATAAGGTGTAAATAGAATATATCACTATTTTCACTTAGTAAATAGAATCTACAGCTATTTGCACTGTAAATATCATCTATCGCTAAGAAAATGTTATTTTCACTGAGTGTAAATAGAATCTAGTTGCTATTAACACTTGGTGTAAATATTATTTTAGCCACTGCCCGATCATAAAGTCATACAAAGTCCCTGTACATGTTATGGATATAAAACAACAAAAAAGAAAGATTCTGTCTGAGTCTAGGTAACGGTTACATTCAGACAATTGGTTTTCTGTACTGTTCATGTCATCCAGACAAAAAAAGTTATAATAATATTTTTACTAAAATCTCACAAAAACATGTCCAGGTCATAGTTTACAAACAAACGAATAAATGCTGTTCAGAAGTTTGGGTTCGGTATGAATTTTTAAAATGTCAAAAAATACAGTAACGTGAAATATTATTACCAATTAAAATAACAGTTTTCTATTTGAAGGTATTTAACAGTGTGGTCAAAGCATTACTCTTCACATGATCCTTCAGAAATCATTCTAATGTGATGATTTGCTGCTCAAGAAACAGTTATTATTAGTATCGATGTTGAAAACAGTTGTGCTGCTGCATATATTTGTAAATTTGTAAGTCGCTTTGGATAAAAGCGTCTGCTAAATGCATAAATGTAAATGTAAATGTAAATATTTTTCTCAGGATTCTTTGATGAAAAATATGCAAAAATTCAAACTTAAATCTTTTTGAATTATGTAATCATTTTAAAAACTATTTAAGCACTTTCCAAACACAAATATTAAAATATGAAATATAATTTAAATACAATAAATTCAATATTTTAATGTAATAATATTAAACATAATTATTATTAATAGTAAATTTAATAAATATTAATATTAGTTTGCTTGTAATTCATTTTCATTTAAGTTTATTATTATTATTATTTAATAATTTTATTTTCATTACAGTAATACATATATTATGTATTTGTCTATAGATTTTGGGTTGCAAAAAACTATAACCCAAACATGTTTACAGGCGTTGTCACATACTCAAATACTGATACAGGTGTTAAACCTTCAAATACACAACTAAATCATGTTCAAATGAAGGCGCTGTGATACCTGGGGTGGGATGATGTCGAACAGGTCCCCCGCTGGCGCGTATTCCTGGCCGAACACGTAGCTGTCCTCCGTCTCAAACAGAACGGTCATAACTTTGATGATAAACGGGCTGCAGCCCAGCGCCGCCGTCAGGCTGTACTCGCGCAGGAAACTACGCAGCTTCGTCTTGTTCTTACTCACGTACTTCAGAGCCAGTTTAGTACCTGCATGAATGAAATATGGTGCATCGATACAACTATATTTGAATGCGCACTCTGGCAGAGTTATAGTTAATTAAAACTCAAACCAATTCTAAATGTAGTTTCTTCTCACACCATTATATCATAAGACTTGATTTGTTTGCAACACTTAAGGTGCTTCTGTTGCCATTGTTGGTGTTTGACAGTGTCAATCTTCATTCATTTCCATTACATTGAGAAGAGCAGCCAAGAGATTCTGCAAGACATTTTGTTTTGGTACCACAGGAAAAAAAGAAAGTTGGGAACGTCATTTTTACTAAGACTCACCCTGTGTCCGGTGCACCACCAGGTCGACTTTGCCATAGGTGCCCTTCCCCAAAGCACCGATCAGCTCATACTTCTGTTCTACCTCAGAGGTGGAGAGAGACGTGATGGACAGCGCCTGCATGTCCTCAACCGGAGCCCCACCCGTCTCGCTGCCCCGTCCCACTGAGAGAACCCCCACCTGGGCACTGAGAAACACACACACACACACACACACACACACACACACACACACACACACACACACACACACACACACACACACACACACACACACACACACACACACACACACACACACACACACACATTAGGAAGTGTGTCCTAGGGCCAGATTCACACTATTGCTTTCTTGCTTAGTAATTTTTAACTTTCAATTTAGAAGATATAGAACTTACTAAATCAGGATATATTTCCTTGAGAAGCTAGATGTTAACCCCCGGTTTCACAGACAAGGCTTAAGCTAGTCCCAAACTAAAATGCCTGTTTGAGCTGTTTTAAATGAAAGCAAATTGCACTGATATTCACTCTATTGCCAGAAGAATTGGGACATCCCTCCAAATCACTGAATTCAGGTGTTCAATCACTTCATGGCCACAGGTGTATAAAATTAAACACTAGGCATGAAGACGCTTCTACACACCACATTTGTGAAAGAATGGGTCGCTCTCAGGAGCTCAGTGAACTCAAGCGATGAGTCCATTCATGAAATTTCTTCACTACTAAATATTCCACGATCAACAGTTAGTGGTATTATAACAAAGTGGAAGAAATTGGGAACAAGAGCAACTCAGGCACAAAATGGTAGGTCTCGTAAATTACAGAGCGGGGTCAGCGCATGCTGAGGGTCACAGTGACTTCATATGAGCTCAAGAACAGTGTGTAGAGATCTTCATGGGATGGGTTCCCATGGCCAAGCAGCTCTTCCAAACCTTACATCATCAAGTGCAATGCAAAGTGTGGGATGCAGTGGAGTAAAGCAGCCGCCACTGAACTCTAGAGCAGACGTGTTCTCTGAGTGACCAATCACGCTTCTCTGTCTGGCAATCCGATGGATGAGCCTGGGTTTGGCAGTTGCCTAAAGAACGGAACTTGCCTGACTGCATTGTGCCAAGTGTAAAGTTTGATGGAGGGGGGATTATGTTGGGGGGGGGGGGGGGGGGGGCTTGGCCCCTTAGTTCCAGTGAAAGGAACTCTCAATGCTTCAGTCATACCAAGACATTTTGGACAATTTCATGCTCCCAACTTTGTGGGAACAGTTTGAGAACGGCCCCTTCCTGTTCCAACATGACTGCGCACCAGCACACAAAGTGTCGGTCCATAAAGACATGGATGAGTGAGTTTGGTGTGGAGGAACTTGACTGGCCTGCACAGAGTCCTGACTGAACATTTTTGGATGAATTAGAGCGGAGACTGCGAGCTGCAGGCCTTCTTGTCCAACATCAGTGCCTGACCTCACAAATGCGCTTCTAGAAGAATGGTCAAAAATTCCCATAAACACACTCCTGAACCTTGAGGAAAGCTTTCCCAGAAGAGCTGAAGCTGTTATTGCTGTAAGGGTGGGCCGACTCCATATTAAACCCTACGGATTAAGAATGAGATGTCATTAAAGTCCCAAACCTTTGGCTCTTTTGTAGTGTTTCTTAAAATATGTTTTGTTTCAAGATCCAATCTTTTTTTTTCTTCTAAGGCACGTTTATAAAAGCTACTTAAATCTCCTAATTAAGGCCTAATCCTGTCTCAATCTAAACCCTGTCTGTGAAACCGGGGCTTGATATCTCAAGGAATTTTGTCTCAAGTAAATATATCTTGATTATAAGAATGTTTCGATACCTGCACTGGAAAATGACAAAAATAATAACTGATTAAGAATTATTATTATTATTATTATTATTTTTTTTGCAGTGCAGTGCAAACTAATTTCAAGGGAGACGTTAAGAAAGAATAATATAAATTCTAAGAAGTCTGTAAGAATTTAAATTTTTCAAATATTTTCTTAACCCTCTGGTGCGAATGGGTAATTTTTAACAGTAAAAAAATGTACAGAACGATTGCTTAAGGGTTTAGCACTTAAACTTTTAAAACTAATTTATATTATTATATAAATAATGTATTACATTTCTTAAACATGTACTGATCTCTGTTTGCACTGGTGCTTTGCCTCAGATTGGCATGTGAGAAGTGCCGGTGCACACGCAGAAGTGCTGGTATGCTAAAGATTAATATATAGAAGTGCTAGCACTGTTCTCCAGAACTGTTTTGTGAAACCGGCCCCAGGTGAGAAACTCTCTCCTGGTATTATAGACTCCCTTGATGACGTCATGTGTCTTTGGCTCTGTTTATTCTTCTCTTTCTAACGTTTGTGTCCTTATTTCTTTCCTCTTGTCAGCACTCTACCTACACTCTATTTCCCTAGCCGTGCACCTGAATTGACACTCTCAGATGAAGCAGTCAAATCTTTGTAAATATTTCAACAACAGCAAAGGGCAGCGAATCACGGTCCTGACGTCTCGCAGAGCTCACGGGAATAAAGCAGTGACCTAGAATGAGGCCTCATGTTATCAGCGTTATGCGTAGTGACAGCGCGCCGAGCTCGGGCTAAAAACAAGACCCTCCGCTGAGCATCACTGCTACACAACAACAACAACGCCAGATGACCTTAAGATGACCTCCCACAAGTTCTGATGTGCCCAACCCCTGCCATCCGGGACACTTTAGCCCCTGACTGAGAAACAAATGAGAAATTGATTCAGGAACGTTCTCATTTTCTCTAGAGGTCATTGTCGGCTAGATACATTTTTACTGCATTAACCCACCTGTCGTTCTCTCCGGCCCTTCATTCTCTACCTCAACCGATTGAGCAAATACAATTTAGGAATTTCCCTTCCCAGTTTCAATTGAATTGGCCAAGAGCACACCGGATATTGAATTGGAATGACAGGAAAATAATTTTCTGAACTGGAAGAAATTCACATTAATCCTACACAATACAACAAAATGAGCTGGAAAAAAACTTGAATAAATCCAAAATCTTAAACTGCTTAATGTTAATTCAATCCATTTTGAAGACTTTGAGGTGAACTATATGTATTAGGTCACACTTCATATTATTTAAATTATCACTATTAAATATGACTTTTTTAACTTGACTTTATATATATATATATATATATATATATATATATATATATATATATATATATATATATATATATATATATATATATATATATATAATAAATTATATAAATATAAAATTACTTCATTTATTAATTATCATTTAAAAATATAATATATATTAAATTAGTAATAATAATACAAATTACTTTATAAGTAATTAAGTCATTTTTAAGAAATGTAATAAATGAATTATATAATAATATAAATTAGTTTTAAAAGTTAATTTTTTGTGAAAAAACACTAAATTTATGCAATATTATCATATTTATATAAAAATACTATGTATTATATAGAAAGAAATAGCCCATATTGTGGGTATGATAACATGCTATGGCTAAATATAAATATAAAATGTTTTAGTTTTTTGCAACCGTGTAAATCTACGAATGTCGACTTCAATTCGCTTTCTCTATTTTGATGCACAATGAAGAAATTTGATGTACAGGATTTATTTCGGGGGAAAAAAAATTACTCAGATATTGCAGGTAAATTTCAGTAATAATAAGAAATAAATGCCAAGTTTCAAATTGAATGAAATGTGAAATCTTGAAGTACAAAGACTGAAATTGTATTTCCCTGTGGAAAAATCTTGAATGCACTTTATCATAACTGCCCCATTTAATAAAGGCATGGGGAAATCTGTTCCTCATATTGAGGTCAACACCTGAAGGTAACCTTTGACCTGCCCTCCCTCACAGGTCACAGTAATTTGGCACACAGCGTTATTGTTTAAACTAACAAACATGAAAATTTACATGTTTACATTATTTATTTTAACGCATTTTTATCGCATTTAAAAAATGCATCAGCATTACACAGAAATCTATCTTTTTTTCACCTTATTTATTCTCAGTTTTAGTAGCCTACTTCATATGCTTTGGCGATATTATAAATGTTAACAAACACGCCTATAATATCAGACTATGGAAACAACAACAACAAAAATGCGTGCATGACGTGCCACCAAAACAGCGCCAAACACAACAGTTGCGAGCAGCGCGAGCCCTCGGCAGGTGCGCGCGGAGCGTCTACAAACAAAAGAAATCAATACACGCGCCGGGCTTCAATTTCACACCGATGACCTGGAGGAGCGAGAACTTAACTCACCTGCTGGTGCCCTGCTGTCTCTCGCCCTCATGTTCCTGCATCCAAACGCCGCGTCCAGACCGCAATCGTCTAGGAATGCATTCCTTGTTTGTTGTGTTTCCAAAACAGCATGATCTTCAGTCACAAAGAATGAGTTTCCTCAGCTCTCCTGAAGGACGTCTGTGTCTCACACACACACACACTGCTCTACATCCTCAGCCTGCGCTCATGTGGAAAAATCAGTCCTGTTAGTGTTTCCTGCTTCTTTGTGAAGGATCTGCTTAACCACGAGGAGAGGGGAGCTGGTGTGTGTGTGTGTTCTGTCATCAGTGCTGATGTACAGTGTGTGTGTGTGAGAGAGAGAGATGGAGGGGAGGGGGTTGCATGCGTGCGTGTCTATGCGTGAATGACCTACTTCATTGCCTTTGCGCTCCTGGATGCTGGAAGAGCGGCGCTGGTGCTCGTCGCGCGGGTCTGTCTGCGGCATCCAGGGTCCCTTTGGGGATGTCAGATGTGCTCATCCAATGGCCAGTCTCTTGTTCCTGTGTTCACATGATCACAGAGCCCCTCAAGCCCGCAGCGTCCTCGGCATTCAGGCGTCATTTTCACCCCCAATTTAATGCAGGACATGGAGCCTATTTTTAGACCTTTTTCGCAATCCGTGACATTCAAACACATTTCTCATCCAAGTTCTCATTGTCATTCGTGTAATGTGTAGTTTTTTTTTTCACCATTGAGATATATTTTAAAATATTTTTAATTAGTTTTAATTTTTTAGATTGTATAGTTTTATTTTATTTTGTCAGTGGTCCGTATTGTAAGGAGTAAAACGGCTTCTGGAACAAGAGCAAATGTGGAGCGGGGCTTGATTTTGTCCTTTGATTGGATGGACAATTGATTGTGGTTTGCTATTGGTTGATCTCATGTGAGTGGCAGGTTGCCCCGCCCTCGTCATCAGAGAAGAGAGGTCGTTGCAAGGATGGGAAGTTATTTTGATTCAAGATTATGAAGCACACTAATTAAAAAAATAATTATGTGCACAGATAAATCTTTTAATAAACACTGCAATATTCCATAAAAACAAGAATGACCAGTTTTGATGTCATGGTGACTTTAAATTAGTGCTGTTAGATTGATTAATCACTAAAAGTTTGTAAATATATACAGTACAGGCCAAAAGTTTGGACACATTACTGTAATGTTTTTGTAAGAAGTGTCTTCTGCTCATCAAGCCTGCATTCATTTAATCAAAAATAGATGTTAATGTTTTAATATTGTGATATAATATTTGGTTTTCAATTTATTATACTTTAAATTATCATTTTTTCCTGTGATGCAAAGCTGAATTTTTCAGGATCATTCCTCCAGTCTTCAGTGATCATGATCCTTCAGATATCATTCTGATATGATTATTTATTATGAGTGTTGGAAACAGTTCTGCTGCCTAATATATTTGATGAATAAAAGGTTCAAAAGAACTGAATTTATTCAAAATAAAAACATATTTTCCAGTAATATAAATTTACTCCTTTACTATCAATTTAACACATCCTTGCTGAATAAAATTATTGATTTTTTTTTAAAGAAAAAAAGACTGACCCCAAATGACTGACCAGTAGTGTATATTGTTGTTACAAAAGATTTCTATTTTTAAAACATTTTGCTTCTTTTTTTATTTTTTTAACTTTTTATTCATCAAAGTCTTATAATAAAGTATCACAGGTTATGAAAAAATTTTAAACAGCAGAACTGTTTCCAACTTTGAAAATGAATCATCATATCAGACTGATTTCTGAAGGATCATGATCACTGAAGACTGGAGGAATGATCCTGAAAATTCAGAAATAAATGATACTAAATGATTTTTAAATGATAAAGTATACTAAATTGAAAACCAATTATTTTAAATTGCAATAATATATCACAATATTAAATTTTTTTCTGTATTTTTGATCAAATGAATGCAGGCTTGATGAGACACACACACAAACACACACATATCATATGTGCCACCTTTATAACAATAAGTATTGATTATTATTATTAACAGGAACAACTATTATGTAAATACCTTTATTAATAAATGTAATACAGTTCGTAGATGGGATGGAAGGAGGCGGGAACTGGCGAACGTTCAACATTTATTCAAAATAAATAAACAAAACAAAAGTAAAACCGCGGGCAGCCCGTCACGGACGACTGCCCGCAAACACACAAAATAAAACGTGGGCAGCCCCTCACAGGCGACTACTCACAAACACACAAAATAAAACGTGGGCAGCCCCTCACGGACGACTACTCACAAACACACAAAATAAAACGTGGGCAGCCCCTCACGGACGACTACTCACAAACACACAAAATAAAACGTGGGCAGCCCCTCACAGGCGACTACTCACAAACACACAAAATAAAACGTGGGCAGCCCCTCACGGACGACTACTCACAAACACACAAAATAAAACGTGGGCAGCCCCTCACAGGCGACTACTCACAAACACATAAAAAAAACATAACATTAAATCCAGGCCTGGTCCTCTCTCGTCTTCCGCCGCCCTTGCTCCTCCTTATATGCTCCCGTCACATGGCCGCGAGACGAGACCGGTGTGCCACGCAGCTGGCACTTGTCAACATTAAAGGGGGGGTGAAACACTCAGTTTCAGTCAATCTCATGTCAATCTTGAGTACCTATAGAGTAGTATTGCATCCTTCATATCTCCGAAAAGTCTTTAGTTTTATCATATTTATAAAAGAAATATGGGCTGTACCGAGTCTTTCCGGAAAAAAACGAGCGCCTGGAGGCGTATCGTGTGGGCGGAGCTAAAGAGTGACAAGCGCGCAAAGCGGTGACGTCCTCAAGCGTGGAGAAACCCATCTATCTCAGCTAATACAGATAATGATCCACAATCAAATCTGAGGGAGAAATAAATTGAACAGGAGAATTGAACGGCAACAGCAGGACGTCCGTCTCTGTGGTATGTAAGTTACTGTATTTAATGGCCTCTCCACATTTCTGTGTCTTTACTCGCAGTGTATGAGGACATGATTCGGTTTATGGACTATTGTATGCGACTAGACCTTAGAAGTAGCAAGCAAAACGGTTTTGCACGTCAGAATACTGTAACGTTATACAGAACAACAATGGAGTAACCGTTAGCGCATTTGAATGACGAAGCACGCGATCGTGTCGTTTACTGATGTTTACTCACGCGACGATAGCCAACAGCACAGACATTTGAAGCAGTTTAACTCACCGGCTGCTTCCAAAGCAGGACCGAACCTTTATCGCTGGGACCGCTCCGTCAAAAACACACTTCTTTGGTATGATTTGGTAAAGTCCTGACAGCAGTGGCGTGTAAATCCATTTTGAGACGCGACTAAAACGATGTTGTGAAGCTTCCCGTCATTTCTGCGTTCAAATCGGTTCAAATGCTGCGCTGCCTTCCCAGAATGATGTGCTGAAGCGTTGAAGTCGCTCGACGTAACCCATAGGAATAAAGAGAAGCGCGGCGCCACATAAGTGTTCACGGACGACTGGATCTGCAGCTGAGAGACTGTTTACAGCATGCTCTAGTCACGCACGCGCGCACCCTACCGGGAGAAGAGCCCGTACGGCCCATACAAGGACCTTCCGATCTATTAACGTCAAGTAGACCCATACTCGAAAAAAACTCTCTGAAACTTGTGAGAAACCGGAAGGAGTATTTTTGACAAAGAAATACTCCATCAAACGTCCAACATTAGTTTTTGAAACTTTGTCTATGTTTAGGATGGGAATCCAAGTCTTTAACAGTGTAAAAAGCTCAGTATGCATGAAACAGCATTTCACCCTCCCTTTAATCACCGGCCCGCTCTCGCGGTCCCTCGCCCCGCTGCCTGTCACACCACAATAAACATAAAACATTTTGTCAATGTGTTCAAGGATTCAGAATATATGATGCAGCACAACAAACACCATCATGATGCATACAAATCTCCCCCTGACAGCATTGTTTTGAATCTTCATTATTCAAAACCTAACCGACCACAATGACATCATTGTGATCTTTACATACTCATTTCTTTTATTATTTAATGGAGCGTAACAGTCAGGCTAAAGATATACATTTGCATTTATGCATTTGGCAGATTGTTTAATCTTAAGCGATTTACTTATTTATTTGATTTGTTAAAGGCCTAAATCATAATCTTAACAAAAATTTCAAAACGATTATTTTGCTGCCTTTAGGAAATGTAGCTAAATATAGTTAAATGACACTGATGTTTCCTCTCATTAATGGCAGGAAACCGTGTTTTGACAAGCGTCTGAAAGCCCAAATACATAATAATCTCACCTCTTCTTTGTGTTATGCCACAGTTTCTGCTTTCATTATGCTTCCTCTCATCCTTCTGCCTGTACACTTTTTGTCCTAGTTTAAGTAGCTGTCTCCTCACTTTATCCAGGTCGACATGTTGTTTTGTTCGGAAACACTATGTCTTTTAAAATATGGGCTTGAATGTGGAATACTGCTGCAAAAGTCTGTCCATATTTATGCACAATAATTATTTAATAGTAATTAAATACTTCACTAATTATAATATGACATAACATTGTGAGGTAGGGTACAACTTTAGCATTAAGCTTATGCATTTATAAACATCCAGTAATAATACAAACAAACTGTAATTACATTCAAATATACAAATTATTAAAAATATATAATTATTAATTTACACACTAACAATTATTATTATTAAGTGTGTACATTAAGATTTGTTCATTATTATCATCTTTATTATTTATATAATATTGTAGAAAAGTTTGTTCATGGGTTCATGACCTCAAGGCTAGATTGTTGTGATGCTCTACTGGGTGGTTGCCCTGCTCGCTTAATAAAGAAACTCCAGCTGGTCCAAAATGCAGGAGCTTTAGTTCTTACTAGAACCAGGAAGTATGACTATATTAGCCTGGGTTAGGTCAACACTGCGCTGGCTCCCTATTAAAAATCATATTTAAAAATCTTGCTGATTACTTAACTATCATGTCTATTGGACTCTCAAAATTATTGTCTACTGCGATCTAAAAATTCTGGCCTGTTGATAATACCTAGAATATCTACATCAACTGCAGGCGGTCAATCCTTTTCCTATTTAGCACCTAAACTCTGGAACAGTGTCTTCCTAGCATTGTTCGGGAAGCAGACACACTCTTGTCAGTTTAAATCTAAAAACACATCTCTTTTTAACCTGACTTACACATACATTTTTATTATTCAAATCAGTTAAATTATTTTTTATGCTGCATTAAGGTCTGCTGGAACCGGGAACACATCCCATATAACACCTGATGTACTCGTTACATCATAGGAAGAATGGCTACGAATGAAGAATCTACGCTTATGTTAGTCTCTCTTTTTATCCTAAGGTTTACTGTAGTCTGCCGGATCCAGATCAGATGGTGGACCTGCACTAGACACAACCAGCGCATCCCTGAAGTGTCAGAGAAGTGTCAATGAGACTCTCGTGGCCAATTGCGTCATTACGTCAGCTTTGATTGAAAAATGCCATTGGCTCTCGTGTGTCTCGTGACCGATCGCGCCATTCTAAATTTGCTGTGTGTATCAAAATATGAACGAGTGCATGTGTGTTCTCTTCACAAAGGGGCGCGATCATCATTTCAACGACTAAAACATGAAGATCAACTCTGTTCTTCACATGAAAATATTGTATGACTTCAGAAGACTTGGAATGCAACATGAGTTAATACTTTTATACGTTTTTTTGGTCCGTTTTTACAATAAAGACATGTGACTGTACATTTATTTGCCTGTTACGTGTTTTATGTTGTTGAGAGTGGGTAGGTTTAGGGTAGGAGTGGAGTTAGTTGCTCCAAAATATAAAATTAGGCTATAAATATTTATTCTGTGAGATCAGGTAGTCGGAATCACACGCGTAGACATACACGCGGAGAGGATGGTTCGTTTAAGGCGTACACGCGGAATCACACGGCGTAGACATACACACGGAATCACACGGCGTAGACATACGCGCGGAATCACACGGCGTAGACATACGCGCGGAATCACACGGCATAGACATACGCGCGGAATCACACGGCGTAGACATACGCGCGGAATCACACGGCGTAGACATACGCGGAATCACACGGCGTAGACATACGCGCGGAATCACACGGCGTAGACATACGCGCGGAATCACACGGCGTAGACATACGCGCGGAATCACACGGCGTAGACATACGCGGAATCACACGGCGTAGACATACGCGCGGAATCACACGGCGTAGACATACGCGGAATCACACGGCGTAGACATACGCGCGGAATCACACGGCGTAGACATACGCGCGGAATCACACGGCGTAGACATACGCGCGGAATCACACGGCGTAGACATACGCGCGGAATCACACGGCGTAGACATACGCGCGGAATCACACGGCGTAGACATACGCGCGGAATCACACGGCGTAGACATACGCGCGGAATCACACGGCGTAGACATACGCGCGGAATCACACGGCCTAGACATACGCGCGGAATCACACGGCCTAGACATACGCGCGGAATCACACGGCCTAGACATACGCGCGGAATCACACGGCGTAGACATAAGCGCGGAATCACACGGCGTAGACATACGCGCGGAATCACACGCCGTAGACATACGCGCGGAATCACACGCCGTAGACATACGCGCGGAATCACACGGCGTAGACATACACGCAGAGATGATGGTTCGTTTAAGGCGTAGACATACATGCGGAATCACACGGCGTAGACATACACGCGGATAGCTGAAAATGCGAACAGATAACACGCCACTTGGCTTTAGAAAGTGCTGTGTATGTTTACGCAGTCATGATGTCATGTTGACAAAAGGCCTATTTCTCTCAAATATTGTTCACATATCTGTCTAAATCTGTGTTAGTGAGCACTTCTCCTTTGACGAGATAATCCATCCACCTCACAGGTGTGGCATATCAGGATGCTGATTAGACAGCATGAGTATTGCATAGGTTTGCCTTAGGTTGGCCACAATAAAAGGCCACTCTACAATATGGTCCAAAAAAAGTTAATATCTGGTGTGACCACCATTTGCTTCACGCAGTGCAACACATCTCCTTTGCATGGAGTTGATCAGGTTATTGATTGTGGCCTGTGGAATGTTGGTCCACTCCTCTTCAAGTTGCTGGATATTGACAGGAATGGGAACACGCTGTCGTATCCGCCGATCCAGAGCATCCCAAACATGCTCAATGGCTGACATGTCCAGTGAGTGTTCTGGCCATTCAAGAACTGGGATGTTTTCAGCTTCCAGGAATTGTGTAAAGAGCCTTCCAACATATAACATTTATAATAATAATAATAATAATAATATATTATTAATAGTGTCATTTAAAAAAAATATAATACTATTTATATAATGGTAAAAACTATCATCATGTGCCACCTTTATAATAATAATATATATTATTACAGGGAAATATTATGTAAACATCATTATTAAAAAACATAAAAAATATCAGTGTGTTCAAGGATTCATCGTTAGTGTTTACCGCCTCTGTTTTGCATGCCGGTGCACATGCTGGCTGAGTCACGTGAGGGACTCTCTCCACAGAGACCTGTTTGTCTCCATCTCTCTTCCTGTCGGCCCTCCTCAAATGAAATCTGAACATATATGAAGAAAAGTTTCTGGTTTACATATATATATATATATATATATATATATATATATATATATATATATATATATATATATATATATATATATATATATATATATATATATATATATATATATATACGCTTTTGTGCATTAATTAAGAATCGGGAAGCAGTCCTTTGAGGATCTTCCCAGTATTGACCGCCTTCCAAGCTCATTCAGCAGGTCGCAGATCTCTCGATGAAGAGACGTGAGAAGTTCTTCTGTTCTGAAATGAACAGAAAGACAAACCGAAGTTCACGGATTTCATGCTGAATGTCATTGCCATATTTTGTTGTTTGGATTTAATTAGATGAAAGGCCTTAATTACCCACCTGAGGTAAAGCGTGACAGGCGCTGAAGTTCATCAGATGCATCTGTCATGGCTTCCTGATGGAAACGTCAGCACTGACCTTTCATGCATTTGTCAGATTTAAAAGTTTTCCTCAAAAATCAATCCGAACAGCTTGAGCAGAAGTAAAACTACTTGTTTGATTGTTAAACGCCCATACAAAACGGTCCAATATTAACTAGGGAGCCTTATGAGTCATCTGCAATTCTATTGACTGAGGATCTAATGTACACAACCCTGATATAAATATCTCAAGCTGGTTGCACCCTTTGAGTGAGTCATTGTGAGGCAGAGGATGTCCTGCAGGCAGGAGCTTCATCTCTTGAGAGAGAGCTTTGTAATAAGGTCACTCGCGCTCTCTTTCAGAAATCAGACGCCACTTCTGTTGCCTCCTGCAGATCAGGTGTGACTCAAATCAGTCCTGATTGTGCTACTACAGATATAAATGATGTCTCAAATCATGTCCTTTGTTGAGGAGAGGTGCATTATTATGGTTGATTAAAACTACAATATTGCCTTGATGGTGATAAAACAGATCCTACGCAATTTATACTAATGATTTAATGAGGGTGTAGATCAGAAATCTTGCCATTTCATTTAAATCTATTATTTATAACATAATTATTTAAATTTAACATGTAAAATACTGTTTATAATATTGTGATTTTTGGTGAATTGCTCAGTTTGACCTATATGTAGACCAGTTTTATTCAATAGCTCAAAAGTTGGTTCAACTCAATTATCTTGTTTTAATGTAAACAACTTTAAATGTTAAGTTAACACAACTTGCATTTCATAAGACGATTCTATTGTATCTGTTATTTTAGTAAAGCATGTTGAGTAAACACATATAAGGTTTTCTTGTTAATTTTAAATAAAATTGATCCAAATTTGATTTACTTAAGAAGTGTATTGTATTGGCAAGACAAATGTTGAATGTGCTTTTTAACCTACTCCTAGGGGAAAACAACGTTTTTTGAATTTAGTATTTATTTTTAGAGCATAAGAAAGAACAAAAACAAGGCAAAAACAGATTTTTTTTTGAGATTTTTTTGACACAGTTATTAGGTTTCAACTTTGTTTAGAGATTATTCTAAATTATATTATGAAAAATATATGAAAAAATATATATATATATTAACGGAATGAATTGATATACCATTTTACTTTATGCAATATGTGGGTAAAATGGCCATACTTGGAATTTCCCATTCAATAGGCCTACTGAATCAAATTTGCATATTAATATGTCCTTGGAGCAACATGTAATGAAAAAATAAGTGTATGCTGGGAGTAATAGTTGGCAACATTTTCATAATAATATCTAATATTTTATAGGAACATTGATATGTATTTTATTTCCCTATTCACTTGTTGTGTTTCCCAAAATGCCTGATAAACATGATTTAAGTCTCAGTGTCCTCTATCGAGAACATGCAAAATCAATGTTATGTAACAGAAAGTCATATTTTGATTAGAAACTCCATAACCTTTTTTTCTGAGATGTTGATTTATAACAAATAATTACAAATGAGTCAGTTTAAAATGATAATTACAATTATCATATTTCCATAAAAATGCTCAATTCGACCATTCAATCATTTTTAAAGACCAAGGAGAAGTTGTTGTGCTGGTGAAACCTCAAAACAAATTGTATCTCAAAGCCCTGCAAGTGCTCTTTACAGGACACAAGACTTAAAACTGTGACATGTATAATGTTAGAGAAATTAACTCAAATATAATGTCCTCGAACGTGGACAGTGGCACCCAGTTCAACATAATTTTTTAGTGCAGAACCACACCCTACAAGGGTTAAAGCAACACAGAATAGCCTACCTTAGAAACAACATAGCAATTCTGGCACAGTTTGCACGGGCAAACGATGTAGGAGAAGTAAAAAATCTAGTTTTATTTTCTCTCTGGTGAGTTCGGCCGTCTCCATGTAATTGGATTCTATTTTCCACGGTCTGGTCATTTTCAGTTGAACTCACCTCTGCCTTTTTTCGCCTTCTAACTAGATGTGTCTCGACACATGCTACAACTATCCTAAGATATAACATCTTATTTAAAACCAAATAGAAAACTGCTGCCCTGAAACCGATTACTCGGGGGATTTGTCTGTTATTTGCAGTTTGAGTTGGATGTGGCCTGCCTAGAGATGAACTAGGAAAGAGCAGAGATTTGATGGGAGAAAAAGAAGAGTGTGAGAAGGTTTTTTTTTTTTTTTTTTTTTTTTTGAGTAAATGACAGCTGGTGTGTCGGATAAAACGCTTGGTTTGTTTACACAAAGCAGAGAAATGTGTGGGAAATTATCGATATAGTTTTGGATGCTGCCATCTTGTGGTTGAGAAGAAGAGTATTCTGGCATTGGGACCAGATTGGGACGAACGATTTATTTGAGCGAATCGGTTCGTTTGAGCAGTAAATTTGAATGAAGCGTTTGACAAAACGATTCATCAATTACTTTGAATCACCACTCGTGTCTAAATTGTCATTACTTCTGCAGTTTTTGATTAAGATATTTAAATTAAGATTGATTTAATATATTTATTTACATTTAAATTCAGTTTTACTCTGAATGTTTTCACTTAGTCGAAAGAAATACAATGACGAATAATTCCTACGATTTGTTCATAAATCAATCAACACTCGCGCCACAACAGGCAAAATTATGAATCTCTGCTCCATTTTTAACTAATGTTACAGTCAGGCAATAGTTATAGGATTTTGTAATTTTAAAAAGGCCAACCTAAACACCTTTTTTTTTTAAAGCTAAAGTAATTCTGTTTATGCTGAAAGGTGTCACTCGCTGTTTTACTGATCAGTACTGAAAATGTAAAGCCCTCAATCCAAATAAAAGATCAAATAAAATCCCACTCAACTTTTTTCTCATTGAATATCCTGAGTGAGTCACTCAGAAGTACATAATATTTTTTGGCAGAAAAACAGGTTGTTAACATTTCATGTGAACATTAAAGCTACACTGTGTAACTTTTTTAGTTTATTCTTAGCTAAAAACACTTAGTTCTTTCAAAAATATATGTGCTCATTAATGAATACTTACTTGTTTCAAGTAATAAAGTATTCTCGTAAGTGTATAATATGCCATTGAAAATACATACGGGTGAGGGGTTCGAATGCTGGTCGCCATGTTGCCCCTCCATCTTGAAAGTACAGTAGCCAAAGAGGGACATACCCGTAAATTCTTGCTTCGCCTGTCGCGTTTTAACACTCGATGGCACTGTGTCGAATGTGAAGAGGGGGGTAGCCATGTTAATCTTGCACTAAATCGGCCACCGTAGGAGTTAAAACAAAATCAGAATTGAGAGGAACAGAAACTACTATTCGCTGGATGGTCATAAACCTTTTCACCACTAGATGGGGGAAAATATCACACAGTGTAGCTTTAAAGAAAGAAAGAAAAATTCACCATTGTTTCAGCCAACATTGTTCACAAAGTATGTATTTTATGTGCTAGGCAGGTTTGTTTGACCATTGCCGCTCTTGCAGCTTCTCATGCATAACACTGTATTCTAAACATCTGTTGCTTGTTTAAATTTTTTTTTAAACCTTGTGTTTTTTCAATCCACTGCCATGCAACTCACATTTTTTTAAATGCAAAAACATGTTCTGTGTGAAGGGCCTTTTAGGCTGGTCTTAAGGCTCATGCAATGTTTTCATAGTATCACACAGCCAAAGTTTTTACAGAAAGTAAAAAAAAAAATATTACATCATCATCTAAAACGGATGCCACAACGTTGTGAGAACTTAAAAACTTTATTTACAGGTCAGATCAAATCAAGTCAGATTTAAAACACATTAAATACCATTATCTCACAGTAACATTATTTGCTAGGCGTCTTAGTGCAGATCAGCAATAAAGCCGGTGTCACCGCGGAGGTGCTGGTCCTGGAGGGGCGAGGGCTCAAAATGACCCTGATCCTGTGTCCTGTCTGAGAGAGCCAGAAGAATTTGATTGGTTCATCTAACCTGTTTGAGCACAAGTGATGCAGGTTCATGGAAAAATAATTTTTGTGAAATATTTGATAGCTTTCTTTAACCCCGCAAAGCCTGACATGTGAAATAATTATAGTAAATATATAGTAATTTTTCACAAAAACAAAACAAACAAAAAACAACGGTATATTGAACCTTTAGATCAAAAAAAGAGTTTGCATATGTTTTTTTTTGTTTTGTTAAGCATCATATTCGTTTTATGGCCCATATAGGAGAATATAAAGCTAATATTTGAGAAGGAAAAAAAAAACATTTTGTTAACATAATGCTTATGCATATTACTAGGAGATTGGCTGTTTATTAGTACTAATTCTGCATGAACATATTCTACATTCCTTAATCCTTCCCAATACCTACACTTAACTACCTTACTAACTATTAAAAAGCAGTAATTAGGAGTTTATTGAGGCAAAAGTTGTAATTAATAGTTAGTTAATAGTGAGAACTGGACCTTAAACTAAGCTGTTGTTATTTATCAGACTAAAAAGTCTGATAGCTTTGAGATTTTATAACTACGTACATAAATTGCATATAAATATCAGTTGTCACTCTATATCTCTAATGATAATAATAATATGTCTCAGTAAGAGGATATTTAAATACTTAGTTTCATGATCAAATCCTGTAGTTTATTGTAAAACATAATGCAATGCAATACAATGATGATTGAGAGATGAACAAATAAAACTTCCTCAAAAGCCTGATGGATCATATTTGATACTCATATTTCATGTATGGATAATCAAGTAAAGTTCCTTTAGTCCACTAAATGTTCATCTTGAAATAAAATGTATTCTTACATTTAACGTATAAAATCAGTAAGGACTGATTAAAAATAGACACATAAACCACGAAGTGAAGGTGGACAGAATTTTACCAAAATGCCTTTTACTTGCTATAAACGATCAATCAGATGACAGAAGGCATGTAGAAGATTGTGTGCAAGCAAGTTTTGATCATTTAGAAGACGTAGAAATGTGCATAACAAATATTATACATTAGGCTTTATAGGGCTAAAATAAATGACACATTTAGGCATTTTCAAGTGACTCAAGCGTCCACCTGAGCCTATAAGATGAGCTGTATTCGTGTCTCACCTGTTGTCGCCTCGTAGGAGATGTTATGTTGTGTTAGGAGCGATCGTAGCCGCTCTATCTCTGCTTGCTGCTTTTCAAAGTCCTGTTGAAATAAACACACGTGGTCAGCACAAGCATGACTAAAGCTGAGCGTGGTATGTCCTGCCCACGTGTCTCAGACCTGTGTGCACTGCTCCAGACTCGGATGTGTGAGGGTTGCCGTGCTCTCCTTTGCCTTCTGCTGCTGAGCTCTTCTCAGGAGACCCGCTTCTTCAAACAGCTCCTTCAGCAGCTTATTATAACCCTAAACACACACAAACACCTCTTATTATTAGTATAACAGTGTAACAGTGTGTGTGCCCTATTATAACGTTCTGAGCGTATGGTCAGTCTCATCTCCCATTCCCTTTAAGAGCCAGTTGAGCTCGCACCATGGTGGATTCGCTGTTTACATGGAGGAATTTTTCAAGTGGAAAGACTGAATGCTTCTCCAGAGAGGAATCCTTTTATTTTTAATATTTAAAAATGTCTGTGTGCTGCTGCGCATCCCTGTGTGTGTAATAAGCAGATTGTACGTGCGTTGTGAACCGCCTATAGGCGCATATTACTTAACACGCCCTTTAAATAACACAAAGAAAACTGCAAATGATAACGGAATAACTTAAATTAGTTGAAGTAATTTTCAGTTCCTCAAAATGCACCAACAACACACCTTGTTTTCAAACCAGCACGCCCATGGCCGCACAAATGGGTGCGAGTGTATTTACTATTTAAACAACGTGGTGCTGGATGTGGAAATGATAACTACATAGAGCTGAAACTAGAAAAAATGTTACGTCACATTGCACCGGGTGTGTGTTTGTTGTCACCTGTTCTGTGATGAGATCTTCATATTGAGCTTGCGCAATTTCATCCCACTCCTTCTGCAAGGGTTCACTCAGCACTGGATACACTGAAAACACACAAGCGCACAGTGAGACTCATGGGTCCGGGGCCCACCAGGGGGTCTCAACTAACTTCCAAAGGTCCCTCAGGATTACATAGTTATTTAAAATAAGACAAAACCTAAAATGATATCTGAATGATACTAAAATAACTCTGTTTAACTCACCTAAGAGGGAGTGTGAATGGCAAACTAGTGGCGTCTCAAACGTCAGTGAATAAACACACGTCTGCGGCTCTGAAACACCGGACAGTTTACTGCTGTTCCCACAGACCAGGAGAACCTTGAATCGAGACATACAATCTCAACATCCTTCACATGTCACCATTTACACACAGAAAACATATCCATAAACTCACAATACAATTGACACAAAAATTGAGTGTTCATGGGGGAAAAACAGACCTTGGTCTGTCTGTTCTTGTTTCCGCATGAATCTCCTTCTCGCATCCACATGCCAGTAAAGGAGTTATTCTGAATCTCCCATTCCTGCCAAATACTGAACATACACAGTGATTACAGATAATGCAGTTTTTTGCTTTACTAAATAGAAGAAAGCATAATAAAAACTTTTATAAAGACCATTACCCCAATATACCGCTGTATGCGTTCCATCTGAAACTCTGTTCATGCTGAGTCACATTATGGAATGGACAGAATACGTATTTGTATCTAAAATAAAAGAAAAAATAAAAATGTTATCTTTAATGGCACAATTCATATTCAAACGGGGGGGGGGGGGGGGCAACACAAACACATGTTGAACTTTAGCGGGGCATGTAGTCATTTATGTTCATATGTACTGAGAAATATAGCATGTTAAATATTTATATTAAGATAAACCACTTTTTTTAAATGACTTTTTAAAGATGTGCATATGTTACTTACGTGGACTCAATATAGTTGAAGCATTTCCCTGCCAGTCTGTGCAGATGTGAAGGTCCAGACACTGGAGATGGGCTGATCTTCGCCTGTAGACGGCTACTCTGAGACACAAGCGGGTTATTCAACCTGAAAAAAATCAAAGTAAGAAAAACATGGAGAGTCAGAATCTGTTGTTGAAGTAGATTTCAATTTGAACTGAAAATGTGAGAGGTTTGCTGGAAACCTGACCCAAATGTATTGGGTTCCTCCACTATCTTCATCTTCCCTCCTGATGTGACAGCCACTGTAACAACAAATTGGATACTGACATTATTAATATTCACCAAACACTCTTAAGACAACAGAGGATTTTGGGAACAAACACACTTTAAGTTCCACATTCAGCATACTGATCCGATTTAATAAAACAAGACTCGATTTATTACACTTACCCAGTGCTGTAAGATACAACAGGCACATTTTTAAATACACAGACTCCATAACTCTTGAAATCGTGGGAGTTTTAATTAAACTACATTTCTTTGTATCTCTCTTCTGTCTGTTCATGTGACAGCAGAACTGAAAACATTACCGATTGGAGATGAAAAGAAGATTTTATGTTTCATGAACGAGTTGCTTTGCGAAATACAATTATTGTAATAATATTTAGAAATTGTAACATATATTAAGACATAATTACATGTAATTGGTATAAAAGTGTTCCTTTTGCTGTTTACATTAAACACAAAGGCGAAATATATGTGAATTTGTGAATTTGAGTTTGAAGAATGCGGCGTTGCAGTAAACCAAAATAATATTGTGCTGTATTTCCGGGGGTATTTCTGCCTAAATAAAAGTCATCTTCCGTTTTCACTTTATCGATTATTATGTGTCTCTTTTGAATAATTTATCCATAGTATTGAGCTTAAAAATATATTCAAAATGTATAACCCAAAGTCAATCAATATATGTAGTAATATTAATGTAAACAAAATAAATTAGGGTCTTTTGTGATTGGTTACAGTAACAGCCATGTTTCATTACGTCACCGTGTTTTGGCCTCACGAACCAGCTTGTCAGAATAACTCTTTTGGATTTTATTTAAAAGCATATGTAGCCGTTATCAGCGTAAAGTAAATACATTATTGGTGTTTTATAATTTGTAAGATGGTTAAATAGGTTATAATAATACATTCAACCATTTGAATAGCTTCTTCACACGTGTGAAAGTTGAAGTTTTACTCCTAAAACAAAAACAAGGTGAATTTCAGATATGCGACGTAAAAAACAGGGTAAATGTGAGCGAGCGGTTCACAAGGGCAAAGACACACGACACAAGATGAAGGGGAAATCATTAGAAACGTTCACAGAGGAGATGCACGAGGCTCTGCAAGGTCTGTGGTTGTCATGCTAGTTTGGATAGATGGATGGATGTTAAAGGGATAGTTCACCCTAAAATGAAAATTATGTTATCATTTACTCACTCTCAAGTTGTTCCAATCTTGAATTTCGTTCCTCTCCTGAACACAAAAGAAAATATTTTGAAGAATATGGGTAACCAGACAGTTGATGGGCCCCCATTGACTTCCAAAGTATAACAAAAAATACTTGTTACTACAGTTACATCAACTGTTCAAGTCACCCATACTCTTCTAAATATCTTCTTTTGTGTTCAGCAGAGTAATGAAATTCATACAGGTTTGGAACAACTTCAGGGTGAGTAAATGACTAGGGTTAGTTCAGCCAAAAATGTAAATTCTGTCATTAATTCCTCACCCTCATGTCGTCCCAAATCGTCAGACCTTCGCTCATCTTTGGAACACAAATTAAGATATTTTTTATGAAATCCGAGAGCTCTCTGACCCCTCCTTAGGCAGTCCTTTAATTACCACTTTCAAGGCCCAGAAAGGTAGGAAAGACATCATTAAAATTGTCCATGTGACGCCAAAAATTTCTTCTCATCTGTGTCAGTCTCCTACGCAGTTTATATTGGCCAACTTCTGCATCAGCATCACAGACATGCTCACGCGATCAACAACGGCCAATGGTAAGCTGGCGTTCTGACGTAGCACTTGGAAAGCGCTGCACTGTATGAGACAGGCACAGACATAAAAAAATTGTTGAATAAAGTAATTATTTTATTTTTTTTGCGCACAAAAAGTATTCTTGTCATGTAATTAAATTACAAAAAACCACTGGAGTCACATGGATGATTTTAACAATGTCTTTCCTTACTTTCTGGGCCTAGAGAGTGGTAATTAAATTGCTGTCTATGTAGGATTTAATCAAAAATATCTTCTTTTGTCTTCTGAAGATGAACAAAGGTCTTACGGGTTTGAAGCGACATAACGGTGAGTAATTAATGACAGAATTTTCATTTTTGGCTGAACTAACCCTTTAAGTGTGTGCATTTTTAAAACATATCCGCTCAGATTTATGTCAGACTGAATTACTCTCTGTAATAAAGCTTGACACACATGAGGTTATGTGTTGTCAGTGTATGCTTTTTTGTTCTATTTTTTCAGCCAGTGAGGATACGGATTCAGGGGCTGCAGCAGGTGTGAAGCTGCCCTGTCCATTGGCCATGTGGGATCTGGGTCACTGTGACCCTAAACGCTGTTCAGGACGGAAGCTGGCCAGGAAAGGTTTAGTTCGCTGCCTACGACTCAACCAGCGCTTCAATGGCCTGATCCTCAGCCCGATGGGAACCAGATATGTCACACCTGCAGACAGGTGGGCCACAGGAAGCTTTTTCACCAAAACACTTGCTTTTTATAATGCATTCACATTAACACAAACAAGCATCTACATAAAATGTATGTATCAAAGTTTCCACAAAAATATGAACAGTTTTCAACATAGTTAATAATAATAAATATTTCTTGAGCAGCATATTAGAATGATTTCTGAAGGGTTATACAACTCATGAAGGAAATACAACTTTGAATATCACAGGAAATATTTAAAAAAAAATTGAAAACAGCAACTTTAAACTGTAATAATATTTCACAATATTACTGCTTTTACTGTATTAGTGATCAAATAAAAACAGCTTTGGTGAGCATAAGAGACTTCTTTAAAAACATTTGAAAATATGCCAACAACAAACTGTTGAACTGTAGATGAAAATAAGAGAAAACAAACATTTGTCTCAATGTTTAATCTTATACTCTTAATTCCCAGGGAGATTGTGGCACAGGCTGGGCTGGCCGTAATTGACTGCTCATGGGCACGGCTTGAAGATACGCCTTTCAGCAAAATGATTGGCTCACATCCGAGGCTTTTGCCGTTCTTGGTCGCAGCGAATCCTGTAAACTACGGAAAGCCGTGCAAGCTGTCCTGCGTCGAGGCTTATGCTGCCACCTTCTGCATTGTGGGTAAGCAGCTCCTTGCTATAGCCTTCACTCTTCCTGCTAATGTCTTATGGGTATGCATGTCTCCAAACAATGGTTGAGGAATATGCTTTTTAATGGCCGATAAAACCAGAGAGAACGGTCACAGATGGCTTAAACGTGCAGTATGCAACTTTTGGCCACTAGGGGTCACTCATTCAAAATAATAACAACTGACGTACTTTGATGACGTCGGGAAAGTGCGTGGGCTCATGGGAGTTGTTGTCATTATTGCCACTGTCAACCAGCGAATCTGGCATCTCCAGCAGAAAACATGTTCACTGACAAGGTAATTGATTGTTATATTACATCTCTATTATTGTTAAGTTTAGTTACGGCTTTTCACTTTATGTAATGTCAATCTAATGAAATAGCAGCAAGCTACCGTTACTTAACAAACTTATCAGTAACGTTAGCTAATGTGTGAGAGAATGTTGTGCGGGCGGTCGCTATGTCAACATACCTATAAGTTGGTAGGCTATGTTGACATATTAACCGCGCATCATAATTTGAGTTACTCAAATTATAGATATATCGACATGGCATCCGCGATTGTCGAACATTCTGTATATCAACTGTTCAATAAGGAAATAAATTTCAATTTAGTTTATCATTACCAACATAAAACATAGTAAATGAGAGAACCAGCACCAGAATACGTTGTTCATTGGAACACGCGCTGTGTCGCTCCCCACGTTCATCAATCATTCTAATAAACATTTATTTTGGAACTCAGAGATATATGAATAAGTAGATCATTATTAAATCAATATTATATGTAGCTAGTATTAACATATGATAAAAGTGACGGTCACCTTATATTAATTGACCAAGATAGTGGCATATTACCTTATGAAGCTAACGTTACTTTCTCCAGCTACATATAAAACCAATAATAGCTCGTCCATCTGCGTTTTACACATGACATCATCGTGTCACCAAATATACGGATAGAAATATACTTTTGAATCAGTTTAAAAAAAAAAAAGCTGTTTCAGTCTCCAAAAACACAGAATCCGCCTGTTTGAAAAGCCGATACAATACAAAATGTATACGTATTCAGCTAAACTCGTCTCAATGTGGTCAAGATCGCTATGCAATATGCAAACATACAGCATGTTATGATTATATGATTATTATGTTAGCTGAATGGTTACTTAAATGACCTGTTTATTAAAACGCAAGCGAGATCAGCATCTCTCTGCAGTCCGAGCTTGTCACGAAGATTTCGCCATCTTTCAAAGGCTTCTCCAAGGTTTACACGTCTCTTGCTTCTTCTACTGTCCCAAAATCTTCTCGGGTCATTTTTTTCACCCTTACGTTTGCGCTTTGTTGAGCTGGCAAAACGTACAGGCAAAGAGTAGTCATGATCCATTATCATACAGACTTTTTTATACGGGGGTTCCCCTTATACTGTCTGTCAGTGTTCCTCTTTGAGTTTGGCGGTTCCGCTCATAGATATCTATGGTTCCGCCGAGTTCCGCAGGAAGCAAGACGCAAACGTGGATATGACGTGAAAGACGGGCGACATAACGGAAATAAAGACACGGTCCGTGTCTTCGAATTAAAATATTAATTTCTCTGGATTTAGAAGTTAATTGGAACTGTCGGGATAATGTAAACACACAACTTTAAAAAATATATAACATAGATATAGAGATCTTTTATATTTTTAATGCTGAAACATTACATATTGTGCCTTTAAATGATGCTGATATATACTCTATGCTCAAAAGTTAGGTGATTCTGAAAGTTTTATTGATCAAAAATGATTTCAAATAAATGCTGTTCTTTTGAACTTTGTTTTTACAAAGAATAATTGAAAAAAATAAAAAAATACGAAGCAGCACAACTGTTTTCAACATTTCAACATATAATAATTATGTTTCTTAAGCAGCAAATCATCATATTAGAATGATTTCTGAAGGATCATGCAAAACTGAAGACTGGAATAATTATGCTGAAAGTTCACAAGAATAAATTACATGTCAAAATGTGTTTTTGAATTAATTTTGTATTTAAGGCACAATATGTATGATTTATGGATTAACATGTTCACTAAAACAATAATATATATTTAGTTGACTTGTGTACTTACATAATCCCAAATGTTTCAAAGAATGTTTAAATCCAGAGAAATTTTAACCAGGACACGGGCCGATCAATGATCTTCATTCCTGACTAGCATACACTCACAGCGTTCGGCTGGTCTTGTGGCAGTAATGAAGAAATAAGGACAGAAGTGTTTGAAAACGAAAAGAAGCGGTCTACTTGTGATCTGATCGACCGAAACACATCTTAATACCAGGTGTAGACAGGGCCTTATTTGTATATTGACATGTGTATGTGTCTTTATATGATCATCCATCAGGATTTCGTGATCTGGCTGTGCTCCTGCTGAGGAAGTTTAAGTGGGGTTTGGGATTTTTGGAGCTGAACAAGACTCTTCTAGAGCGTTACGCTTCCTGCCAATCAGAAGAGGAACTTCTGGCTGTGGAGAAAGAGTTTCTCAGTGCCACTCCTCAGGAAGAGGACATAGGTACAGTCCAATGACTTACAAGGGTCCTGTTATACTTTTTTACATTCTCACCTTTCTTTAGTGTGTAATGTTGCTGTTTAGGCATGAAAAAGGTCTGCAAAGTTCCAAAGTTACTCCATAGGGAGTTGTTCTCTATATCATTGCGCAGTGTTTCCTGAAACTCCCTGAAACACATTATTGAGTTAGTTGAGTTGCGTTAGTAGTGTGTTGAAAATCACTGTTATGGTAAGCGGCGGGACATTTCCCAAACACGCTGAAAGCTGGTTGACCAATTACAACACACTGGTCCTGCCGACTAATCAGAACACATCTATCTGTCTGTCTGTATCATCTATCTATCTATCTATCTATCTATCTATCTATCTATCTATCTATCTATCTATCTATCTATCTATCTATCTATCTATCTATCTATCTGTCTGTCTGTCTGTCTGTCTGTCTGTCTGTCTGTCTGTCTGTCTGTCTGTCTGTCTGTCTGTCTGTCTGTCTGTCTGTATTATCTATCTATCTATCTATCTATCTATCTATCTATCTATCTATCTATCTATCTATCTATCTATCTATCTATCTATCTATCTATCTATCTATCTGTCTGTCTGTCTGTCTGTCTGTATCATCTATCTATCTATCTATCTATCTATCTATCTATCTATCTATCTATCTATCTATCTATCTATCTATCTATCTATCTATCTATCTATCTATCTATCTATCTATCTATCTATCTATCTATCTATCTATCTATCTATATCTGTCTGTCTGTCTGTCTGTCTGTCTTTTTTTTATCAGTGATGAATTGAGAAATCAACTTTCCCTTGAGCCTTTGATATATAAAAGTTCATGGTAATATAAAAATTTCCTGTACGTTTCAGAGCTGAAAACTTCCTTGTTAGTAAAAGAAAAGCTTTAATTGAAACACTCAGGGGGGGTGAAACACTCAGTTTCAGTCAATCTCATGTAATCTTAATACCTATAGAGTAGTATTGCATCCTTCATATCTCCGAAAAGTCTTTAGTTTTATCATATTTATAAAAGAAATATGGGCTGTACCGAGTCTTTCCGGAAAAAGCGCCTGGAGGCGTATCGTGTGGGCGGAGCTAAAGAATGACGAATGTGCACAAAGCGGTGATGTCCTCAAGCGTGGAGAAACCCATCGCTATCTCAGCTAATACAGATAATGATCCACAATCAAATCTGAGGCTGAAATAAATTGAACAGGAGAAATGGCAACATCAGGATGTCCGTCTCTGTGGTATGTACTGTATTTAGGGGCCTTTGTGTGTCTTTACGCGCAGTTTATGAGGACATGATTCGGTTTATGGACTATTGTATGTGACTAGACCTTAGAGGTAGCAAGCAAAACGGTTTTGCACGTCAGAGTCAGACTAGTGTAACGTTATACAGAACAACAATGGAGTAACCGTTAGCGCATTTGAATGACGAAGCACGCGATCGTCGTTTACTGATGTTTACTCACGCGACGAGCTAACAGCACAGACATTTGAAGCAGTTTAACTCACCGGCTGCTTCCAAAGCAGGACCGAACCTTTATCGCTGGGACCGCTCCGTCAAAAACACACTTCTTTGGTATGATTTGGTGAAGTCCTGTGACAGCAGTGACCGTGGAAATCCACTTTGCGACGCGACTGAAGCGATGCCTTGAAGCTTCCCGTCATTTCTGCGTTCAAATCGGTTCAAATGCAGCGCTGCCTTCCCGGAATGCTGTGCTGAAGCGTTGAAGTCGCTCGACGTCACCCATAGGAATAAAGTGGAGCGTGGTGCGTCATAAGTGTTCACGGACGACTGGATCTGCACCTGAGAGACTGTTTACGGCGTGCATTTCCTCTCTCTCCCTCTAGTCACGCGCGTGCGCACCCTTCCGGGAGAAGAGCCCGTACAGCCCATACAAGGACCTTCCGATCGTCAAGTAGACCCATACTCGAAAAAAACTCGCCGAAACTTGTGAGAAACCGGAAGGAGTATTTTTAACACAGAAATACTCCATCAAACGTCCAACATTAGTTTTTGAAACTTTGTCTATGTTTAGGATGGGAATCCAAGTCTTTAAAGGTGTAAAAAGCTCAGTATGCATGAAACAGCATTTCACCCCCCCTTTAATTGACACCAGGCCCAGAAAACAAGGCTCTCAGGATTTGCAGATCGATTGAGATTAAAACACAATGCTGTGCCTTCTATATTGGATGTGAAATAACATTAATTTCTTGATCTCCGTTGTGTTTGAAGAGCACGCGCGCGCGTGTGGTTTTGTGCTTATATCCACCGATCGGGTGGGCCAAGTAATAAAAAATATCAATCAATCACGGATGGATAAGAGATAAATCATTGTGTTTGTTTGATAAATAAGTTTTGAGATTGAGCCCCATCAGAGAATTATTCCAGTTGCCGCTTTCAAAACAATTCCTCCCTCATGTGAACTGACGGGATCAGAAGCTCATTAAATATGCAAATCTTATCCAATCCTAGCCATGGGTGTTTACTTCTAAATCTCCAGTGTGGCACGCCCATCAAAACCCTGCGGTTTGGAGAAACTCTCAAAACCAGTGTAGAAAATAGCCTATTACCTATTAGTTATGATGTTTTTGAATCTAAAAACCATGCAAACGTCATAAGTTGACCTCAGACAACAGTATATATAAAAAAGCCAGTTCATGACACCTTTAAAAACTATTCTAGTAGACCACAAAAATAAAATCAAGACTTTGAAAAAGTGCATAATGGATCCTTTTTAAAACAGTCAAATGTGGGTTTTGAAAATAATTGGTTATGTGTGTTTGTGTCTAGATCCTTTCGATGTCGACTCAGGAAGAGACTTTTTTAACCTTAACAGGCCAGTCCAGTGAGTCTCCTTTTATTATTATTTCTCTCTGATTTTTTTCTTTAATTTTGATTAAAATTGAATCATCTGAGAAGTCAGTTAAAGCAATCTGTATGCGTTTGTACTTTCAGGGCTGAGGATGATGATGATGACAGTGACGAGACATCAGAGGAAGAAGATGATGGTGAGGAGGAAGAACAGAAGAGTAAAGAGGATGATGATGAAAGTGATCCTTAGTCTTGGGTGGTGTAATGTCAAAAGGAAACCTTCGGGGAATGACTGTCAGTGACCGATTTAGTAACACTGATCTTCTCTTGACATGAGCAGACTTCTGTTTTCTGAGTGTTTGCAAATGTTGAGAGATGGAACTAGTAATTTAACCAACCAGAATAATCGAATACTGTCGTCATGGTTTCTGTAGGCAACTTCCCCAAAGACTGTTTATAATGTGCTGTTTGTTCAGGAGAAGAATCTTCTCAGACTGTAATAATCAAAATAATCAAATGTTTAAATAAATATTTAAATGACGTTTGTAATATGCTGCATTTGAGTGAAGTTTCCCAGGTGTTTTGCTAATTTGAGTTTCACTTTTTTCAAATCCATTTCATCACTCGCAGAAATACGAATTCTTGATATTAATAATTACATTTCAACTAGTAAAAACTATAATTCTTGATATGTGTAGTTGTATTTTTACTAGGTAAATGTCATCATAGGCTGCCATTCAAGTGTAATTGCTGATATCAAGAATTGTTTTCTTGCTTGAAATTCCAGTTACATGTATTAGCTATGCATGTCTTACTAGTAGATAGAAATGCATTATATCAAATCCTCATATCAATAACTCAATTTTCAGTAGTTTAAATGTTCATTCTTGATATCTGTAAATGTATTTCAACATGTTACATTTGTTATTTCTGATATCTGAAAATGTATTTCTGATACAAATAATTAGGAGAGTAATCAGATATTTAAATTGGCACATTCATGATATCAGAGATTAACATAGTCACTATGAATTATTGATATCAAAAATGTGTATTTTTAATAGTAGCACTTTAATCGTTGATCTCAGACATTTGCATTAGTAATCGCGTAATTTATATATATATATATATATATATATATATATATATATATATATATATATATATATATATATATATATATATATATATATATATATATATATATATATATATATCAATGTTGCAGTTAATTAAAATGTTTGATTAAGGCAAAGTACATACTACAGACATGCACAGTGGTATTTATAACGTCCAAAATAATGCTGCGGAAACAATCGGGGGTTATTAGTAATGTGTTAATGCTTTTACACTTTTAAATGTAAGTTTAATGTTTCATGGTTGAAGGGTGAGTGGAATAACGTCTTCTCATTGTACCCAGTTTTTGAAAATACTTTATTGCGCTCAAAGAGCGAACTTTTCACTGACTATTTTACACCCATAATTCGCGCAAAGCGTCATGGGGCGTAGGAAAAGGTGGATATACATGGAATTTTGGGGATTCGCCGTTTGGGGGCGCGCGGTATTTTTTTTTTATTCCTCTCGACTGCAGTAATGTTGTTGTGGCGGCGTGACGTCACAGTCGTGAAGCGAACTAGCGAAGGCGCAGAGAGGGCGGCCATGACTCCAGTCTCCACAATTATTTAATCCCAAATAAATTACCCGCGGAAAACTTCCATGGCAAGAGCCACGAGTCAGATCGTGAGTACCGCCAGTGTTTTGGGAACGCGGGCTCGAAGCCGCCTCGCGCCGCGTTGCGCGCGCTGCTTGTAACGGCGTTTTTTGGGGGGTGGCGCGGGACGCTCGCGACCCGAGTCTTTTGCTTAGCATTTAGCCTCCTTAGCCCGCTAGTCCACAAAACAAGCACAGGTCTATTAACCAGGAAGTGTCAACTTTTGTTTCTTATCGTAATTTATACAGGGATTTCTGAATGAATTATTGGGCCCGATGTTGATATTTTTAAAGGAGCATTTCAGATAGATGCTCATATTGTTGTGTGTTAGCGCTGCGAGCTAATTCTATCAACAAATGAAGTTGCTTGTTTTCTTAGCCGTTAGCCTGACCGCTAACTCACGACGTGGGGTTTTGCTTCTAGCTGTCTTAAACATACTCTCAATTTCCCCAAATCAACCTTATTTCTAAGATTTAGTTTAAAAACATCAAGGGCTTGTTCTTAATGTTAAATCTCTGGCAAACTACAACACCGTTTCTGAGTCAGTCGCGCTTCTAGCATAAGTCGCCTCAGGTTGTTTTTGCCTCATTTGCTTTTCTGTTTGCTGTCAGTTTATCGTTTTAGACCGTAAGTAAGGTGTAATTAGTAGTACAATATGTCGATAGCTGCTTATTAACATGTTTATATTATCAATGACTTAGTTAGGCATGTTATTTCCACTGAAATGAACAGACTCAAAAGTTGCGGCCTATAAAAGTGGCTTAGAGGTTTTTAAGGTTTCATCTTTTCATGTGCATTTGACAGCCAATTATTATTATGTATAGAGTCACATAGATCACTAGACTAAGACAATACCCTCATGAATATGATTGGTGAACTATCAGGCTCACTGGTGGGCCTTTTTCAGGCGCCGCATATTAAACTTGGTATATATCTAGTATAAATTTATCAAGATGTAAATCCTGCAAAGTAACTTGCCTTTATGTCTTTTGTTAATATTATTGTTGTTTCGTACGTCTCGTTAAGTGTATTGAGTATGAATTAATATTGTTGTGCAGAGGTTGCAAAGTGTAGTTAACAGGATTATTGTTGGAGATTTGTCTGAAGGTTTTGGATGACTCATGTTTTATAGATGCGGTTTGAAGTTCGTTATTGTAGGAATGCTGATTATGAATAATGTGAGTTGCAGTTACAGGTAGAGATGTGAGAAACGATGCTTTTCAAAGATTCGAGTCAAATGATTCACTGTTTCGAATCGCCACAGGCAGGTGTCCCCTGCTGGTCAAAACAGAGCCAAACATGCACAAACAGCTTTTACAAACCCATTGAAAGTATAATCAATCAAATGCGTTTAACTAATAGCATTACAAATTTAGTGTCTGTATACAATGTTCTTTTATCAATTTATAGAGCTTGTTTTGTTCTATAAATGGCTCAGCTAAACAGGCCATTAAGAGACCATTAACTATGATTATTCCTTTTAATTATGCCTCATTTAAATGTCTACAAATTGTATAAAGCTGATCAGATGAAACCAAAGCAATCTCTGAAGCCATGAATCATGCAGATTCACTGAGATCGCCCGAAATCCGCCCCTATACCCTCTACTATACACTAATATAGTCCACTTGAAGGAGTGAATCAAAGCGAGTGAGCGAATTCGGTGAACACTGAGTGCTGTCGCTTTTAAAAGGTGCCCTTTGGCGAGTCGTGGGAATTCATTTGGCACGACCCTTACAATGCATTATGGGTATTTTCTAGCCGTTAAATGTACATCAGTTGTACACCTGTAAATGCGGTGCATTATGGGATTGAATGAGTGCATAGCGAAGCCTCGTTTACTGAAAACACGTGGCTTTGGTAGTTTGATGCATGCTCCGAATCACTGTTTTGAAACAAGGTTTGTAAAGATTTTGAAGCAGTGTTTCGAAAGCATCCGTTACAAGTGACAGGAAACTAGTAACTAGGTTCAACAGTTGAGAGAAAGGCAGTGCACATAGATTTGTAGTGCATATTAGTTCTCTTTTTAATAATTTCACAACAATATCCGTTGTAATTATGAATAATCAGTGTTATTTACACATTGAAGTTGATTTAATGTAATTGTATATTGTGAGAACGGTTTGGATGCTCTTGAACTTGCATGTTTTCATTTATCAACTTGACATGTAATCGTTTGTGTTTTAAGTGAGCGCATAATGGTTAATCAATAATTTTAGTATTACATAGAACAAGCCATGCAATAATTACATCAGAGGCAGTAGTTCAGTAATGTGAGTAACTGTCCTGTCTTTTTCTCATCAGTATGATGTTGCATCCCTCCACTCCTCTGTTCTCATCTCCTGTCCATCCATGGTAAGAGGCCAGCAGGACACGCCCCGTCTCCACGGCAGCAGCATGGACGGACAGGCTATACCCCCCCAGCCGACCCAGCCTCGCAAGAAGAGACCCGAGGATTTCCGTTTCGGCAAAATATTGGGAGAAGGCTCCTTCTCTACTGTACGACACGCTCATTCACTTAATGTCACGCACATCTGATGTACCTCATATAGGGCTGGGCGATAAAGCAATAACGATAATTATCATGATATAATTACGATATCAACAGTTCGATAAATTCTCGATATAATGCTTGCGCGGTATGCGTAATGCTGTGCATGCGTATTGGAGACCGGGCTTCTGGGTGCTGCACGCGCTGCTGTTTACAGTCAGTGACTGACAGGCTTGAGGATCGGAGTGAAGGGGAGTGAGAAAAATGAGCGATAGTGAAGAAAACTCAGAGCTCACGACCAGCTCGGAGGACACCGATATCGCTGACAAGTTAGTTCGCTCAACTTCAGTGGTTTGGAGATATTTTGGCGATCCATTCGACATAAAACAGCGACGTACGTGGACTGCTTATCATAGGTTCACGTTCACCACACGGAATTATTTAATTATTAAATTATCCTGCTTCTTCGAAGTTCTTCCATATAACATTGAGCCAAACACAGCAGTAAATCTACATTAACTACATTCACACACAGGCTTATTACCTTGTTAGTTGTGGTGGGTGACTTACAACAAGCTAACGCTAACTGTACCAAACTATAATCACTAAAACATCGGACTTGTACATGATCGCTATCATAATTGTTTGTCTTTGGTGATGTATTAATGACTCAGCATCGCCTGTATCAAAAGAGAATTAATGTCATCCGACTTAAAAATGAATAAAATAGACTAGACAGCCCTTACTGGAGATCCGCAAATACTGAACTTTGCTCTCTCCCTCCTCACGCGACCAGCCCACTGTCGGTGAGGTGTGTGTGTCGGTGAGGTGTGTGTGTCGGTGAGATGTGTGTGTCGGTTAGAGAGAGAGATGCACAGTGAACCTTTTTTTTTTTTTTTTTGCCCGTTTGCGTTTTTAGTGTTTTACTACTAATACTAATATCACTACTAATGATATTATTGATATACAGTGTAGAGTAAAAAAATGCAGACCACAAATAAGATTTTAATCAATAAATCTACCTTGGTTTTAATAAATTGGTCACCTGTTTGGGAAGTGTTTGTCATGTTTTGACAATAAAAGATAGTTTACGACCACATTTAACTGTCTGTTTTCTACATATTTCACTCAGGAGCAAAAATATGCCTTTAAACTTTAAAGAAATAAAGATTTTACATTTATCGTGATATTTATCGATATCGACCCGATATGGAAATTATTTAGTTATAATTTTTTTGGGACATATCGCCCAGCCCTAACCTCATATAGTAGTATTAATTTAATGTACCTTTGCCATCTGTGCCTCTTGCAGGTTGTCCTAGCAAAGGAACACTCAACGGGGAAGGAATATGCAAGTAAGTCGTTATATTATCAGACCGGTCATATGCATTCGATTTATCAGTATTACATTTGACAAACTACTGGATGGGAGCATGTACTGAAAAGTGTTTTTGTTTCAACAGTTAAGATTCTGGAAAAGCGCCACATAATGAAGGAGAATAAAGCGCAATATGTTAAGAGAGAAAGAGACATCATGTCACACCTGGATCATCCATTTTTCGTCAAGCTCTACTTCACCTTTCAGGATGAAGAGAAGCTGTGTATCCTTCACACGCATGATGTAAAACTGCTCATCATATAAAGTCATCGTGTCTCTTCAGAAGACTCGGATTTGGATTAGTTTTTTTCAGGGCTCGGCTTACTGTATTTATAAAGTTTAATCCACCCAAAATATAAATTCTGTCATGTACTCGCCTTCATGTCATTTCAAACCTATAAGATTTTCGTTGAACTTCTGAACACAAATGAAGATTTAAAAAAAAATATATTTAAAGTCCAAAAATTAAAAGATCTAAAAAATGTCATAAAGGCAAAGTAGTGGTCTAACTCTATATCATATGGTCTTTCTTCAACAATACATATTTTTATATCCCAATATCGCTATATTGATTTATCTTTACACCCCTAATATATACTAAAAAAAAATTGACCACCTGCCTTATATAGCGCACGCTGCCAAAACAGCACCGACCCGCCAAGGCATGGACTCTACAAGACTCCTGAAGGTGTATCTGGCACCAAGATGTTAGCAGCAGATCCTTCCAATCCTGTAAGTTGCAAGGTGGAGTCACCATGGATCAGACTTGTTGGTCCAGCATATCCCACTGATGCACAATTGGATTGAGATCTGGGCGATTTGGAGGACAGTGCAACACCTTCATCTCTTCATGTAAAGTGGTGAGCCTGGTCTGCAAAAATGTTAGGACAGGGGTCATTATGGGCATTGCGTGTTGACAAATTCCTCCCATAACCATTATTAAAATATTGTCTGACTTGTGCCACAGTAGATATTCTCTGACCAGACAGGATATCCTTCTTTGCCCTTGTGCGCCGATGAATCTTGGGCGCCCAACAACCTGTTGTCGGTTTGTTGGCCAATTCTCACCACTTTCTTGTTTCGGAGATACTCTGACCCAGTCACCTTGTCATTGCAATTTGTTGCTTGTCAAAGTCGCTCGGATCTTTAATTCCTGTCCATTTCTCCTGCATCCAACACAACACGTAGATTACAAGAAGTGAATGGTTGCTTACCATCTAATCTAGCTTTATTAGGAAATATTCGCTTCACCTATGACCGGTCATAATGTTTTGGCTCATCAGTGTGTATATGGCAATAATAATTTATAAATAAATAACCAGAATGTTGACCAATTTGGTTTGGTTAATATTGATAAATTACACAAAGCTAATTTTGACTGAATTTAATTCGAATGGTTTCCTGAATATACTGTCAGATTTTGGATTGAGCTATGCTAAAAATGGCGAACTGCTGAAATACATTCGAAAAATCGGCTCGTTTGACGAGACCTGCACACGGTTCTACTCCGCTGAGATAGTTTGTGCTCTTGAGTACTTGCATCAGAAGGGCATCATACACAGGTTAGTAGGTTTATATTTTAGGGTTCCTGTGTATAGTTTTATTTGTCCATTTTCTTTATATATATCCTGACATTGAGTTATTTGCGTCACTGTGGCTTTGTTACAGAGATCTAAAGCCAGAGAATATTCTGCTCAGTGAAGAGATGCACATTCAAATAACAGACTTTGGCACGGCCAAACAACTGTCCTCTGACAGCAAACAGGGTAAAACACATTCACCACATAACAATCATCCTCTTACAGTGTAAACCGCTCCTGCTCAACTATCCTCTTATGATAGTGCTTTTATGAAGTGCCATTCTGATGTTTCTCCCCGCAGCAAGAGCAAACTCATTTGTTGGTACGGCTCAGTATGTCTCTCCGGAATTACTGACTGAGAAATCTGCCTGCAAGAGGTAAACACGACTGATGAATATTTCATGGAGTGCAGTTGTAATGCTTCTGTCGTAATGAAACGGGCCTAATTCAGAGATGCTTCATGTTAGTTTGTTGCATTTATTTAGTAGCTCCTCTTCTGAATGCAGAAGAGTGCATTGCATTGTTCAGTAATTCCCAATTCCCAATAACACACACAGTTTCGGCCAGTCATGTTAATCTTGAGTACCTATAGAGTAGTGTTACATCTTTCATATCTTTAAAGAGTTTTTAGTTTTATTATATTTATGTAAAACATGTACCACTGTACCGACTCTTTACGGAAACACCCGCGCTTGTGCAGTTGGCGGGGGCTTGAGTCACACACACACAACACATCATTAAATTATCCCTGGATAACTTTTGATTCACTATACGTTTGTGTAGCTCCCATTATATGCACTCATGTGCCGATTGCCAACAAAACACAGACATTTGACGCAGTTTCCACTCATGACCGGGAACAAACACACACACTTGCAGAACTCCATTGCTGCGCCGGAAAAACAAACTGCATCAACTGTTCTCTTAACGCTGGGTGATTTGGGAAGCTGAACACCGTTGTCTTTCCCTCACAACTAGAAACACACTTCTTTAGTTACACTGTTGATATCATGGTCCAAAAACAAAATGACAGCCGATGGCTTCTGTAACCCGAACGAAGCTCGTTGATAGGTGTGCTCTCGCTCTGGTTGATTTTCGCACACACTCATCTGGGAGAAGTGCCCATACAAGCAATTCCGGCCCTTATGAAGTCATTCAGGGTCATACTCAAAAACTTTCCTAAACGTATTCGAATCCTGTAAGGAGTGTATTTGGCATACATCAACTTGCTTTTTTTTATATATATAAAAGATTCACCATGTTTAGCACAAAAGTTTTGCATTTTTAGCTAAAGGTTTATTTCTGACTGTTAGTTGGCTTAATTGTGTGTTTGTCTTAAATCTTATTTCTTGTGGCAGTTCGGATCTATGGGCATTAGGATGCATCATCTACCAGCTTGTTGCTGGTTTGCCGCCATTCAGAGCTGGGTGAGTGTAATCATTGAAGAAGCAATACAGAGATGTTTCTGTTAAAGTCACAGTATTTATATTTTAACGTCATCTTAAAAATGAGACACTTGTGACTGAGCAAGATGTGAGACTACTGTCAAAAAAGTATTAGCTTTCAGTTTTATAATGCATATTTTTCAGCGTTTTCCATAATCCATCTTTAACAACCCTGTCCATGAAGAAGCTTAAACCTTCAATTACTAATGGTTGTTTTCTTTTACTCCATCACAGGAATGAGTATCTAATATTCCAGAAGATTATAAAACTCGAGTATGAGTTTCCTGAGAAATTTTTCCCCAAAGCTAAGGACCTAGTGGAACAACTTCTGGTCAGCCTTATTTAATCATAAATGTTTGTTTTTCTATTCATAGTGTGGGTGAGGATCTGCTGTGTGCTCATTGGTGTTTTGTTTTTACAGTCACTGGATCCGTGCAAACGGATTGGCTGTGATGAGATGGGTGGCTACGGACCGCTGAAGTCCCACCCTTTTTTTGAAACAGTTGGCTGGGACGGTGTACATTTGCAAACTCCACCCAAACTAACGGCGTATCTTCCAGCCATGTCTGAGGATGACGAGGACTGCTATGGAAATGTGAGTCAACTCAAACGACTCGTGCAGGTCTTCAGAAAATGTGTAATTTAGATCATTCTTAATCTCCTTTTCTCTTTCATTTCCAGTATGATGATCTCCTGAGCCAGTTCAGTTGTATGCAGGTTGCACAGCCTGGCCCTGCCCCGTTAGTTCCCTTTACAGCAGAGACGAGTCCTCCGACGTATAACCCCTCCCCTAGTGTGGATCAGTTTATTCATATTCATGAGCTGGACAGTAATAGCATGGAGCTCGACCTACAGTACAGCGACGAGGAGAAACGCATCCTACTGGACAAGCAGAGTGCTGCAAACCCATGGTACACAAATGCACACCGACTTTTAATGTGACTTTCTATCCGTGCATGCTTTCTGTAACTTTTCTGTCTCTTGTTGTTTTTTACCAGGCACCAGTTTGTGGAGAATAACCTCATCTTAAAAATGGGCCCAGTGGACAAACGCAAAGTGAGTAACTGTTAGTAATCTGTTCATGTGTTAAGAGTATGCGTTTTGTTTTCCATTCAATTCATGAACGAATGACTCTTCAGACTTGTTACTTTTTAGTGAATCAAAACTATACGACCAGAGTATTCCATTCAATTGCTGAACAAATGACTCTTGACATGTGTGGTGTGTGTAGCCATTAGAGAACAGACGGCTCTGCATGCTTTCGAATAGTTCTCGTGGTGCTTTGTATTCCATTCAGCTTCTGAATAAATTAATTTGCTTCCTTTTTGGGAATTAAAGCCACATAGTACCATCCAGTTCCTGACTTTATGATCAATATATTACAGTTGTTTTTAGTAAATCAAAACTGTGCAGCCAGTTTAGTCATTCCAGTTTCTGAACAAATGTCTTTTATGATTTAGTTATTTTCCATGAATCAATGCAGTCCATCCAATTCCCAAGTTCCCACTTAAGCTAAGCAGGGCTGAGCCTGGCCAGTACCTGATGGGAGATTAACTGGGAAAAGCTGCTGGTAGAGGTGTTAGTGAGGCCAGCAGGGGGTGCTCACCCTGTGGTCTGTGTGGGTCCTAACACCCCAGTATAGTGATGGGGACACTGTACTGTCAAAGAGCACCGTCCTTCGGATAAGACGTTAAACCGAGGTCCTTACTCTCTGTGGTTGTTAAAAATACAGATATAAAAATATCAAAGGATGTCCTTCGATAAAGAGTAGGGGTGTAACCCCGACATCCTGGCCAAATTTGCCCACTGGCCCCTGTCCATCGTGGCCTCCTAAATCACCCCCCTCTCCCGATTGGCTTCATCACTTGGTCTCCTCTCCAATCAGCTGGTCTGTGGTGAGCGCTCTGGCTCAAATGACTGCCGTCGCATCATCCAGGTGGATGCTGCACATTGGTGGTGGTTGAGACGATTCCCCACTTCTATGTAAAGCACTTTGAGCGCCTAGAAAAAGCGCTATATAAATGTAACGAATTAAGTAAATTAAATAATTGTCCTGAAGTAAACTAAAAATGTTTCTGAAAGGGATTCCAATGATTGTTGTGGTGTTGATTCTGCTATTATAAATGTAGAACTATATCTTTATCGGTATAATTGTGGTCCTTGGTGTGAACGGGCCTTTAATTCGATTCATACTTAATCCAATACCCGAACAAATTACTCTGATTTAGTTCTTTTTAGTGAATCAAAACCATGCAGAACTACCAGTATAGCCAATTCCTGCCTGAATGACTCGCATGAATCAGTTGTTTTTAGTGAATCAAACCAATTCCTGAATCTTAAGAACTGATACTTTTTAGTAAAACAAACACTGTTGGAAGTTCCAGGACAGGAACTGTTTTATAACCTTACTTTATTAAAAGTTGACTTTTTTTGTGTTTCATTGTGTTTTTCCATTTGTGTACGTGTGTAGGGTCTGTTCGCACGGAGGAGGCAGTTGCTACTAACTGAGGGTCCTCACTTGTACTATGTGGATCCAGTCAATAAAGTCCTGAAAGGGGAGATTCCATGGTCACTGGAACTACGGCCTGAAGCAAAGAACTTTAAAACCTTCTTTGTCCACACGGTAAATGCAGTCCCAGTTATCTTATAATGCTACTTCTGCATGGATTAAATCGGATGTTTAATGACGCTGCTTTGTTCACATAGCCAAACCGGACGTACTATCTAATGGACCCAAGCGGCAACGCTGATAAATGGTGCAAGAAGATACAGGAAGTTTGGAGGAAGATCTACCACAAACACCAGAGCCCCAGCCTATAGGACTACAGTGCTCCTCCCTTTGGCCACGCCCCCCACAGCTCTCCAACCAATCACAGGACGGGGACACGCCCCTGTAGAGATGCCTCTCCAGCTATATATTGTCTTTCTGTCTCTTCATATATCAGTCCGTCACTCCCAGGCACTTTTTCTGTTCAAATTCAGTTGTTTCACGTGCAGAGGGTGGAGTCTTTACAACCAAAAGCAGCAAGGTCGTAGTCGTCATGTCGGCAGGCAAGCCATAGAAAACCTTTATGACAGGTTTAGACAGTCTTTCCATCGGTTTGAAGGGATGCAGGTAACAAAAACTTTCGAATCGTGCAATCTCCACCCGCCTGTTGCGGAACAAGTGCACACATTCTCCTTCTTTCTCGCTCGATTCAAACACACACATCTCCTTACATTGAAACGCCTAAACGCTTGGTAGTGTGTGTTGCTTTAGTCTGCGTTTAGAATTAAGGCGGGTCCTTTTACCCTTATTGGCTACAGTAGCTGGTCTTGCTGATTCCGATTGGAGGATGTGGTGTCGAATCTCTTCTCAGCATGTTAACGTTACGAATAAAGCTTCAAATCGTACCAGGAGATGGCACCACACCGCCACAAAAGCCACATGGGTAATTTGTCGCCCCGGCCCTATGCTGAAAGCACGACTGAGTTTAGCTGTTTTCCTTTAAAGCGCTTGCATTGTGACGGTATGCATTGCTGATTCGAGGCTTGTGACGGAGGGGCAATCTGATCGTGTGCGTGTGTTTGGCTCCTCTCATTTGGCCGTTTTTAACAGGAAGTCCATGGAGTGAGTGAGACCGACAGACTGAGTGTGTGCGTGTGTGCGTCTTCCTGATCGGTAACAGATGACTGTGATGTACAGTTGATGTAATATTGCAAATGGGAGGTGAGTAAAGAGGTGACTCTAGGATCCAGGTTTTGTATTTTTATTCTTGTATAAGGTTATTGGGCCGCTCCGTTCTGGCCTGGCTTCTGTGTTATTTAAATTCTAATATATGAAAGCATATTTGGATTGAAGTCATGTTCCAGGGCCTTGCTGTGTATGTATTGAATATGTAAAGCCTTTGAATGTGAAGAATTATTGTAAACTATGATATTTTACTGCTTTTGTTTTCTTACTATATCATATACATTTTCTATTTGCGCAGTGATTGGCTCATTTCTGATAATTTAATGCCTGTATGCGCACGGCCCCACATGTCTGTGTGTGTGCGCGCATGTGTGTCTGTGTGAGATATGATGTGTGTGTGTGCGTGGGGGGGCCTTGTGCGTGTAGGCAATGTGTGTATTCTTCTTGTCGACCTTTTGCGCTCGGCAAAACCTAGAACTGAAATAAAGCATGTAGGGTTTTAGGCCAACAAACAGTCTTTGTTTTTTTTTTATTGTATTTATTTTGTTTTAAAATGTTCCCCTGACAGTCAAAGGCATATATATATATATAATATTGTGTTTGTCTCCATTTTGCTGCCAAAACAGCCCTGACCTGTTGAGTCATGGACTCCACTAAACCTCTGAAGGTGTGCTGTGGTATCTGGCACCTAGATGTTAGCAGCAGGTCCTTTAAATCCTGTAAGTTGCAAGATTGAGATCTGGAGAATCTGGAGGCCAAGTCAACACCTCAAACTTGTGCTCCTCTAACCATTCCTGAAGCATTTGTGCTTGTGGCAGGACACATTATCCTGCTGGAAGAGCCACAGCCACCAGTATATCGTTTCCATGAAAGGGTGTGCTTGATCTGACACAATGCTGAGGTAGGTGGTACATGTCAAAGTAACATCCACATGATGGCAGGACCCAAGGTTTCCCAGCAGAACATTGCCCAAAGCATCACACTGCCTCTGCCGGCTCGCCTTCGTCCCATAGTGCATCCTGGTGCCATGTGTTCTCCTGGTAAGCGACACACACAGCCAGTTGAAGAAAACGTGATTCATCAGACCAGGCCACCACCTTCCATTGCTCCGTGGTCCAGTTCTGATGTTCACATGCGCACTTTTGCCATTTTTAGCATTAGATGGGGGTCAGCATGGGCACCCTGTCCCTGACTGCTCTGTGGCTATTAGCCACTGGCTATGCAACCCCATACACAACAAACTGCCATGCACTCTGTATTCTGACACCTTTATATCAGAACCAGCATTAACTTCTTGAGCCATTTGAGCTCCAGTAGCTCGTCTGTTTGATCGGACCACACAGGCCGGTCTTCGCTCCCAACGTGCATCAATGAGCCTTGGCCCCCCCGTGACCCTGTTGACAATTTACCGCTGTTCCTTCCTTGGAGCTCTTTTGATAGATACTGACCACTGCAGACCGTGAACAGCCCACAAGAGCTGGCGGTTTAGAGATGCTCTGACCCAGTCGTCTAGCCATAACACTTGGGCCATGTTAATCTCACTCTCATCCTTACACTTGCCCATTTTTCCTGCTTCTAATACATAAACTTTAAGGATGAAATTTTCACTTGCTGCCTAATATATCCCACCCAGGTAAGATCGTTAAGATCCATACCAGTATGGAAATCTGAATTTGTCGCCCTCTGTAGTGAACTCATGGAATCACATTTGTTCCGTCTAAAATATATGGACTTTTATAGCCTCAACCTAATGGGCATTTTTTTAGGATCACATGCATCATGACCAATGAAGTATTGCAAGCACTGTTCAGATAAGCTCCTCATCATGCATTAAAACAGCCACGTTCCAAATCAAACTATATTCAGACATTATTTTCGAATAGTGTTGAGAAATCATATTCTTTGTATCGAATCGGTTTGTTTGGATACTTCAGACGGTTCATTTTAACCTCTTCACAACCAAGTTCACAACTCCGCGCTGCATTTTGCGTTCATTTTGTTGTATTTTTTTTATTTGCACTCATAAATTGCTTTTAAACGTTGTTTATTGTTAGAAAATTTCTAACCCCTTCAATAATGTTAATATTATTATTATTTTTAAATTGATTTATTAATAATTATCAGTAATTGTATTAATATTGTTCCCGTCTAATGATTCTACTGGTAAACAAAGTATTTTACAGATGATGAGTGATCCCAAAAACGCTTCGGTCGATTCACTTAAAAGTATCGGTTCAAAAGAATGATTCCTTTTCGAATCACTAGAAATTCAGTACGCTAAACAGTGGATTTAGATATCGGAAAAAACACCACACAGCCCATGTCTTCTCTGTCATACGCCTAAAAACAAAACTAAGGGGTGTTCTCGGCGCGTCAGTGCGGCGCGCTCCTCGCGCGTCAGTTGGTTAAACTTGGTTATTGGAGAGTCGCGCGGCCGCCCTTCATTCCAGCAGAGCAGCGAGCGCAGGATGGCCGAGAGTCACGGCGAGATCAGCGGCCACGACTGTCGGCGCGCGGCTCCAGCACAGACCTTCAACCACAGATCCTCCAAGTGGGTCCGTCTGAACGTCGGCGGCACGTATTTTCTGACCACCAGACAGACTCTCTGCCGGGACCCCAAATCGTTCCTGTTCCGACTGAGCCAAGCGGAGCCAGACCTCGACTCTGATAAGGTAACAACAATTTGATTAATTTCATTTAGAGACAATCAACTTAGCATCTAAGACAGGCCATTTATTTATTTAGTTAATCCATCAGTTAGCCTATTTATGAAGACAGGATGGGGAAAAGTGGGTTGGACAGTGCAGAAGTCTGTAAAATGATACTCTTTAATACGCAATACCGTTATATTGACATTTAATTAAATTGCAAAAAAGGCCTATTCGAACAGACCCATTATTGTAACCGTAGAAGTGCACCTATAATGAAAAAAAAAAATCTAAACCATGTGGTTTAAAACGGAAATGATTGCATCTTAAAAATACTTAATTTGACATTAAGCATGCATACATGCTCAGTTTTTAAATTATTCACTAGACAAAAGATCCATTTCTGCTCCGTTTTGAGGAGATGCTTTAAAATGGGTCATGCAGCTGTTATTTCGCTTCTGTCCAGTTTATAATCGCTTATATTGTTGTATGGAGTTATTTGTATTGTTTCTATGGTAATTTGGGGGTTGTCCAGATGGCTGTTTTTGTCTAGAGTTGTTTTCCTGTCGGATGGACTCGAACAAACACACTTTTACCGTCCGCCCCACCCTCCTCTCCCAGTCCCAGAACAAAGTCTCTACTGTTCTTCCCCACGAGTGTTAATGGCTGGGAAGACGTGCAGGCAGATTGTGGCACCCATGGGGTGGCCATGTCGATGACATCATCAGCACATCTGCCCCAGTTTTGCCTTGTAATCTGGACACAATCCCGCTTATGACACCTGAGCTGTGTCAAGAGATCAGGGTGGAAGTTTACTTTACATGGGTCAGATGTGTGTCGAATGCAAGCTGGAGGTTTCAAGTGAAGGCCAAATATTTTGTCTGCTAACCCAAAAACTGTGCATTAATTGGTTGTATGTCTAAGATTAGTATCTTAGTATTATTTGATATGACTGAATCAAGTTTTTTCAGCATAAAATAAAAGCGGTGCTAACGTAAAAACATAGTTGTAAAGTCATTGCATATTATCTAACCACTTTGAATTTATTAAGAAGAAAAAAAAATGGAAAATTCATGGAAAAATATTATCTTAAAATATATTTCTAAGAGTAGAAATAGCATTATTGTGACATGGAGTAAAATAAAGATGTTATAAGGATGAAATAATATACAGTATAAATTATTATTAAATATAACTGCCTATTTGAATTTATAATTAAAGCTAATGCTTTTCAAAGTGTTTGTTTTTATGTTAAAATCTGGTTTAAATTTTGAAAACTGAGTAGAAAAAGTAATTAACAACGTCTAATGGATCAAAATAAAGATATTGTAATATAACCATTTTCTACAGTCTGCATGTTTATGAAATCTGTACTATTTGGATTCATCATTAAAGCTTAAGTAGTTTTGAATTTTTAAAATGCTTTCTTCTAATTATCTCCTAATATCCAGAGATAATTAAGTAAACACATTTCTATGGTTCTTTGTAAACAGTGTAGTCACAGACTGTTTCAAAACATTGCTGTTTATTGTCTCAACCAATTGCATGAGTTTGGGGGTGGAGCTATTTGTGCTGTTTGTGGCGCTTGCTGCGTTCATACCTTTTAAAAAGCGTTTACATGATCACAGAACTCGTAATTACAAAGTTAGACTTGACTTTTACCATGTCAACACTACCACTGCAGATTTATTTTGGACTAAGCAAGAGAAACGTTTAAAGGGTTAGTACACTTATGAATTTAATTCTCGCTGAAGCTCAAACGTGCTGCGTAACACGAGAATGAACCTCATTGGTCACATCAAGTGAACATGCTTGAGCTTCTGTTTACCACAACTGTTGATTAATGTTTATACTGTATGTGAATAAAAGCCTAAATTGAAGTTTCTCTTCAGAAAGAAATGGACTAAACCACTCGTGGACTTTCTTTACACGCTTCCTCTTTAAATCCTATCATATAATGAGTAGTTGAAGTGCACACTTAAATGAGATAATTTGACTAACAAATACAATACTTAATTTTTGCCATTTGAACAACAGTGTTATGCTCTCGCAGCTCCGGCTGTCTCACCTCCTCTCATCTCTCAAATCTCAGACGGTAATCTCAAAATAACCCTAATCCAGAATAATCCTGCTCTCTAGGGGCTTTAACCCTGTAAAGAGCAGGAGTCTCTAAGGCTCTGGGAAATCACTCCACACTGTTTGTGCCCCAGATTTTATAAAAGGCTGATTTCAGCCTCACACACACTGTTCCAGGTCTATTTTGCATCTGGAAGCGTCCCGGTTAAAGCTTGAACAGAATATTGTGTGCGGGTGTGGGTCTGCATGCATAACGTATGTTTATTTTTTTATGAATGTGGCCTGCATGCCATTAAAAACAGATGCCAAGTCCCACACGCACGCGCACCACTCATTAATGTTTAAACTCACTTTCCTCTAATGGCTCTCGTCTCTCTTAGCGTTCGCTGGTTGCACGCAAAGTAAAGTAAAAACCATCTGATTTTCACATTTTCTGTCAAAATTTGCGGGCATGAGGTTACTAAGTTGGTATAGCAACTATTTTTGCTCTGAATTCTAAAGGCCAGGTCACACCAAGGATGATAACGATAAAGATAGTTCTAAAAATCGTTCTCAACATTAAACAATAGCAAAATTCACACCACATCTATAACTATAAAGGTGCATTGAAACGACATAATTGGAATCACTTTCAGAACGATTTTATCTATTTGATGAACGATGAAAACATTGTCAGCCAATCAGAATCATCATGCTGGAAGGAGCTCGAGCATTTAAAGTGACAGACAATCACGCGCTAAGATTAAACAGAATGACGCCGTCCACTGGTGTGGATGCCAATTTCATGGAAGCTTGTTTTCTCAACGGAATAAAACATTTTAAAGTTGAGTTAGAAAGCTAGAATTGCGCGGTGTAAAGTCAGAATTGCTCGGTGTGAAGTCAGAATTGCGCGGTGTAAAGTCAGAATTGCGCGGTGTAAAGTCAGAATTGCGCGGTGTAAAGTCAGAATTGCGTGGTGTAAAGTCAGAAAACTGCGAGGTGTAAAGTCAGAATTGCACGTTGTAAAGTCAGAATTGCGCGGTGTAAAGTCAGAATTGCGCGGTGTAAAGTCAGAATTGCGCGGTGTAAAGTCAGAATTGCTCGGTGTGAAGTCAGAATTGCGCGGTGTAAAGTCAGAATTGCGCGGTGTAAAGTCAGAATTGCGCGGTGTAAAGTCAGAATTGCGCGGTGTAAAGTCAGAATTGCGTGGTGTAAAGTCAGAAAACTGCGAGGTGTAAAGTCAGAATTGCACGTTGTAAAGTCAGAATTGCGCGGTGTAAAGTCAGAATTGCGCGTTGTAAAATCAGAATTGCGCGGTGTAAAGTCAGAATTGCGCAGTGTAAAGTCAGAATTGCGCGGTGTAAAGTCAGAATTGCGCGTTGTAAAGTCAGAATTGCGCGGTGTAAAGTCAGAATTGCGCAGTGTAAAGTCAGAATTGCGCGGTGTAAAGTCAGAAAACTGCGAGGTGTAAAGTCAGAAAACTGCGAGGTGTAAAGTCAAAAAACTGCGAGGTGTAAAGTCAGAAAACTGCGAGGTGTAAAGTCAGAAAACTGCGAGGTGTAAAGTCAGAAAACTGCGAGGTGTAAAGTCAGAATTGCACGTTGTAAAGTCAGAATTGCGTGTTGTAAAGTCAGAAAACTGCGAGGTGTAAAGTCAGAATTGCGCGTTGTAAAGTCAGAAAACTGCGAGGTGTAAAGTCAGAATTGAGCGGTGTAAAGTCAGAAAACTCACAATTTTGACTTCATATTTTGCAACTGCGACTTTATAACAAGCAATTCTGCAAATAATTTTTTTTTAATTGTGAGATAAAAAGCCTTTTATTCAAAAGTCCAATTATCTTAAAAAAAAAAAAAAAACTATTCTATGTCGGAAACAAGCCTCTGTGACCCCTCCCATTTGAAATGCCCCGCTCTAAGCAGGACACGAGTCAGATGTTCCAACAAGGAGGTAAATTGCTGCTACCTCTAGTGTCAGTTGCTAGTGTTTCTTGACATCAGAGGAATGAGGTTTACTCGCACAGCAACTACTAGCTGGCCTCCACTTTCATATAATAATCGTTCTTGGTGTGAACGGGCCTTAATGTGTTCTCAGCTACTGGGGTGTGGGTGTTTGCAGGACGTTGCAATGTGGTTGATGACATCTTTTTATTTTTTTCTCTGTCCTCTAATTTATACTGTAGGATGAGACGGGGGCATATTTAATTGACAGGGATCCCATGTATTTCGGGCCTGTACTGAATTATCTGAGACATGGAAAGTTGGTCCTCAACAAGAACCTGACGGAGGAAGGTATGACACATGCCCACTGTCAAAATGACACGATGGAGACTGTGATTGTTGCTCTGTAACGTTCGTCCTATTTGCATGTGTATCTCAGGAGCTCTTGAAGAGGCGGAGTTCTACAACATCACATCATTAATAAAACTCATCAAAGAAAAGATCAGTGAAAGAGAAGCTAAGACAACGCACGTAAGGGAGCTGGAACTCACAATTCACTAGAAATGATATCTTTTTTCATAAGTTTAATTCTGGCAGTATGCAAATTCATATGTGCCTTCAAGCATATATTTAAATTAAATCAATTTACATGTACGTAAATAGGGTTTTCTTAATTTGCATGTAAATGAAGAACAGATGTTTGACATGTTTTCTGTCTTTAGACACCAGTCAAGCATGTTTACCGAGTGCTGCAGTGTCAAGAGGAAGAACTTACGCAGATGGTCTCGACCATGTCAGACGGGTGGAAGTTTGAGCAGGTAAATCAAACCCGGCATTAGTTCGTCTGATCGTTCCAGCTCCACAACAATCAGAATCGCTCCCGCCGGTTCAGCTGACCTGCGGTGTGTGATGCAGGCCCTGCCTTACGCTCTGATTGGTTGTTGCAGCTTGTCAGTGTAGGTTATGGGCGGGCCCAGAAGTCAGAGTTTTTCCTGATTGTGTCTCGGGAGGTGAAGGGGGAGGAGTCAAGCCAAACTCACCCCGCCCACAGTGGAGAGGTGTGTCCAACAATCCCCTGTCCTCCCACTAACCGCTGCATGTCGTCGCAGTTTTGGTTTTCATTGCAATGGTCACAGTGAATGTGGTTGTCCAGCATGTGACTGCATGGATGTCGGTGCTTTCGTTCTGCATGTTTGTTTTTAACAACGGATGAATTGAATGTGTTCCCAAGCATGTTGAGTATTTAAGTGCACCATGTTATATTTTAAGGCAAGACCCCCTGGTGAAAAGGGTAAAAATGTTACGGATATCAACATACTTCCCCAATTGAATGATTTTTTTAAGAACTGCAACCATTTAATATAATGTATGCATATGCAAATTGTCGAATTATATAATGTGCACACACATTGGAATACATTGGATAAAGCCTGGTTCAGAAATCTTGTTTCATTTGAATTTATCATTAAAGGTGCAGGGTGTACATTTTAGCGGCATCTAGTGGTGAGGTTGTGAATTGCAACCGCTCACCCCTCCCTTTCAGAGCACATAGAGGAGCTACGGTGGCTGACACAGGACAAAAATATTGTCGTCTGAGAGAGCAGAGAGTGACTAGCGCTCTGTAGAGAAGTTTGCCCTATAGGGCTACTGTAGAAACATGGCAGCGCAAAATGGCGACTTTACTGTACGGGGACCGGCGGTGTGTGTAGATAGCAAGGGATCATTCTAAGGTTATAAAAATATAACGGTTCATTATGTAAGGTGTTTATACACTAATGAAAACAGTTATGGATATTATATTGCATTTCTGTCAATAGATCCTCATAAATCCTACACACTGCACCTTTAAAACGAGCATGCTTTTCAAAGTTATTTTGATTTTTAAATCGGGTTGACGTTTAGAAAATAAGAAAGCAATTATTGTGACGTCAAATGGATGAAAATAAAGATGTTGTATAACAATGAAATAACTTTCTACATCTTTATAAAATCTTCCTAATATTTTGACACTAATGTTCAATGTTTTACAGAGGGTTTTTTAAATCTCTTTATCACACAAGAAATATACAAATAGTATATTTTCAAAATATTTTCAACTTGTTTTAAGAGTGAAGTGTTATATTTAATCAGTGAAATGATATGAAACAAACCCCTCTGTGTTCTCAAAAACTAATTTTAAGAATACAGCTTTTTTTTTATGTATTCATATCTATATGTACAAATAGATAAAGTGCAATAATATAAACATTGCTATTCTTCCCACTAGTCTCAGTTGCTTGGAACAATAATTTTGCCAGTATGTCTTGCCTTAAAATGATAATCCATCCAAAAATGTCAATTCTGTCATCATTTTCTCTCCCTCATGTTGTTCTAAACCTGTACTTTTTATATCTAGATATTGTGCTGAACATTCACACTGTACAGTGAAAGTGAATGAGAGCGGATGCTGTCAAGCTCCAAAAAGCGTCATAAAAGTGTGATATAAGTGGAAATCACAAATTGTAGGTAATATTTAAAATGACACCAAATTGTCACCGATGTCAACCTGCATTTTAATACAAGCAAGTCTCAAACATGAGATTTGCAAGTTATGTTTTCAGTGACTCATCGTGACATAGTTTGCATTTTTGGGTGGACTGTTGCTTTAATCATTTATTAAATGAGGAGTTTCTCATCTCTCCATTTCTGTCTCTCGTTCATGTTTTATGTAGTTGGTCAGTATCGGCTCCTCCTATAACTATGGTAGCGAGGATCAGGCAGAGTTCTTGTGTGTTGTTTCTAAGGAACTGCACAACCAATCGTATAGCAGCAACAGCCAGCCCAGTGAGAAAGCCAAGGTAAGCAGCGTGTGTGTGTGTGTGTGTGTGTGTGTGTGTGTGTGTGTGTGTGTTTGACTGTGTTTCAAATGGATTACTAGGATACGGCTCGCTCCATTTCACGCAGTATACACTGAATACTGCCTAAAAATAGTATTTGAAACAGATGACCTTATTACATTGGTCACAGAGCTCATTATGTTTATGTTGAATTCTGTGAGTCATTATTTTAGAGATCTATTTTATAGCTTTATATTTTTTTAATTTCTAAATAATCTATTAGTGTGTTAATTTTTATTTTAACGTTTGATTTACATATTTATAAAGTGATACATGTTGCATAAATTGCATATAAGCATCATTTAGGAAATATTTTTGTATTTCCAATAAAAAAAGAAATCATTTCTAATTCATAATTTTGTGTATAAAAGTTTAAAACTGTGACTCATAATACTTCTGGTTCATTTGAAGAATGAAATTGGAAAATGATGTCAATCACATTGCATTGTGGGATACAAAATAATCATGTGCCCTATAATGTAGTACTTCATTCCATACAGAAAATCTGCAAACTATGCACACATGATGCGTAGTAATATATACTGCATAGATTGTAAGAGTAATATTTTAAGGAAGAGTCGAAACAGATTATTTTTGGTTTTATGCACATTAGTGTACACCACCATTCAAAAGTTTGGGGTCAGCTAGGCTTTTAATACTTTTATTTAGCAAAGACCTGATCAAACGGGACAGTGAAGACAATCAGAAATGTTTTTTGAGCAGCAAATCATCATATCAGAATGATTTCTGAAGGATCATGTGACACTGAAGACTGGAGTAATGATGATGAATATTCAGCTTTGATCACAGGAATAAATTACATTTTAAATATTACAATAGAAACACATTCTTTTAAATGGTAATATTTCACAATATTACTGATTTTACTGTATTTTTGGTCAAATAAATGCAGCCTTGGTGAGCAGAAGAGACGTAAGGTAAATCTTACTGACCCCAAACTTTAGCACTGTAGTGTACATACCGTAATTCTTCAGAAACGGTGAAAGTGTTGTCCCAAACAGAGGCGTTGTGTTGCAGGGCATTCGTGACAGTAACTCATTCCAGATTAGTGATATTTAGTTGTATTATGTAAATCCTCTGCTGTTTTCCCTCAGATCCTACAGGAGCGCGGCTCTAGAATATGATCATCTAGAGCTCCCGTGTTTTGAGAAATATCAGTTCTTTCTAGAACATTCCTTGAGCTTGATCTCTTCACGCGCACCGACGAGCTGAAGCACGCAAGCCGCACGTGAAGAGCATGTCCACTTCTGGTGCCTGGAATAAACACTGGGATACTTTGTTTTTGATCTTCATGGATTCGGAGACTGAAGAATTGCACCAAATCTCAGGGATCAAAAGGAAATGGTCACGTCACTGACTCACTGTCCACCTGGTACAATCACTCTATAGTTTTTATTGCACTACTGCTATTCTTAAATACAATATTTCAGAGGTATCAGTTAATATGTCCTTGCTGTAAAGAAATGTGTTAGTGTATTTTTTTTACTGGCTGGACTGTAAAAGGAAAGAGCTTTTCTGTCTGCGTTTAAATGACACCTTGCACATTTTGATATAAGGACAAACACTATTATATATCCTGTAAGGTAACAATAGATGCATTTGTATGTCATTTTTGAAAATGCTAAACACATTTTTGTGTTTTGGTAAGTAGTAATATATAAACCTGTACTGCAAAATCTCATATCACTATAAAATCCAAGTAGCTGAATGTAGCAACACACATTCACACACATTTAAGAGATAAATGCATTTTTAACAAATACTTTTGTGTCTGTGTGCTTCTTACTGTCGTTTTGGAGAAAGCATGCTATTAGGGACAGTGTTGTTAAAAATAATTGAACAATTTCTAGTTTTGGTCATTTAAATAAAATAAAATAAAATAAAATAAAATAGTTTTTGGTAATTAAAATCCAATCAATTTAACCTTCATCCTTCCCTCAGGTCATTTTTACCCAAAACTTTTTTTTTTTTTTTTTTTAAATGAAGTGTTCATCAGAGCGGTCCAAGACCCAAGGACTTTTGTCCCACTTGAACCACAAATGTACAAAACATGTACTGGATTCACTGAGGTTTGTGGTTAAAATGGTAAAAAAGTAACACACCCTGCCCTTACGGGTCAATTTGACCCATAGGAATGAATGCGAGGAATGCTTCAGCACACGGAAAAACCTAAAAAAGCTGTAACTTAAACAAACAAACAAAAAAATTGTCTACATGAGTATCTGAAGATCTAAATGCCTACTGAAGAGAAACTGACTTTAGGACCCAGAGGAACAGTTCATTTGCACCGTATAGAAATATTATGATGTTATTTTTTCCCATGAGAGGTTGACGGAGAGACATCCATTGTGAGATATTCTGAGCTGAATTAACAGGGTTATGGATGAAATTGAGTTATTTATAATTTAAGTTAAAGAATGTGAATGTGCTTAAATTACAATTTATTTATTATTTATTTATATAATCTAGTAATTTAAAATTAAATGTAATCAAAAACAACAAATGCTCCAAATAAATTGCATTAAAAATAGAAATTTAGGTGGCAGACATAGAAGTTAGAGTAAAATAACTATTTTGGCGTAAGAAAGTAACTTTTTTTATTTTTGTTACAGGAATTTCTGTTTTGTAGTTAAACACATCAAATTTAAATTATATGTATTGTGTGTCTGTGTAGATATTTGTCATCCAAGTTGTTAGTGCTAATGTTTTAGCTGTTAGCTGTAAGTTGGACTAGTTCATGGCTACATGACTGTGTTAGTTGTAACAGAGTCACACACACACACACACACACTACTAGAGCCTCTTAGAGCTTAGGGTGACCAAACGTACTGTTTTCCCAGGACATGTCCTGTTTTCAAGTTCTGTCCTGGCCCTAATATAACAATTTTCTATCCATACAGAGGGGGCATGGGCTACTTTAAATGTATTGAAATTAATAAGGCAACTTTGAGTAGAATTTGTGTATCTCATTGCAGTATAAAATATTACATTTCTGTTATATATATATATATATATATATATATATATATATATATATATATATATATATATATATATATATATATATATATATAATTTTTTTTTACTTCACGTACTCTAGTCTTGCGCGGTATACCGGTACTACGGTAATGTCGCGATACTAAAGCGTCAATGTACATGTAACCTTGTACAGCCCTCCAGCCAGAGTTGGACATTTTAAGATATGGGGGCAAAAATGCTTCAGTATGAGTTCTTGTTTTTTTTATATTTAGGCTAGGCAAGGCCTATATATAGTTCAGGCAAGAGTGCTGTTTTCAATATTAAATTTGAATAGATTTTATAGACCTACAATAGTTCATTAAACTAAGGGTTAATATTAAAGGACATTTTAGACACAACATTGTCAGTATTGATGTTTTCACTCTATTTCACCAATTAAAATAGTTCTAATAGATCATTTGAGTCAATCTGTGTTTTTGAACAAAATGGGCGAATCGATTATGATTCACTGAGCCATTCTTTCCGAATCAGACGTTTTTAATGAATCGGTTGAATAAATTATTCCGTGATTTATCACTTGCTGCCACCTACTGGCGGTTTCATGCTCGGAGTTTTATAATCTCACAACAATGTGCTGTTGCTCTGAGCTGCTTTTAACTGTCAGTGTACATTTCTAAATGCCACTTCATGCAGCTTCTACTTTGGCATGGATTTTGTTCACACTGATTATATTTGATTAATAGCAATAACCTGTATACTTTATTAATGAGAATTAATTCTCATTAATAAAGTATACAGAGGAAAATCTTGTCTGTTTTCACTTACATCTACGTATTTATGAAAATGTGGTTATTTCTTTAGATTTTAATTATGAATGAACACAATACTGTATCGGTACCAGTGATACTTATGTAGCTGAGTCACACCTGTAGCGGAGTCATTCTATATTATGGCGTACATTTCATGTCAGCCAAAAAGTCAGGAAATCAATATTCTTTTTTGATCAATAAACTAGGTTGAATAATATATGCCCATAATGTGCTAAAATAATTTTTGGCAAGCTTAAGCTCTAATGACTTTTTAAATATGTTATTGAAAATTAACATTCAATTTATTATTTTGTCAAATGTATTGCAGAAAAATGCTGTGTCATAAATCCACAGTATCCTGAATTTATAACTATTTAGTATTATTCACCATCCTTACCCAAGATTTTCATCTCCAGAGATATCCTTATCTATTTTTCTGACGCTTTATTTCACATTTTAAAGATTTATGTCTTAAAAACCACACATAACACAGTTGACAGGAGTAACACTGTTGACAGGACACATTAGAAGGAAAAGAGAAAACTTTTTTTTTAAATTATAACTTTTTTTAAATTAAAAAAATGTAAATACAAGCAATTAAGTAAATTTAAATAGAATTGCCAACATTGTCAACCATGTGAATCCTTGTCAATTGTTACTGTTAATGGGTAACACAGTTGACATTTCGGCCATTTTAGGGCCTTGTGCAAACTGCTGGCCTTGGACTAGTTAGTAGGTGACCTTAATTAACTTTTAATTTTAAATTTAGATTTAAATTCTTTCACAACACTTTTATAAACATAACATAGGACTCAAGTTCACAAGAACATGTTGATAATAACACAGTTGACTGTCCAATAACAATATAGATCATATATTGAAGAGAAGTTATTACTTACCACACTGTCTTCAAATTTCCCTTCAAAAAATTAATGACATCACATGATGTTGGCCGTGTGACTTTAGAACAAACCATTGCTGATTTATAGGGGTTTTTATTGGGAGTAACACAGTTGACACTGATATTTTTAAAATAACTTTCTCATAATTTAATGATTATTTTGGACAAATATTTATAAGAAATATATACAGAAACATTTTAGAGCTAATCTGAAGAGCAAAACCTCACATTTACCAAATCGGACAGCACAAAAAAACGCAAATTTCAGTATAGAATGTGCCACAACTATATAAAGATATTTAACTAAAAATTTCTCAGTCAATTTCTCTGGCAAGCAGATCACGACATGATTTGATTAAGTTGATCACATCAGCATCATTCCAAACATTGTGTAATTCCAGCTCAGATGCTAATGCTTCCCCATGCGTAGTGGAGATTTCATTTGAATATTAATATTCCCCCTTTCACAAGAGATTAATTCCACGAATCCGAGCATCAATAATGCACACACGTGACCAGCACTGCCATGACTAGAAATAAAATAGGCAGATGTATAAAAAACATCCACATCACTGACTTATATAAAGTCATCAGCAGAACACAAGCGCTGAGTGAGCTGTTTTTATTAAGATTTTTAGATTAGATAGATAGATAGATAGAGATATAGATAGAGCGAGATAGAAAACAGATAGATAGATAGATAGATAGATAGATAGATAGATAGATAGATAGATAGATAGATAGATAGATAGATAGATAGATAGATAGATAGATAGATAGATAGATAGATAGATAGATAGATAGATAGATAGATAGATAGATAGATAGATAGATAGATAGATAGATAGATAGATAGATATAAACATAAACATAAAATTCTGGTACTGTCCCTTTAAATGGTAGCTGTCTAAAGGAATGCCTGTTCTAAACGTTTTTTACTAGGGTAAAGACAAGCTTCATATTCCCAAGCACACGGCAGCTATACGTATACTATACTTATTTCCACAATTCGATCGGTTAAACGAACAACATTAGCCTTATTTCAGTTGATCACGAATTTCCCTGCAGGCGATCTGCGTGTAGTACCGCTGGTCCTGATTAGACTGCTTCACTCAGAACCGAATGTGTTTTCGGGAGGGAAACTTCACAGCTTTGGTACCGAGTCAAATACGGTTCGAGTGAGCGGGCCCAGGAGACGAATAACACTGGGATTCACGAGGTAAGACGGTCCTGTCCACGCGGGCGAGGCATTGTTGTGTTTTGGTGACTTGTAAACGGCCGCATCGGGTTTGTTTGGGTATGGTTGCTGTGTGAACGCGCGCTCGCGTAAAAGGAAGTCGAGTTTCTTTGTCCTGCGCGCTCATGAACCGCGTTCCAACGCTGGACTCCATATTTATTGACATTTTATGATGTCATAATGTGATTCTAAAACCCTTCCTTGATTATGGCGTCAAACAATGGAGTAAAAATCCCAATTATGTCATAATGTAGACTAGAGAGTCAACTTCTATTATGAGCACTTAAACTGTATTATTACGCTTTAATCAAGGCTGTAAGCTTTACATTATAACATCGTTATCTCGAGTTTTACCCTTTAATATCGATGTAATAGGTTAATAATAACCCAGTTTTCATTATGATATTTGATTGATTATATAGTTTGATGTAAAATCTTGATTATGATGTCATATTGTAGATCAGTATTACATAAATTTGAGTGTAATAATGTAAAATGAATAATTTGTGATTATGATAGGCTTTATACATTTGTGAACTGCCATGTCAAGGGCTAAGAGGAATAATTGGAAAACATAAATAATTAAAGGTGCAGGGTGTACATTTTAACAGCATCTAGTGGTGAGGATGTGAATTGCAACCGCTCACCCCTCCCTTTCAGAGCACATAGAGAAGCTATGGTGGCCGGCACAGGACAAAAATGTTGTCGTCTGAGAGAGCAGAGAGGGACTAGCACGCTGTAGAGAAGTTGTCCCTTTAGGGCTACTGTAGAAACATGACGGCGTAAAATGGCGACTTCACTGTACGGGGATGTAGATAGAAAGGGATCATTCTATGGTTATAAAAACAACTGTTTACTGTGTAAGGTGTTTGTACACCACTCAAAACATTGTTATGGATATTATATTGCATTTCTGTCAATAGATCATTATATACTACACACTTCACCTTTAATATGCTTATGTAACTGAAGTATTGAACATATAAGTACATTTGCTATATTTAGAGGTAAAGATCACTATTATTTTAACCACTGGCACAGCTTACCCCAAAGGTACCATATTTGGGAAATTATTAATTTATAATAACTCATGGTGAACTATAGCCAATTAGTTAATTTGGGTTTTACACATTGGTATGACACCAGCATGCATTGTGTGTATCTTTTAATTTATTTAACCATATTCATTTAGAAGATTTCACATGCAAAAATACTAATAATCTTTTTTTTTTTTTTGAATAAAAATCTTTATAAAGTTTTTGTGTGCATCTCTCAGTCACAGGCAGGTGTATATGATTGGTGCTTTCTAACTATACATTTTTTTCTGGTACTGTCCCTTTAAATGTTAGCCATCTAAGCTTTTGTTTTGGTGAATTTCTTTTACTATTACAATTTCACACAATGTAAAAAAAAACTGCCCATGGATGGGCTCTTCTACTCAGATGATAAATGTGCATTTCTCCATAGGATCAGTGGTCATGTCTGGTATTGCTCTGAGTCGACTTGCACAAGAGCGCAAAGCATGGAGGAAAGACCATCCATTCGTGAGTAACGCTTATATTTGTTTAATAAATGCACTTAACGATCTGCACCACAATCAGTTGTATAGTATGCACATTTATAATCCTACAATTGCTGGTTTTATATCCTGTGACACATGTGCATTGTATCCTCGGGTGCTCACTGCTCACTTACTGCTTTTGTCTCGACCGAATGTTCCCAGGGCTTTGTTGCTGTCCCGACGAAAAACCCTGACGGTACCATGAATCTTATGAACTGGGAATGTGCTATTCCAGGAAAGAAAGGGGTAAGACTGTTCATTTAAGCTTTAATTAGATGACTCCTCTGTAGCTATGTACAGGATTTGACATTAATTAGTTTTGCTCTCCAGCCACTGTGGCAAGGGGCTTTCCCATGTTCACTGCTCATAATTTTGTTGTTGGCTATATGTAAATGACCAATGTACACACCCAAATCAAGTAGACAGAGAAACACATTGTTTTGTTTTTTTCAGACAAGCAACTGTTAGTTTTTTGCTGTAAATATAGTTTATATAACGTTCTATCTGTGGTCTATCAGCTCCTTTTTTCTTTTCTTTTTTTCTATGACATATTTAAAGCATATTTTGTGTATGAGCGCATACAGTAGCCTAGTGAAATACATATCCATATTTTCATGTGATTTGAAAATTATCTAAAAGTTGTGCATCATACCTGACCACAGATATCATACCTGACCACACACAGATGAACACTTACAGTTTTTTTTCTGACTGTAAAGGGTCCTGCACACTGCGTTTTATGTTTTTTTATGTTTTTCAAAATCCTTTGCGAATGTCCCTTGTCAGACTGTACGAACATGATCCCAGATGTAAGTCATGTCACACTGTAAGATCTCAGTTGGCATTAATGTCAGACTGCACGATAGTCAAACCGCGCTAAAAACGGACGCACGCAAGAAAACTCGTCTGGAGTTTTATATCATCAATGAATGACGCGCTCGGTGACAGTGAGCTGCATTACACGCGGGACTAAAAATGCTGGCTACGAAGAGAACTCTAGCTCTCGTTTTGGTCATAGTTTGTATTGAAAAACTGAGATATTTGACTGTCATCGTAGGAGAAGTCACACTGCAGGATTGTGCACCAAATCTTCTGACACTGCCAGAAATTCGTCTGAGGTAAAAAATGATCGCAGCGCTCATTAATCGGCTGCCGGTGAACATGTCAAACTAACGACCAAAGACGTCAGATTTTAGCCTAGGATCAGAGGAATCTTTTAGGATTTGCTAAGTTTCTCTTAGACAGCCAAATCGTGGGCAAAATCGCACAGTGTGCACCCGGCTTAAGTCATTCTCCTCAAATGCTATTGAAGTTAGAAATGTATAGCAATGTCATACGTAACTTTAGAGATGGCCCCTAAATTAGGAATGTCTAAGGTCAAGCCAGCTACTTTATGCCAGTCACATCAGATGCGCTATGGTTCTTCGTTTTCGCTGAAATGGAACAAAAACATTAAAATACTGTAAGATGAATGAATCTGCTTTGTGTTTATGATGGGAGCTCAGATTTCAGTGAGTGAGAGTGTGCTCTGGCATTTCAGCGATGACTGGCTAATCTGAACGCCTCTGATTATTAGACACTGCATTCATAAGCGCAACAGAATTGCGTGCGATTTGTTATAAAGTGCAATGTGCCAAAGTGGCTAGTAGTGATGCAAATCCGATTCATTTCCGCGAACCGGTTCTTTTTGGACAGTTCGGCTCAATGAACCGGTTCAAAAAGCCATAGGTTCCTGATATCATTATGCAATGGTGTCACTATGCATTTCTTTTATGCTTTTCTCAGTGTCATGTTGAATCAAGGAAACATTCAAACTAAGTAAACTGTTTAAGTGCATATTGAAGCAATCGAAAGTTATTTGCATGAGTGCATTTGCTGATTATTGCCTTTTATTTGGCTTAAGTTAATGCCGTTTGTGTTCACGGTTAATTCATTTAACCATCACGTCGGATTCGACTGAAAATTGCGCAACTACAGTACACATTACAGGCACTGATCAACAAACGTGGATATGTTGCACGTCTAAAGTCAAACCAGTCTTATAAACATATACATTTCGCTTAACAATCTGCATGCACAATAAACTACAGAAAAATGTATTTAAATCCTTAGACAGAAAGATTTTTGCAGGTTTTAATATAATGATATTTAATAACAGTAGTCATAAGCATATTTCCAGTAGCCTGTGCCTCAGATTTGCGTCACCAAATCGGTCATCCTCCGTATTTCTCTGCAAACTTCGACAGCTGGTTGAACCGTGCTACTTCGGCTTTTGCATCATAAACCCGGGAATAAAGTTCGATTCAGTTTCGATTTGTTACTTGCTGAACTCGAAAAGCGATTTGTTGAAGAACCGAGCATCGCTAGTGGGAGTGACTGTGTTTCACGCCACTGCTAAAATACGCCTGCAAAGGGCGGGTGTTAACGTCAAGTCCTGGTTATGTAGCATCATGTTTCTCTCCATCTCTCCCCAGACTCCATGGGAAGGAGGTCTGTTTAAGTTAAGGATGCTGTTTAAAGATGACTACCCCTCATCACCCCCAAAGTGTGAGTTTTGCATGAACACATTCAGTCCATGCTGCCTGAAACACACCTCATGAATGCTTGCTTCACTTTCGCAGGTAAATTTGAGCCTCCGCTCTTCCACCCGAATGTGTATCCTTCAGGAACAGTGTGTCTTTCCATCCTTGAGGAGGATAAAGACTGGAGACCTGCCATCACTATTAAACAGGTCACCTAAAACTATATTCCACTCCAGTCAACGGTATCCCTGTGCTTTGCTTTCTAAAGTACACTATTATAATAACTTTAGTTCTTTTTTTTTCCTCCTTCAGATTCTGTTAGGGATTCAGGAGCTCCTAAATGAACCGAACATACAGGATCCAGCTCAGGCAGAGGCGTACACTATTTACTGGTATGTTTAACACATGCAGGGAGTTACAGTACATACTGAAGGGTTGCACTGTGTTTCAGAATCTAGTGAGCTTTTCTGCGTGATCTTAAGCGGTTCTTTTGAAATGCTCTTCATCAGCGACAACTCTTTAATGCACACATATAGGAGGATTTAAAGGGGTACTTCAGCACTGGGCAAAGATGAATCTGTATTTAAACTGGGTCATTAATGTAGTAGAAATGTGAAATTATTTTTGAATTTGGTGCCTTCTAGACTGAGAAAAGAGAAAATTTATTTTTGTCTCATGGGGATGGAAGACTACAATTCCCAGAATGCTTCGCTGCCCTGTGAGGCCATTCCCAAAGCCACCTACTGTATTACTGTGACCGAGTTGGAGAAGACACTACAATAAAAAACTGAACGTGTCTGTTCAATATAATGAGTGAGTCACCGCGCGAGTCTCACAGCACTAAGCACTGACTGCAGGAGTGAGATAAATGAGCTGATGAGCTCTTGTGATGAGAGCTGAGGTAATCGCTACTACACTCGCGGCATATAAATTGCCTGGGTCTACATACGAAGGCTACGTTCTTTATTTTATAGAAAAACCCGTGAGGTCATCTATGTTTACACTAAGGTTAACGGATGTCTATGCTATGGCCTGCACGTGCGTTCGTTTCGGCTCATACTCTCATTCACTGTAACGTTAGACTATTAAAGCCCTGTCGGAGATTTCGCCGCATTGTGTGACAGGAGTCAGGACCATGGACACGTTACACACACCAGGCAAGTGCACTGCAGAAGGGAGGGCTTTGGGGGTTTGAACCCTTGCCCTTTTTGAAAATTAATCAAAAGTGCCCCTCTCAACATTCATCATTACTATATTGTGGCCAATAAAACAGAATTTGAATTATAATTAATATAACAACGTGTACAAAACAGTAACAAATGGCGGAACAGCCGTTTATCTTGTCTCTGTCAGTCTGAAATATCGTTGTCATAACGCATAACACAATTTAAGTGCATTAAAAAAATATCAGGGTTAATACGCAATTTGGAAAAGTATGGAATTTGATTTGAGTAATTTCCAGGTCTGACATCAACAGACTCACGCCTTCTGAAGTTACTCATTCACGTGAGGTTGCTGTGCTGCGTAGTCACAAACTTTTCCGTTGCATGCGTCTGTAAGCATTGTGGTGTAAAACAAGTAATTTTAAGCCTTTGAATGACAGTCAGCAGTGAAAGACGACTCATTTCTCCATTCGCCTGAGACCGGTTCTGACAGACACATCTGCTTCTCACCGAGCGTGTGAGTTTTCAACAGAGTTATATTTGGCGCTTTATTGGCCTTGAACAGTTATATAAATATGGGTCAATTCAATCTTTGCAAGTATCCTAGTAATCAGTCATTAATGTCTTAAATTAAAGTAATCAACTGAGAAAGCAAGTGTTACAGTATTATGGACCCAGAGCCATAGAGAAACGCTTGAAGCGACAGCTGTCTAATTCTCCTGCTGTCTGTCATTCATATTAATCATCAACAAACGAGAGAACATAAATCTCTCACTGCTCTTGACTTCTTGAGCAATTTGAGCTACAGTAGCTTGTCTCTTTGATCAGACCACATGGGCCACGTGCATCACTGAGCCTTGGCCGCCCGTGACCCCGGTTCTTTTGATAGATACGGACCACTGCAGACCGGGAACAGCCTACAAGAGCTGCAGTTTTGGAGATGCTCTGACCCAGTCGTCTAGCCGTCACAATTTGGGCCCTCGTCAAACTCACTCAAATCCTCACGCTTGCCCATTTTTCCTGCTTCTCACACATCAACTTTGAAGTGAATATGAAATGTATCATGTTTGGTAAATCATAATTATAACAAAAAGCCAATCACTTTCATCTTATTATAAGTTAGTGTCTCCTCATTTTGACTCGTATTTAAAACAAAAAAAAACGAATTTCTTTTTCACAATTAGGACTTTTTATCTAATATTAATATGTAAAAATATTGACAGTTTTATATCATAATCTTGACTTTTATGTCTCAATTGACCTACCAAAGCATATTTTTTTGAATTGTGGCAGAAATGGGCTTCCATAGTTGTATTTAAATTTTCTGTCAACTTCATTCAGTTTTTGCACAGACACCATTGCAATGCATTATTTATAATAATAACACAGCATTATTTTGCTGCGTAGTGTTTGGAACAGCCTTCACTTTGAGAGCAAACCTATGATGCCTTTAAATGTTGCCTACTGCTTGCCCTGAACGTTTCTTTTGCTCAGTTTGCACTACATCTTGTTCCATGCCTGTAAATCAGAGGTTATGTTTAGTTCGATGGCCTCTTTTGGTATATAGGTTATGTGTATTTATCTGTAAGTAACATTGTAATCCTGTGAGGAATATACTTTTGTTCGTGTGTATGTCTCTACACACAGCAGAATGACAGTAAAGCTCACTAGGTTCTGGAGAGCGAGTGTGTTACGTATGTTGTATTGACTGCTCTGTGTGTGTTTGTTTACAGTCAGAATAGAGTGGAGTACGAGAAGAGAGTTCGCGCACAGGCCAAAAAATTCTCCCCGTCGTAAGCGAGACAGAGACGAATGGAAAGAGGGATTGCGGGAATACTCGTGCTATCCTCTCACCGGGACTAAAAGGACTTAAAATATGATGTCTGTGCCATCAACCCCAAACTCTTCCCCTGCACCACAACATTTACACTCTTACACACTCCTCCTCTTGCCTTTTAATTTCATTTGCTCTGTTTCCCTTACAACGCAGTCACAAATTCAGTATCCACGGGTCTTATTGCGTTTCAAACCGGCTTGTAAGAAATCACATCAACTTCAGTCTTCGATCAGAACGAACTGTTGGGATTTTAGCTCTTTATTCATTGTCTGTGTGCTTACATGCACTCGTCATTTTATTATGTTTGTAAAGCTTTGTTTCCCCATGAAAACGTGTGTGAGTGTGAGTGTGTGTGTGTGTTCCAGCGCGGCTCTGGTTTGGGTTGGTTTATTACGTCACATATGTGGGATAGTGCCTCGTGGTGAAATTTCCCCTCAGAATGCTGATCTAGGACCAGTTTCCTCTCCATTGGGCCTGTTTGTATTTGGCCAGCCACGTGGTCTTAGATCTTTCTAGGATTGTCTAATGCTGATTCGTTGAATAAAGTCCAGAGTAATTGCTCCTGTGAGCAACAGAACCAGAGTCCCATTCTTTTAAACATGCTGTACATGGTTTCTTGTTTGTTTGATGGGAACATGTGTCCTGTGTTCACACTGATTGTGTCTGTATGTTTAATAAAGCTCTTTCTAAAAAATACGTCTGTAAACTCTGTGTGTGTGTCCTGATCAGACGTGTGTTTTGTAGATGTGTTCAAAAACAGCTTGATGGAGCAGAATGCAGTGGTGTTTAAACCTGGCCCTGCGTGGTCCATGCTTATGGCTGCTAAAAACAGAAAATGGTGAGACGTGACAGCCAAAGGTAAGCTGAATGTAGAGTTGTTAAATGACTTGATCCATCACAGATGTTTCATATACACTGCATTTTTATTTATTTTTTATAGAATAATGATAATTTAAACAAAAAGCTATAGCGGTAACTGACAGCATTTTACAATATAAAAAATCTTTAAATATAAACATGTAAAAATTCAAGGACAGAATAAAAAATATTAATTTATTTTGGCAAGTATTTAAAAATTATAATTCCTGAAAACAGTTAACCCTTTAACTGCATGTACATTGTGGCAAATAAACTGCATTGTTCAGCAATATATCAGGAAAAGCGCATAAAGTATGTTAGTGCATTACTCAATATACAGTGTTGGGTAAGTTACTATGAGAAAGTAATTCATTAATATTACATCTTCTAATTACATCTTCAGCAGTGCAATCCGATTACTGTCGAATTACTTTCTAAATCCCATACCAACCTCGACCAGTCGAACAATACAAGGACGGACACCAAACTGCACTGTTGATTTTTTAAAATAAACACACTAAGTGTGAAAAGGGAGAAGGCTATATTAAAAATTGACATTTTAAGATTTAAGATTAAAAACAGAATTATTGTATACTCTACATAGTATTTAATGCAATTGCATCAGAAGTAACTTATTAAATTACAGAACATTTATGAGTGATCCCTTAATTTTAGGGCTGCCAAAAACCATAATCATGATTATTTTGGTCGATATTGAAATCCTGATTATTAAATACGATTATTGGTGGGTGATATGACCAAAGTCTTATTTCATCATACGAGTCATTTTAAATGTCAGTGAAATTTCACAATTATTGAAACTGAGGAAAAGTCTTCAAAACAGTTTCAGAAAACTAGTAAACTGTCAACAATAAAATAAGAACAGAGAAAGTAAATTTCAAACAAAACCGACAAAAAATACACAAGAAACAGTGCTTTATGTTTTTCAGGAAGATGCAGTAACCGTGGTATTCAGATGAGCACAGGCGGCTGCCCAGACCCATATCTCTTTCGTGGCTTAATGCACTGTTAATAACTGTTTATTATCAAGAACGTCCCGCAGTTTAGCAACAGTAGACTGCATTTTTACATCTTATGCGGCTGATTTGGATGTTATGTTTTGCTTTGGGAGGAACGCAAGCGGCGCTGTGAAGGAAATGAAGGTGCACTGGATGGGATGTGGCAGCCGCACAATAATCGTTTTACCTCGATTATCTTGTTTTCATAATCGCAGATATACGATTAATCGCACATTCCTACTTACTTTACTTTTGGAGAGAAAAGTAATTAGATTACTTAGTAATTAATTACACCCAACACTGCTAATATGCCAAGATTGCTCAAATTTAGCCTCGTTTCCAAACTTTCGCCACATTTACACTACCGGGCAAAAGTTAGTGGTCAGTGAGATTTTTAAATGTTTTTGAGACTCTTCTGCTCACCAAGGCTGCGTTTATTTGATCAAAAATACAGCAAAAACAGTCAAATTGTGAAGTATTATTATTGTATTATTATTATTAGTGTATTTTAAAATGTAATGTATTTTTGTGATAGCAAAGCTGAATTTTTAACACGATTCTTTCATGGTGTTCAGGATTGTTTGATGAATAGAAAGGTCAAAAGTTAAAATAAAAATATTTTCCTGTCACTTTTGACCAAATTAAGGCATCCTTGCTGAATAAAACAAAAGTAAAAAATTATATTGACCCCAAACTTTTGAACAGTATAGTGTTAGATGGCATTGGTGTGTGAGTTGGAGAGCATACAGTAGTCCTCGCTGCATGTGATGCTTCCTCTCTCTGTTGCTACAAAATCACGAATCCAACAGCCCGAGTCGACCTCTGACCCCACAGGAGATTGGGGCATGCAGGGAGACTGAGGCGTGGGGTCATCCTGGTTGTCCGTTCCCATCGTCAGGTGAGGGGGCGTGTCTGTGCTCTCTGTCAAAATGTCAATCTGGAGAGACTCCTCCCCCTGCATTACATCTCCCGTCTTACCAGACAGCATTGAACAGATCTGGAAAAAACACACACGTACAGATCATTATCAGTGATGTATTACGTTCATTTGGTGTCAGAACCAGGACCAGCTAAGGACCAACTGTTCCACTGTTTTGATTAAGCTATTTACCTGTGAATTAAATGTTATTTTCCTGGCTTTTAAGTCGTACTTAATGCTTTAAATACTGATATTGATGTGTGGAGTATAAACACATATACTTGACTTCCTGTAGAACGTGTCAGTTAAAATTATAAACGTAATGTTTCCAACTAACCACAAAGCTTAAAGACAGCCCACACAGGGGTGAAGAGAAAGTTTTAAAACTACAAGCGGAGATAAGATTAGTGAAGACAACCGTAAAGAAGAACAGTGATAAATAACGTAGAAGAAGGTGAAAGAACATAACTACAATATGAGCTTCAAAAGAGAACGACTACTACAAAGGAGTCTTCTACCTCATTCCTGAAGGGCTTCAAGCTAGGTTAGACTATCCTTACCCTGCCTGAATAATCATAGAGCTAAGGTGTATGATGAAATGTCACACTAAAGTAACACCACCACTGCAAATCTTCAGATCTAACTCACTAACACCAGAAACCATCACTAGCCAAATCTATCAAGGTCAGCCGATGAGCCCAAACAGTGTAAGAATGAAGATCATTGATTAAATGTAAAAGACAGCAGCTTGTGCTGAAACAAACAGAATCTGAGACTTGAATTCAGATGCCCTTTTCATTTGAGAAACATTAAGTAGCAAGTGTTTCTCTGAAGCAAGTGATTGATGAATTATGTATTTGCAGACTAGTGTCTGGCTGTCTCCAACATGTTCCTCCAGCACTGACCACAATCACAAGGAGAATAAACACGCCTCTGCGTTAAGAGGGAAAATCAAGTTTTTAATGTTTAAATGTGTGTGTGTGTGTGTGTGTGTGTGTGTGTGTGTGTGTGTGTGTGTGTGTGTGTGTGTGTGTGTGTGTGTGTGTGTGTGGTGTTTTTAATATGCTTTAAGTTGAAGACATACCATGTGCAAATGTATAAGTCAGCAGCACCATTGCTGGGTACTAAAACTGAAGTGAACCAACCACGACCACATGTCAGCCAAGTGTCAGTGAGACTCTCCCCTGTGAAGGCCTCCCTCACTTCCGTTATCAGAATCAGAAACGACTAAAACGCTGTATTATGCACTGATCACTTGTATAGAAAAACTATGCGCCTGCGCACTCAAACACACTTGCCTGTAGATCAGGGGTTTTCAAACTGGGGTCCGGGGACCCCCCGGGGTCCTCCAGAAGGTCCTAAGGGGTCCCCAGAAAATTACAGAGAATAAAACAAAGCAAAACTGGATAAAGTCTACCGAACATTCTGCTTCATTTCTACACTGTAAAAAAATTGTTGGTTTTTGTTGGTTTAACTTAAAAAAGTAAGTAACCTGGTTGCCTTAAAATTTTGAGCTTATTGAAATTAAAAATTTGAGTTGATACAATGAAGGAAAATTGTTTTATAAATAGAAACTCAAAATATTATTGTATCTGAACCACATTAAAAATTTTGATAAATCATGAAAATAGCACTATTTGGCATGTTTCACTGCGTCATCACAAATTACCCAATATGCTTACAAAATCTTTTATTAATATTTTAATAAAGGTTGTCGAATCTCAAAAAAATTTCATTGTACTAACTCAAAATTTTAATTTCAACGAACTCAAAATTAAGGCAACCAGGTAACTAAATAATTTTTTGCAGTGTATGTTTCTCTCCTCTCTTGCCACATAGGCTACTTTCCAGAGTTGTGTCCATTTGTTTGCTTTGTACCAAGTCCCCTTTATTTCGCTCATTGGGGTTATAAGGCAGTATTCTAACACAGCATATAAGCTGTTTACATACATTTATTATGAAAGATGCTTATACAAAATAATTTTGAATTGAAAAATGTTCTTGAGGTTTTTACATCCAACATTAAACCCAGAGCTTTCCCAATCCTATCTTTTTTTCTCCTTGTTTCAAGAAATATCTGCATACACACAAGAGCAATGAAACGATATCCGATAAACGATAGCCTGACAAGCCAGACCCACATCAAAATGTTGTGACACTTGCGGGCAGATTAAATTTGCTGCCGCTAGGGTGCGTCTAGATTTCTAGGGCTAGGCCATAGACCGTAAAAAAATTGTTCTAGGCTAATGAAACGACTCAAAACGATGTAGTATACATGCCAGATTTATACATGTTTTATTAACGCCTACATCCAAACCTACCCTTACAATAATGCAAATACGGTAATTAAATGGCACAATATTGATGTGTGCATGCCCAGTACCCAGTAGCCGTATCCCTTCTGGTCTTTACCATGCCGGACGTTTAAAAAAATATACGGATTGGCTGTACACACGAAAAATTAAGAATGTCGTTTTCAGATTTATCCACTCTGGGACCCGCTTTCAGAAAATATTGAATTCATGCTTCCAAAACGCCGGATCCGTGTGCACGAAACGCTGATACCGTACAAAATGTATACATAAGTTACAGCTAAACACGTCTCCGTGTGGACAGGGCCCAAGTATAGCCAATTTATTCATTTTGGAAACTATTTTTTATTCATAATGTCACACAATTTATCTAACAGTTTGAATGTTTTTTCATAGGCATAGGAACATAAAAATAGATGTGTTTTAGGAAGGGGGTCCCTCCTTGGCATCATAAAGTTTGAAACCGCCTGCTGTAGACAGATTAAACAATTCTTAATCCGTCAACATTCTTAAAGATTCACCTTTTTGGAAGTTTGCCTACACGAAGATGATAACGGTATCGTTTTACAATTGGTCAAGAGAAAGATTTCTTGGAATGCAGATCTAAAAGAGTCTCATCCATTAAAAAAAAATATGATTTTGCTCCAGTATGTGTAAAATTTCATTACAGTCAAACCTCACTGTTACTGCTTAGGCTATATTTAGGGTTAGAGGCTTTAAAACTTACCCCTGGTTTCACAGACAAGGCTTATGTTAGTCCCAGACTAAAAAACATGTGTGAATAGTTTTTGAATGAATAATTTGATTGAATAATTCAAATGACTCACTACACACAGTAACATGTCGCCACTTACTGGTAAAACTAAGTAAACTGTTTTGGGTGTACATATAGTGGAAGTTACCTGAGCATCTATATCCCAGTCTCTGAAATAAGGGGCTGGTGATGGTATATAGTCATCCTTTCTCCATCTACAACACATACATCCATCATTTACTTACAGACGGAAAACAGACGGAAGAAATGAAAGCATTTCAGGATGTTTCTCACCTGGCGTATGGGATACAGGGCAGAAGGACCAGCAGGAATGGCAAAGGAAGAAAATACCAGGCAATATGGTAAGATGTTTCCGGAGTCTCTTCTTAAACACACAAAGTGAGATGAATCTTAATCAGAGTATTTAACTTCATCTGTCATATTTACTGTCTCTTCTTTGCTATTGTGTGTGCAGACTGACTCACTGTGAATGTACCCTGACCTCCAGTTTAACACAGGGGCCCACAGACTCCACACGCCATCGTAATCCGTTTGATCTGGCCGCGATCTCACACGCACTGTGTAATTTGTGTGAGGTTCAAATCTAGACTCTTCCACATACACCTTCAGGTCAGCAGATTCTACCTCATACAGCTGAAACACATGCATTTTCATTTGTAGCATAACATTTAAAAGCCTTTTTAAACAGCAACCTTGGAAATTCAGTGACAAAAGAGTGACATTTTCAACTAGTGCATAGAAAGGGTGTAATCTGACCGTTATACTATGTAAACATTTTTCTGCATTTCGTGCTGTGCCCATGGTGCAAAATACACACTTGTGAAGAAGAGGTGTTAAGAAAAATGAATTGAAAACACAGTTGCGAAAACCATGTGTGGTGCCTGTCAGACCTGACTTCACACATAAAACACAACACTATGAAACGATTTTCACAAACTGTTTCTTTCTGTAATGCGTTTTAAATTATATATGTATATGTGTATATATATATATATATATATATATATATATATATATATATATATATATATATATATATATATATATATGTGGTTTGCATGTTACCAAATATATAAATATATACCGTATATATATATATATATATATATATATATATATATATATATATATATATATATATATATATATATATATATATATATATATATATATATATATATATATATATATATATATATATGGTCACACTTTAGATTATGGTCCAATTCTCACTATTAACTAACTATCAACTATGACTTTTGCCTCAGTAAACTTCTGAATAGTTAGTTGTTAAGTTTAGGTGTTAGGTAGGATTAAGGGATGTAGAATATGGTCATGCAAAATAAGGCATTAATAAGTACTATATATTATATGTTAAATATAAAGTATAATGAGAAAATTATAATTGTGTGCTTAGGACATAGCTTTTAAAGGTGAGACTTTTGTTTTTGTAATCAGGCTCTCAAAAATTAAATCAAAATTTGGATTGTCGACTTTCAAATATAAAGACTTATCGGGTATCGGTCAAAAATCGGTGTGTTCCCTAATATATACTTTATTTATTATTTTTGTATTTATTACTACACAAAATAAGCAGTCTTACACAAAATATATGTCTTTAAAAATGTCATATTGAGACCCTAAATGTCATGTTCTGAGGTTGATAAAGGATGATCTGAAAAAAAAGAATCAAATGTAAGACCGACATAAAAAATAACTCCACGGTTCCTCATTTTATTTCGAGCCTCTAAAACCGAGCCGATGAACCAGCTTTGAGAATTTGATGATAGGAACCTAAGCATAACCACTATTTGGGCAGAGAAAATGATTATTTATCCACGATTTTATCTCAGAAAGAAAACAAACATCAAGGTTTTCACCAGATCTTGAGTGTATTTGGGTATTGTCAGATATTATATATTCTATATAGATATTATATATTAGAGGCCTATCGGCTTTATATAAAGAATGAATTTAATATGGGTTTTTGAACAACATTTTTTTTTAAAGCTACCACACACCTTGTGCTCGCTGTACACACTGAGCTGGTACTGGAGGTGGGAAATGAGGGAGTTGTCTGGATCATATCCGCTCTGCCATTGGAAAACCACACTGTCATGCTCACGCAGCAGTGACAGGTCAGACGGAGGGACTGGACGAACTACAACACACACACACCATGTCTGTTTTATTATCTTTGTGGGGGACTCTCCATAGTCGTAATGGTTTTTATACTGTACAAACTGTATATTCTCACCCCTTACACTAACCCTACCCCTAAACCTACCCATCACTGAACACTTTCAAAAAACATAATTCAGTCTGATATCTTAAATTCAGTCTTAAGGACACTTATTGTAATTTCCTCAAGGGGACTAAAGATTTTTGGATATTCCCATCTTTGTGGAGACATTTTGTCCCCATAATGTAGGGTTTACCAGACCACACACACACACGTTTGTTTTTGTGACATATGGGGACATTCCATAGGTGTAATAGTTTTTATACTGTACAAACCGTATTTTCTATCCCCTCACACAGCCCCTGCCCCTAAACCTACCCATCACAGGAAACATTCTGCAGTTTTACTTTCTCAAAAAAACTCATCCTGTATGATTTATTGCCAATGTCCTCATAATCCACCCTCTCCTTGTAATACCTTTGCCATACCCATGTCATTATACACATTTGTGTCCTTAAATTGTGCCCCCCCCCCCCACACACACACACACACATCAATGAGACTGTTGTACTGTGGCTCGTGTGCCTGACATGCGTGCTCTTGCTCTTACTATGGTCCTTAGGAGTGAAGGCACCATCTCCTATGATGGAGAAGTTGTTGCCATGGTTACCCGAACGGAGGGAGAATGTGTAGTGGTCCGTATCGGTGAAACCCTCATGTGATAAATCCAACTCGCATAGTAATGACTGTTGTCTCCTCGTCAGTGTGCAGTCATGTTCTCTACACAAAAACAGATTCTTTATGATCACTTCAAGCATGCACGTTTGATTGTATATTTGATTTATTGATGTGTGATTGTGATTCAGTGCAGGACTCTCACTCATTATATGAGCTGAAATGCACCCAGTAGGACGATGCGTTACCCTGAGACTCAGCCGAGATGTTCAGAGAGCAGGTGATATTGGATATATAATTATTATGACACACCAGACTATATTGATCACCTGAACACAGTTTTATAATGACATATAATACATCAAAATAAACATATACAGTATATAAGATAACAATGTGAGCAGAAATTCTTACCAAAAGTGATGAAAATCGCCAAAATATCAGAAAAACAAATCGATGTGAGAATGAAAGAAGAGCGATGCATTTTGTCTTTAACCTGTAACAAACACATAAATAGGCCTATCAATATATGAAAAATGACGTGATCAAATAAGTTATGACAACATATGTTTTTACATTGCTTTGACTTATTAAGTTATGCAAGTTTCAACTCATTTTTAAGTCAGTTTAATGTAATTTAAGTTCAGCATTCAAGCTGATTGGTTTGAAGCATAGACCTTATGTAAACTTTTACAATAAAAACCAGGAAACTGTCCACAAAATATGAGTTGTGATGTTGATTTGACATTTTCTGAAGCTTGCGTGGTAAGACTATGAATGCTATAAACCAAAAGGCACGTTTTTACAGCTTCCCCACACATTGAACACTGCAAATTTTACATTCGGATCTGTTTAACGGTACATTGAACAGGGTGCGTGGATGTAAAATGAGCCAATTATTTGACCCTGAGATGACTGTCAGATCTAAACTAAACTAAATAAACTTATTTTCACAGTTTACTGAGGAGTGGGGGTTTCTTTTACTTTACAAACTGAAGAAGTTAATAAAATAAAATAATCAAATATCACTAAATGAAACTAAAATGCTTTCTTTAGTTTAAAGACAATAAAAGCAAACACACTTGAAATAAAATAATGTGTGGCATGCTATTAAAATATATAATAAATACAAGAGTGATAGAAAGTCTACCTGAAGTTGCTGTTGTCTCTGGTTTCATGTGAATATGAAAAAGAGTTTCAGTTTTGTCTTCCTCTCTCTCTCTCTCTCTCTCTCTCTCTCTCTCTCTCTCTCTCTCTCTCTCTCTCTCTCTCTCTCTCTCTCTCTCTCTCTCTCTCTCTCATCCTTTTGATGATCAAGTCTATCAGTCATCTTATCTCTTATCATCTCCTACCTTTTAACACTTGAACATTCATATCAACAAGCTGTGACACGTTTCAGACGTTTCCTAACCGATATTATCACACTTCTGTTGGGTGCTTTAAACTGCAATGAAAGCTAAAAGCATAGCCTATTTCATCACTCTCATATCCATCGTTATATAAGAGCTGGGTGATAATATAGATAATATTATCGGCCAGTTCTTTATCTAAACTTGGGTATGTAGCAGGAGACCGGTATGGTTTTAACACTTTGAATTTCAGCATCTGCAACTCACTGAATTTTTTAGCTAGGATGCTCAAACTTTTACACAAACTTTTGTTCACTACAAAAGGCACCAATTCAAACCTCTGTAAGAATATCCCAACCCGTGTGAGTTGATGTCAAGTACATCAATGGTGTGATCCAACTACTGGGGTAGGTTGTAACAATTGGACAAAAGAAGCAAAAACTGGCCACAATATGCTTCAAAAACAGGTTTGTTAAAAAAATTCAAAACAATATGTCTCTCTTTCTGTGACTGACCACAGGTCAAATCCACTTTTAGTTTGATTTAGGAGTGGAAATCAGTGTTTTTAACCCTGGAGTGGTGGGCCCAGAGATTGCATAGGTCACATTTTACCCACACTTCCTTTGGCTTTGAGTTGCCAAATGGCTCCATACAGACAACATAAAAGTTGTCATTGTCTGAGGTCACAGAATCCTCACCACTGGCTTTCAACATGGTCTTCGCAACAGATCCGACTGACCGGCCCTTCTTTAAAAACCTCATCAGTTCCTTAAAAAAAAAAACACTGGCTGGGACACATCTGTCTTTCTTTTCCACTGTCTAGGCATCATTACAGCCTTGAAAACCATTCATATGGGATCTGGGAGGCAGTGGCGCCACGGCCACCCCACTGGCCACCCCACTGGCCAGTATACATTTTTGCTATAAACTATAAAAACTATATAAAAAACTATAAAATCAGTTATGCATTTCATCCCTAATGCACAGCCAGGTAGGCAAGCCGCTCTAGACCTTCGATCACACACAGTATGACACACAGGACCGCCCCTCCATTGATGCTGCTGTTGCGCGCTCAGTTAGATGATGAAGACTACTGGTAAGTAAATAAGTCAAAAAATATTTTTTTAGTAAAAGAAGACGGGGAATTATGTGTCGTGACGTGCTACAAGCCGGTTTACTACACCAGTAGAATAAAATTCTGAAATTATGGTTTCTAGTTTTGGTGTGCCACCCCAATATTTTAAGTGGCCCCATCTGGCCACTGCTATGAAAAAATTCTGGAGGCGCCACTGCTGGGAGGAGGTGGGCAAATAATTGAAATGATGATATGACTAGTTTATCCATGATTGGTGGAATTGATGGTGTTACAACTCTCCCCATGTTACAACCATACCCAGTCTCCCCAACTACACTCCTAAAAATAAAGGTTCTTAAATGGTTCTTTGGCAGGGTGTATGGTTCCATGAAGAACCTTTAATTTCCACAGAACCTTTCCATTGCACAAAAGGTTCTTTGTAGTGCAAAAAGGTTCTTTAGACTATAAAATGGTTAGAAAAAAAATGGTTCTTTAAAGAACCTTTCACAAAACGGTTCTTTTGGGTTTTTCTTTGGCATCACTGTGAAACCCCATTTGTGGTTCTTCCTGGCACCTTTATTTTTAAGGGTGTATGTTCTACTTTATCCACTTACATACAGTGTACTCGTGCAGTTCTTAATTGCCATCGATGGTTCCACGAAGTATCTGTTACATCTATGAACCTTTCCTTTCCATAGCACAAAAGATTCTTTATATTAGAAATGGTGGTTGAGGAGATTCCCCCCTTCTATATGTAAAGCGCTTTGGGTGTCTAGAAAAGCGCAATATAAATGTAATGAATTATTAATTATTATTAAAAAGCTTTTAGATTATTAAAATGTTCTTCACTCAAGGAAAAAAGATGCCAAAATGTGGCATCGCTGTGAAAATTCCCTCAAGCCTCAACCCTTATTTTTTAAGAGCCCAGTTGGGGGTGATGAATCAGAAGTAATGTGTAATCAGATTACTTTCCCAAGTAACTAGTAAAGTAAATATCTTTTGCAAATAAGTAACACAACTTATCCCCTCCCATTTATTGATTGAAATCTCTCCTGAAATGAATCATCAGTGTACATTTACTTTTCATTTCAGTAGGCTATTACTCAAAATGAATACAAACAGTAAAATATGAATTCAGAATATTACACAAACCTGCAATAATTAAAAGTCAAATAATACTAATAGCCTATACTTTATGTATTTAATCTCACTTTATTAACCAATGTCTTTGCTGCTGACCTTCAATGAACCAATTCAACCATACCAAAAATGTAAAATGATTACCTCACGGCCTTCCTTGCGATTACAAACCAATCACAGCGCTTGCAGTCCGTGTAGAATTGATGCATTGTTAAATTTTTGGAGAAGTGCACGTCAGACTATGTGTGCAACACAGCCTACAGCCCAATTTATACTTCTGTGTCGAGTGTACACCGTCGCTACATTGCAGGCCGTGTGTTGCTACTGTAAAATAAAGTGAGCTTTGGTTAGAACTGAACAAATATTTAATACTAAAGTATTAATTTATTGCTAGATATCAAATTATATCATTTAACGTTACATACAAACTGACCAGCAACTGCAACTTTCAGACGCAATCTTTTTCTATCTCAACTGCCACCGAATGGAACGCACAGGATTGTGGGATATCAAAAGCGGCGAAGGATACATCTGTGCTGCCTTTAGAAATCCATCAGATGAAGGGATCTCAGAAGGCAGGAAGTGACGCTAACATTGGATTAGGACGTGCCTTGATATGTGTTCTCTGAAAGCAGCATTTTCCAGTGTTCGCACTTAACGTGCACAACTTTTTTTTTTTTTTTTTTTACTTAACGTGCACGACTGTCCACACCGCGATGATGTCATTTTTGCCGCACGGCTAATTAATAATTTAACTTATTGTGTGAACATATTTGCCAAATAAATGTTTTGTTTTTAATTTTATTTTTTTAATTAAAAAAACAAGCAAGCTCAGCCCAGGTCCGAAAAAGTCACGCAACACATTACTTTCCATAAAAAGTAACTAAATAACACAAGTTACTATACAATATTGTTAAATACAAATACCAACAGTTTAAGCGTAGGCCTATACATTGTATACATTAACTGCAAACAATGCGTATTGTGAAAAACACTAAATAAACTTGACGACATGTAATGGTAAAACCAACAAGATAAATTGTGCAGCGAGAGCTTTTAAAATAATTCTTGTGGATCTAAAGTTCAATTTTAGACATGAGAATAAGGGTATGGTTTATATTATTATCATTGATGTGATAGTCAAATTTGAGGTTAATGTGAAACTACACACTTCTAAACCCCACGCCTACGTTGATGAGAATCAACCCAATGAGGCCTATATTTATTCATGCGGCTTTAGATGAGCTTTTGTGTTGGTAGTCTTGTTTGTAAGGTTTACGTCTTCCGACCAGACATTATTTCAAAAGATCAACCAAATTAAGAGTTGTTTTCTCCATAATGTCATGCGCCTTTCAGATTAACAAAATAGTTGTGCAACGATGATATCAGATCAATCTTTCTGAAGGCCCTGAGGTGAGTTCAATCTGATTGTCCTAAATAACATCTATGGAAGGCAACATCTAATTCTGCCTTATGATACGCGTTACCCAGGCGTCCTACTTTCAAGCGTGCCCTACAAAGTAACAGATGTCTTCTTCGCAAAAGCAAGTAAACACATGGCAAACGGATGGTGCCAGTTTTCAGCATGTGCTGCGCCAGCGTTCCAACACTTTGGTCAACTTGATATCGCTTGATATGATGCTTAGACATTCTGTGCCAAGATATGTGTTTGTGGGTTTTTTATTATCTTAAAATCAGCTGCTGAGACACGAAAATAAGAGCAAAACCTGGTTTAATCCTGATTCAATGGCGCACTGTCTGCAGTATTCAGGACAAACGCGTTCTAAATAAAATTCAGATTGAATATTTGCTGATAGACTGTCTTATGTTTCTAATGCATAATACGACTGATAAACAAATTGCAATATTCCAACACATTATCAACATGACAGATCTGCATTCGTTATAAACAAGCATTGAAAGTTGCATTGCATTTTATAGACTCAGAGTCAGAGACTGTAGTAATAAGTAGGCCTAGGCCTAACATCGAATGTGTTATACAATAATCTCTGCTCCGTATTAATTCTTCATAATCATGTGTGTAATTCTGACCCAAACTGATATTGTCAGCGTTCACTATCTCTCGAATATAAAATGGTTGATTCTTATCTGATGAGGTTCTGGAAGTGTTGAGCTACAGGAACTTTGGGGAAGATAACGACAGGAAGTAACAAAAAATGCTGAAATGAGTAAAAAACTAAAAGCTTAGTTTTTAAGTCAGAGTAAAAACGGTCTATATTTTAATTCACCGCTAATTTGATATTAAAGGGATAGTTCACCGAAAAATTATCATACTTTACTCACCAACCTGTAGGCTATTCTTCTGCTGAGCACAAAATAAAATATTATAATGGATGTGGGTAACCGTTTCTGGTATATTATTTTCTATAATGGGGATCAGCAACAGTTTGTTTTCCCACATTCTTCAAAATATCTTCCTTTATGTTCAAAAGAACTTTAGAAACTTAACAACTTAAGGGTGGATAAATGATGACAGAACGTTCTCTTTAAAAGGCTATTTGGATTATCAGCTTGATTTTCTTCAACATGTCTGTCTTTTACGAAAACCAGCATAGAAAATATTATATGTAAAATGTAATGTAAGTGATTCGTTAAAAAAACACGCTCATATTCTTCAATGTCATTTGAATGGGCGATATTGCAGCGTTTGACCTCAAATGAAAAATGAGACAGCAGGAGGCAGCAGTGAGCTGACAGATAGTCTCCGCATAAAATTAGTACGTCATCTATGAGGATTACAGCAGGATAAGGCACAAAATCAAGAATTCTTTTAACTAAAGCTGAAGGGATTTCAAGATTTGTCTACCCTGCCCTCTCTCTTGATGTCCATGATTCAATATGCAAAGACATAAATACCATATTTACGAATTTTGTGTGGAAAAACAGACACCATCACGTTAAAAAAGCAGTGCTCTCCGGCTCGAAGGATGGAGGTGGATTTGAACTTTTGGACTTTTGGGACTTGAATTATACCTTTAAGGTGAAATGGTTAAAGGAATGTTTGAGAGCACCAGAGTCCTTATGGTACTTTATCCCCAACAACATTTTTAATAGAGTAGGAGGCCTAAAATTTTTACTGAAATGTAATTACAGTATTACAAGATTGCCACTGAAACTATCCCAATTTTATCAACAAGCTCTTTTGGCTTGGAAGCTTTGTCATTCTCACAACTTTTCTCCACACAAATCTATATTATGGAATAATGAATGCATCACTAAAAGGAACAAGTCATTATATTTGCAGAAATGGATCGATAGAGATATAATTCTTTTAAAAGATCTTTTTGATTGTAATAATCATTTACTTAGCTATGAATCTTTTCTCAGAGAGAAGGCATTCCCAATAACTTTCAAAGAATATAACTCAGTTTTCAAATCTATACCTAATGGCATATTAGAACTAATGAAAAGTTATAAAAAACAAAATGAAGCTCCTGAATTTAACTGTACTCTTTATATAAATGGAATGGATATTATGAGTAGCAACTGCACTAATAAACATATTAGAAAATGTTTTCTAAATTTAAAGAAAATAACCCCTCGTGGAAAATTTTTCTGGAATTCTCATTTTACTGAGATTAATTGGCATGCGGCATGGCTTGTTCCTTTTAAATTTTGTATTACAAACAAAGTCAGAGAATTACATTTGAAAATATTGCATAATATATATCCCACAAATCTATTTATCTCTAAATTCAAGCCTATTGATAGTAATTGTAGCTTTTGTAAGACTGAACAAGAATCGTTAATTCACCTCTTTTATGGTTGTTCGTATTGTATAACATTCTGGAAAAGTGTTGAAAATTATCTAGCATCTAAAACAACACATACGATAACAATTGGAGGAAAACAGATTATTACATACTTTGATTATAAAGACAGAAATGTATGTAATGTTGTAAATCTCTTTATTTTATTAGGAAAGTTCCATATTCATAAAGCAAAATTCTCCAAATCAAGACCAATTTTCAAATTATTCCAAATTGAAACTGACATGTATTTTGAGTCTCTTAAATTGGTAAAAAACAAGAAAGCTATGGCAATAACTGATATATTTTCCAAATTTCAATAACTAATTTCCTTTATCTTTATTAACAATTTGTAAGTCTGTTTTTTATTTTATTTTATTTATTTATTTATTTATTTATTTTAATTGTAATTTTTTTTTTTTTTTTTTTTTTTTTTTTACTATTATTATTGTATTTACTCTAATTTATTATATGTAATTATTTGATGTATTAATAATGTTTGCTACTGTGATGGCTGAATGTTTGTAACTTGTTTTCTATAATAATAAAAAAAAAAAAAAAAAAAAAAAAAAAAAAGGCACAAAATCATCTATATATATATAAAACGTCTTTATTTGTTTAAATTACATTTTTTTTTAAATATATTTTAGTAGATGCCAATCTTTCCCCCTCAGTGCACTTTAGTTGTCATATTTTTTATTTATTTTATTGTGTCTTATTTTGTGTGTTTAAATTGCATTTTTGTTTTTAAACACAATTTTTAATAATTTTAGCAGAATTTCAATTTTCCCAGTCAGTTGACTTTTGTTGTCTTTTTTATTTAATTTAAATGTATTTATATCTATTTATTGATTGATTTTACTTTGTTTTTATATATATATATATATATATATATATATATATATATATATATATATATATATATATATATATATATATATATATATATATATATATATAGAGTATAGGCCAAAAGTTTGGACACATTACTAGCCTATTTGTAATGTTTTTGAAAGACGTTTCTTCTGCTCATCAAGCCTGCATTTATTTGATCAAAAATACAGAAAACATGTAATATTGTGATTTTTTTTTTTAAATATTCAATTTAAAATAATTGGTTTTCAATTTGTTATAGGTTACTTTAAATGATAATTTATTTATGTGATGCAAAGCTGCATTTTCAGCATCATTCCTCCAGTCTTCAGTGATCATGATCCTTCAGAAATCACTCTAATATGATGATTCATTTTCAAAGTTGGAAACAGTTCTGCTGCTTAATATTTTTTCATAATCTGTGATACTTTTTTATAATACTTTGATTAATAAAAAGTAAAACAATAAAAAAAGAAAAAAAGAAGAAGTAAATGTTTTAAAAATAGAAATCTTTTGTAACAACAATATACACTACTGGTCAGTCATTTGGGGTCAGTCATTTTTTGACTGCTCATTTTATTCAGCAAGAATGTGTTAAATTGAGATATAGTAAAAGAGATTTATATTATTTGAAAATATGTTTTTATTTTAAATAAATGCAGTTCTTTTGAACCTTTTACTCATCAAATATATTAGGCAGCAGAACTGATTCCAACACTCATAATAAATCAGAATATTAGAATGATTTCTGAAGGATCATGTGATAGACTGATGTCACATGTATAGTAACGATCCTAAAAATAATGCTTTGCATCACAGAAATAAATGATAATTTAAAGTATAATAAATTGAAAACTAAATGTTTTAAATTGTAATAATATATCACAATATAAAAATAAAAAAATCTGTATTTTTGATCAAATAAATGCAGGCTTGATGAGCAGAACAAACTTCTTTCAAAAACATTACAACTAGGCTAGTAATGTGTCTATATATATATATATATATATATATATATATATATATATATATATATATATATATATATATATATATATATATATATATATATATATATATATATATATATATATATATTAATTTGTTTTTTTTAATTTATTTTATTATTATATATTTTTTTAAATATATGTTACCCACCCGGACTACATGAGGTGCAACACAGCCACGTCACTCAAATAAAATGTATTAGAATTTCTTCAGTTTACTGCTCATGTTTAATTACATTAACAATTATATTAGTTGTCTACATTAGTAGTTGACGTCTACAAACAGTTGTTCCACTTTACTAAGTTCTGTAAAATGGGTTTTGTCCGGTAAACGTTACTAACGCGGAATGCATCTTCGTTATATTTTCCCCCTGCCGGTAGATTTTAGGACGAGCGCAACCAGGAAGTGGTGCACAAACACTGAAAACATTAAGCTCAAAAACTGTTTAGCAGTTTCATTCTATTAAATTAACGCTGGAGGAAGCTATCGCACTGTTTGAACTGTATCTCGTGGTCATGGTGATATCTTTCTCATGGGCTATTTATTTTATGTTCGTGTCTAAGGCTGGTGTGGGCAAGAATTATGGAATAGATTGGTGAAGGTGTGCTGGAGAGATATCAGGTGAGTAAACGCACCAAAATGTACACCGCTCAACAGTTCAAACGTGTTTTATATCCGCTCGTTTTCTGCAAATGGCTTTGACTGTTTAAGATGCCGACTCCGGCTCTGTAGGGTCACTCAAGGGGTGAAGATGGACTTCTCGAAGTTCCTGGCAGAGGATTTCGATGTGAAGGACTGGGTGAATGGAGCGTTTAAAGTGGCTCAGAAAGACGCTCCGGGTAAAGCGGACGCGCACGCCTCAACTCTGGTCATGAAGCTGCAGCTCTTCATCCAAGAGGTCAATAACTCGATAGAAGGTGAGAGATGAGGACAGGAGCTATCTGAACACTTAAGCACACCTGTAACTCTCGTTTGTGAAATAAGTCTTTTCCGATCACCAGGGCTGTGCTTATTTAATAAAAATACAGTAAAACTGCAATAGTATAATTATAATTTAAAATAACTGTTTTCTATGCGAATATATTGTAAAATGTAATGATCAAAGCTGAATTTTCAGCATCATTCTTCCAGTCTTCAGTGTCACATGATCCTTCAGAAATCACTCTGATATGATTTTGTGCTGCTGTTTCATAGTTTAGAAACTGTGATACAATTTTCTTCAGGATTCATTGAATAATAGAAACTTCAAAAGAACAGCATTATTTGGAATATAAATCTTTTGTAACTTTATAAATGTATTTTCTGTTGCGTTTGATCAATTTTATGCATACTTGCTGAATAAAAGTATTAATTTCTTCCAAAAAAAAAACAATAATTAAAATGTTATTAATGTTTCTAATTGCCGTTCTTTCTGCTGTGTGTGTGTGTGTGTGTGTGTGTGTGTGTGCGTGCGTGCGTGCATGCGCAGAGAGCAGTAATCAGGCGCTGCAGAATATGCCGCGTGTTTTGAGGGATATTGAAGCTCTGAAACAGGAGGCGTCGTTCCTGAAGGATCAGATGATTCTGGTTAAAGAGGACATCAAGAAATTTGAACAGGACACAGTGCAGTCTATGCAGGTGACCATAAACACACCCATCCATATCACTTCATATTCTCTGCATAATTAAAGTCATTTAGTAATGAACTGTATTATTCACATTATTAAACCTAAAGTAAAAATATGTATTATACCATCATTAGTTCAGAGTGTTTGGCAAACAAATCCAAAGAGAAAAGAATAGAAAAATTATTCAATATTTACTATAAATATATTTGTGTATAGGAGACAATCAGCGCAATTAATAGGTTAGTGTTTTCAACAACATTTATATGGATATACACACTACCGGTCAAAAGTTGATTTGGTTACACTTTATTTTAAGGTGACAGTTACATTGTACTTACTCAAATTAGTGCAGAATAATATTAATTTACACATGTGCTTACTATAGGGTTTGGTTTAGCATGTAGAGTATAGTTTTGACCTTTCCATTGCTCTGTGCTCGTGTGATAGGTGCTGGTGGAGATTGATCAGGTGAAGTCTCGTATGCAGTTAGCAGCAGAAGCGCTACAGGAAGCTGATAAATGGAGTACTCTCAGTGCCGACATCGAGGAGACTTTTAAAACACAGGTGATGTTTTGCACATCTGTTTTTACGCACCGTGAGTGTGGATGTCGTTCTGAAATGTCCATGTGTGTTTGTTTGCAGGACGTGTCCGTGATCAGCAGTAAACTGACCGCCATGCAGGGTAGTTTGACGATGTTGGTGGACACACCAGACTACAGTGAGAAGTGTGTTCAGCTGGAGGCTCTGAAGAACCGTCTGGAAGCGCTCACCAGCACACAGATCGTCTCCACCTTCAACTCACTGGCCACAGGTGACGCACACAATAACAGTCTCATAGGCCCTGTTTACAGATGGTCTTAAGATTAATTCTGTCAATCGGATCACAAGTAGATGAGGGAGACACGTTCCAGTCTCTTTTGTCTATTTTCAAACACTTCAGTCGTGAATTCTTCGAGGGGAGGGTGTATGGCCGGGTAAATGTATGGGATTTTTCAGATCTTTTGATCCATCTATTCTTTTGATGATGGACAAAATAAGCTTGTGCAAACGACAGAAGAACACACTGAGAGCAGCAGCTTTCATTCCTGCCACGAGACCAGCAGAACACTGTGAGTGTGTGCTAGAAATCAGGAATGAAGAGAGAACATTGGGTTTGGTTTGTTTTTTGTCTTCAAATCAAACTTTGTCTCCAGCAGAGAAAATTTAAATCCTGTCGGGCTAGTGCACTTCCCATAATTTTTACACGTTCGGTCAGTGAGAAGAGTAGGCATCTTTTGTAGCTGATTGAACACATCCGACCACATGAGTGTTTTCACTATGAAAGCAATCCGGTCGAATGTGTTTTCGACGACCTCTGGAACAGGTTCTGCTGAAAGTGGACAAGCTCCATGGGCGTCGGAACCATTGTGTGTGTGTGGGACAAGACCCCCCCCACTTTTTGAGACCAATGATATTGGACCCACTCCCTTTTATCGTCTCTAATTCAGCACATGTCTGCTTACCATGACTACCCCTTAACCGAGAAACGTATTTAGAAACTTATTATTAAACACATGTTAAACACTTTATTTCCCCTTTTCTAATATTATTATTTTTTTTATTGAAAATAAATACCTTTCCGATCTGATATGTGATGGGGAAAGCGAGTAGAGCGAGTGTGGCAAAATGCGGATTCGAACATATGCTCGCGATATGCGTCAAAACTTAATGCCATGCGTCTTACCCCTACTCTATAGCCACGGTAAATAATTTAGTGATTTCTGTAATTATGTCTGTCCCAATCAATTGTTTAGTAAACGGCACTTTTTCTGTCTGGAAACGGAGCATAAAAAACATGCAACTTATTCATTATCATTTATCTGTGAAACTGTTGAAACTCTCTATGGCAGTTAAATGAATATAGCCTTTTTATTAGACTATTGGTATTGACTGGTTTGAGGTCTTTTTTGGTATAGGGGGATATGGCCTAAAACGCACCATAATGCAGGAAACACATCTATTAAAAAAAAAAAAATTCATGGGGGTGAACCCCCCAGACCCCCCGCAAAACAATTTCCCCAACTATCATATTTTGCCCTACTGACCCACCCACTTTTTATTTGCTTCCGACGCCCATGACAAGCTCGAAACATTTTCGACCCCGTTTAGGCTGGTATTTAGCATCATCCACTTTTGATCCGATCGACCGAAACACATCTTAATACTTGTGTAAAGATTTTTAATTACGTCACTATTCAAAGGTTTTTGGGTTGCATTCAAAACAATAGTAAACAAAAGTTTAATGATACAAATATTTCTATTCCAAAAAAAGTTTTTTTTGTTCTTTAATCAAAGAATTCTGAAAATATCGATCTACCATAATATGTCAATGTCAATTTTATTTTGACACATGGTTGACCAATGTGCTTTACATAGAACACACAACACTGGGACAGTAAAGATAAAAGTAAAAATAAAAAGTACAACAACCAAAAATAAACTAAAAGAAATAAAAAAAACTATAAATAAAATCATGGTAAAACACAGTGCTTCAACCAGAAATTAAAGCTTTGTCAAACAGATAGGTTTTTAATCTCGACTTAAAAGTGATCACAGAGGGAGCTAATCGAATAGAAGAGGGCAACTCGTTCCAAAGTCTTGGGGCGATAGATGAAAACGCACGATCGCCCCGGGACTTCAGCCTCGTCTTTGGTGTAAACAATAGTCTCTGGTTTGATGACCGGATAGAGCTATACGAAGGGGCCATACCATGTAGTGACTTAAACACGATTAATACAAATTTAAAATCAACTCTTTAGCATACAGGCAGCCAATGTAAAGACTGTAAAACTGTATATACAGCAGCACAACTGTTTTCAACACTGATAATAATCATAAATGTTTCTTGAGCAGCGAATCATCATATTAAAATGATTTCTGAAGGACTATGTGAGATGTGACACTCTCAGGAATAAATTAATTTTTAAAATCTATTAAAATAGAAAGCCGGTATTTTACATGTTTATAATATTTGACAATATTCGGTATTGATCAAATAAATGCAGCCTTGTGAGCAGAAGAGACCTCTTTCGAAAATATTAAGAATCTTACCAAACCCAAACGTTTGAACAGTAATGTATATCCATATAAATGTTGTGTGTACATGCTACAGCTTTGCACATCTAGTCAGATACTAGAACCATAAATCTGTTTTCTGATCTGCTTTAACTTGCCGATTGTGTTTTCTGTTTCAGAGCAAGCTAAGCTCTTTGTAAGAGTTTTTACTGAGATGGACAGAATGCCTCAGTTACTGACTTACTACTACAAATGCCACAAGGTACAGTATTTTGTCACTGCTTTTTTTGGCTGTTTAATTTACTTAAACTTAACACACACATGTATGTGTGTGTTTTAAGGCACAACTGTTGACCGTGTGGGAAAGCATCTGTCAGTCAGACGCCTCTCTGAAGCAGCAGCTCTCCGAGTTCTACGACACACTTCTGTCCACGTGGCACACACAGCTACAGTGGAGCAGCCAGGTATATATACACAAACACACACACACACACACTCAGCCTCACTGAATGTTAATAGCTTTCACTGTCGCACACTCAAGCATGCATATGTGTGAATGTGTGTGTGTGTGTGTAGGTCTTTAAAAACCCCTGTGAAGTGCTCACAGTGCTGATGATCCAGACGTTAGGGGCGATGGTGCCATCTATCCCAGACTGCATTGCTGTGGCATTAAAGCGTTGCTCTGGCGACTGTCGTCTGGAAGTACTGTTGGAGCTCCATCAGACGGCGGCTAACTTCAGTCGCAGCCTGGAGGCGGCAATGCAGCCACAGCTAGGTTTGTATTTGTGTGTGTGAAAATACACAAAATGCACTATAGAGTATATATGATGTATAGATCTGACAGGTGAAGTGAATAACACTGATGATCTCTTCATCACGGCACCTGTTAGTAGTGGGTGGGATATATGAGGCAGCAAGTGATCATTTTGTCCTCAAAGTTGATCTGTTAGAAGCCGGAAAAATGGGCAAGCGTAAGGATTTGAGCGAGTTTGGCCAAATTGTGATGGCTAGACGACTGGGTCAGACCCTCTCCAAAACTGCAGTTCTTGTGGGCTGTTCCCGGTCTGCAGTGGTCAGTATGTATCAAAAGAGCTCCAAGGAAGGAACAGCGGAGAACCGGCCACAGGGTCATGGGCGGCCAAGGCTCACTGATGCACGTGTGGAGTGAAGGCTGTGGTCTGTGGGGAACACATGGCACCAGGATGCACTATGGGAAGAAGGCGAGCCGGCGGAGGCAGTGTGATGCTTTGGGCAATGTTCTGCTGGGAAACCTTGGGTCCTGCATCCATGTGGATGTTACTTTGACACGTACCACCTACCTAAGCATTGCTGAGACCATGTTCAGCCTTTCATGGAAACGGTATTCCCTGGTGGCTGTGGCTCTTCCAGCAGGATAATGCTCCTGCCACAAAGCACAAATGCTTCAGGAATGGTTTGAGGAGCACAACGAGTTTGAGGTGTTGACTTGGCCTCCAAATTCCAAATATCGATTTTCTAAAGTGTTACGTGTCAACTTCGCAGGACTACATAGTTATTGACACGTAAGAGTGTCATTAATCACAATAAGCTGCAAAATGTATATTTTTTAAGGATAAAAAATGTACTTTATTTACTTTGCTTTATTACAGAAGACTGCAAGTCATGTGTGTAATGGTTTAAGTCAGCTCAATAATGATTTTAGGTTGACAAAAATGGGAAGGAAAAACATTCATTTCAGTGGGATGTTTTTTCTTCAAGACCTATTAAACTGTCTATCGCGATCAAATAGGAAAGGTAACATGACACAAAATTTTATCGAATCGAAATTTTATTCAAAACTGAGAATTGATTTGTGTGGTACCAAAAGATTCCCACCCTTATAAACATTTATATTACACAATTTAATAATAGTACATCATTTACAGTAATGAGAGATTAATGAAAAATATTAAGTGCATATTATTATTTTTATTAAATTTTTATAAATTTGGCCTGGACTTTTTTTTGTGTTTAATACATTTTTAAAAAGGTTATTGTATATGCTTTTTTTGAATGTGTGATGTTTTTTTTACTCCTCATTTTCCTGTCTTTGTGTGTGTTTTAGGTGAGTGTAACCTCTTGAAGGTGGCAGAGCTGGTGTCATGTGTGTATTCACCTTATGCGACTTATCAGATGCAGTACGGAGAACTCGAGGAGACAAACTTACTGATCCAGCTCAGTGCTGTTCCACTGGTGAGCGAACAGACGTTTCCATGTTTCATCTTGAACCAGTACAAATGCAAAGTATAAGGGTTCAGACTGGTTTCCAGGAATCTTTTTGTTGGTATTTTCTGATGATGTTGTGAGTTTAGGGTCTGAACTATAGGTGGAGCATTCAAAGGATACTGAGAAATGATGCGAAGACCATAAAAACGCTTCGACTGCATGTAGTCTGATTAGCAAACAAATGATTATTTTAGTGAATCGGTCAAATGCACTCACAAACTCATTGAATCAATCGAACAAATTGCTCACTGAATCTTTCTGAGCGTTTTCTAGCTTACTAGATGCTGATTAGAGTGTGTAGTTACATATTCACAAATGAGTTTTGTTGTATAAAAATATTTAAATGATGATTTTTATTCTTCCACACCCACAGGCAGCATTCACCATGTGTTTTATTGATTGTTTTGTGTGCGTTAGGAGCGTGGTGAGGTTCTGGACTGTGTGTTGGAGCTCACACACTCGGTTCAGAAGGTGTTCGGTTTGGCGGCTGCTGCCGTCGATCGCTGTGTGAAGTTCACGGATGGTCTCGGTGTGTGTGGGCTCATCAAAGCCCTTCGAGCGCTCTTCAGCAAGTATGAATCATACACGCATTTACTACGGTTAAACACAGAGACAAACACACAGCCCACAGGTCAGCCACGCTCCCAGCTTATTCTCTTGTATTTTTTCTCAGATATGTGTCAGATTTTTCTGTCACGCTTCAATCAATCCGGAAGAAGTATAAGTTAGAGGACACACACACTTCTGAGGTGTTCACTGAGGATTGGACGGCTTTCCAAAACTCTGTCAGGTGGGCGTGGTTTCTGTTTTCCATTAATTCCTGGCCGGTTTCTTTTCAATAAGTTTCTGTTTATTAAAGTTATATAAATGTATTTCAATTTGTTCCTGTATCTTCTAGAATCATAGCAACCTGTGGAGAGCTCCTGAGACAGTGTGGGGCATTTGAACAGCAGCTTTCAAATAAGTAAGAAATCTATTTTGTCAAACAATATTTTACCCATAATAAACATTCTTTAGAAATCCATTAGGCATAAGACATTTTATCTAGGAAATATTTGCATCCATGTATAATTTGGAAAAAACTTTGCAAAATTGCAATACTTGGCACCACTATTTTGTGATTCAATAATTGAAAGTGTTCACATGACAGTTCAGCACACAACTGTATTTGAAAAATATATTACAACCAATAAGAAGAGTCATGAAAAGTTAGGAAATTTAGCTTTTTGATAATTTAAGTACTGTAATAAATATTTTATTATATTTATATCAGTGTATTTTGAATAGTAATTGTCAATATTTGACCATTTTAATACTGTATATTTTTTAAATCTACTTTGATATAAATATTTATTATGGAATAACATTAAAGGTGCCATGTGTAAAAATTAGGGCCGGGACTCGATTAAAAAAATTAATCTAATTAATTAGAGGCTTTGTAATTAATTAATCGAAATTAATCGCATTTTAATTGCATATAAATATTTGACCTAAGAACAATAAGAAGTAATTTTTCACATGTATTTTTAGTATACCATTGAATAATGACTGAATACATAAGCTTAATCAACAAAATATTGTTTATTTATTTCAGTCCAGCAGCAGGCGCAATGTTTGCCATTAAGTTTAGCAAAAGCATATTTGTGATATTTAAGGCTCGATGTGCTGCGGTGATACGCAAATTCCTTGTTGTATAGCTTGCACACAACCATGCTCTTGACGACGCTGCCATCCTTTCGTTTTTTAAAACAAAATGTCCCATCCACGGGGCCAAGCAAAGCGGTCTCATCAGCTTCTTCGTTCATGTTCACCCATGGTTTGTTGTTGTCGTGACTCCGTAGCGCTAGTTGGTGTTCCAGTATAATCGGTCCGTCGAAACTCGTTCATTGAAAAACGTTCCGCGGTGCAAAAATAAGTGTGGTTAATTTTTTTTTTTTTTTTTTTTTTTGCGTAATTAATTAACGCGTTAGTCACGTAATTAATTAATCTTAATTAACGTGTTAAAGTCCCGGCCCTAGTAAAAATTGAGGTAAAAATATCCAAAAAATGACCTACATGCATCATAAGAATGAGAAGAAATAAGGGCGATGATGTCATAAAAAAAATGTCAAGTTATAGTGCTGCAGAGATATCAACCTTAATTAGCAGTAGCATTACTAGCCCCGGCCCGACAGGTGTCGTAATACCAGTCTCGGCCAGGGGAGGCGGTGTGCGGGCAACATAACCACCAGCCAACCTGGCTTACTTGAACCTGATGTCAATCGTGTGGAAAGTACAGCCCACTACTTCATTTCAGTTCAGGGAAGAGAGCAGACGGATGGCCAAAGCCTGTGGCCCCATAAATGTATCTGATATGATAAAAATAGCATAAGTGCGGGCGCCCGCCGACCGTGTCCCGTCCAGTCATAATAAAAGTCCCGGTACTCGCGAGCCGTTTAGAATAAGCGCCCTCGAGTGGACGAAAAGTTGCAAAGTGCACCTTTAACGCTGCAGTCCGTAACTTTTTCCACTCTAGTGGTTAATAAACAGAACTGCATGCGTCTTGCGGAAGAACATTGCAGCTGGAGCTACCTCTCTCTGTTTATGTCTATGGCGGATCACGCAGGGACTGTGCTCCTCTGCAGCGGTATCTTCCAGTCTGGCCTGAAATAGTCCCAATATAAACACTTATTATAAGTGTACCATACTGATAAGGGGTAAGACAAAAACACGGTTTGGAAAATGGATTCATGTTGTACATTGTCATTGTATAAATTTGTAAATCTTGAACACCAAAAAGTTACGGACAGCAGCTTTAATAATAATAATAATAATAATAATAATAATTAATAATAAATAATGAAATCAAATCGTGACAATTACTACGTTATATATGAATATTTATTATTTGTCACTGTTTGACAATTTAAATACTGTATATTCAAAATATACTTTGATATTACACACACATATATATATATACACACACACACACACACACACACACACACAAACACATTTATTAATGTAGTAATTTTCACTGTTTGACTTTTTAAATTCTGTAATAAATATTCATATCAAAGTTATTTTGAATATATGTACTAGTAGTAAATGTCACCATTGGACCATTGAAACAGTTATATAATATTAATATCAAAATATGTTTCAAATATAATAGTAATACCACTACATATGTTCTAAATTCCAGGACATATAAGCCTCTTTCCATCACGAGACATATAGAAATAAAATGTAAAAAAATATGTAATGACACATTTTTCCCAAAGTGGTTAGTATTATGTCAGGTGGCTGGTGAATTTTGTGTGACTTGAGCAAAAACTTCAGAGTATCAGTTATTATGTGAAATTTTTAACATATATTTAGTGAAAGTTATTTAATTACTTTATACTGATTAAGACTCTCTGAGGGTTAAATTCCACCTTTAATATGCCCGTTACACTACAATAACGGATTTAACATGAATGTCTGTCATGTATCACAGTTGTGCACTGTGATTGGCAGGATCCTTGGGAGGGCGGGGCGTTTCCTGTGGGAGGGGTTTAACCCCAGAAGTCTGAGTGGCTTACAAGAGGGTGTGGCTGAGAGGCGGAGCCAAAAAAACCCATGGCAGGAATACAACTACCTGCTGCAGACCAACACGGCGGAGTATAATAATCTACTGGAGACGCTGCACTCCCTTAAGGTGCACTTCATCTTTATGTGTGTTTGCTTCGAATGTACAGCACTAAGTGTAAAGGGGAAGTTTTATGCATGTGTGTTTTGTGCAGGAGAAAGGAACCGGAAACTCAAGCTTATTGGCCGAGACTCGTGCCGCCCTGACGCGTCTGAACCAGCAGGCCAATCAGCTTGCGTTTGACTCTGTGTTCCTGCAAATCAAACAGCAGCTTTTCCTTCTCAACAAACCAGAGGTGCGTTTTCACAGCGTGTTTTAGGTGAAGTATTGCATACTATGATATACTTTGAAGTACTGAAAACATCTCGTTTGATTGGATGTGCTTTTGATGCTTTAAGGCTCGCGGTTCTGCTCATTTGGGTGAAACGCTAACTGATGATCTGCCGGCCTTCAGTTTGTCACCGCAGGAGTACATCACTAATGTAAGACAATATTAACACATCATCTGAGAGTGAGTTTATGATGACAAATCACAAGACGCTCATACAGGTACAAGGGCAAACACAAGCCACTGGTGTTCACAGGACAAGAGGAAGGTTAATGGGTGCAATTAAACACTTGTGCTTTGTCTATAGATTGGCCAGTATATCATGTCTTTGCCTCTGCATCTGGAGCCATTCGTGGCTCAAGAGGATCCAGCACTGGAGCTGGCCTTACACACCGGCAAACTGCCCTACCCACCAGAACAAGGTAAACACAAGCACACATCCCAGGGGTAGGAATCAAAAAAGCCCCTTCATACACTTATTTATGATATGCACTTTGAGATTCTTTAAAATGAAAAGTGCGTTATAAATAAAAACTAATATTATTATGTATCTCTGTAGGCGACGACGTTCCTGAGCTGGAGAACACGGCGGATTATTGGCTGGGTTCTATCGCCAGGGCGACCATGCAGACCTATTGTGATGTCATCCTACAGCTTCCTGAGCTGAGCTTACATGCAACCAAACAGCTGGCCACTGACATAGGTGACATCATCATGAGTTATTATGATGTCAGCATTATTGACATCATGGCACCATTATCACCAACATTAATTAATATGTAACACTTGCACACAGTGACACTACAAGGCTAGTGGCAATATTTGTATTATAAAAATATCTAGTTCAAATGTACAAATAGGCATGGTAAAGTGCAATTTGTTTACCATTTTTATTTACATTTTTTCTTCAAGTTGTTGATTTTAAATTATCCTGTGTGTGACATAGGACATAAACCGATCAGGCATAACATTATAAGTATGACAGGTGATGTGAATAAGATTATCTCTTCATCACGGCACCTGTTAGTGGGTGGGATATATTAGGCAGTAGTGAACATTTTGTCCTCAGAGTTGATGTGTTAGAAGCCGGAAAAATGGGCAAGCGTAAGGATTTGAGCGAGTTTGACAAGGGCCAAATTGTGATGGCTAGACGACTGAGTCAGAGCATCTCCAAAACTGCAGCTCTTGTGGGCTGTTCCCGGTCTGCAGTGGTCAGTATCTATCAAAGGTGCTCCCAGGAAGGCACAGCGGAGAACCGGCCACAGGGTCACGGGCGGCCAAGGCTCACTAATGCACGTGGAGAGTGAAGGCTGGTCCGTGTGGTCTGATCAAACAGACGAGCTACTGGAGCTCAGAAACCACAGCACCGTCAGGGGGTTTAGTGAAGTCCATGCCTCGACGGGTCACGGCTGTTTTGGCAGCAAAACGGGGACTGACAAAATATTAGGAAGGTGGTCATAATGTTATGCCTGATTAGTGTGTGTTTATACAGCTCTGGAAAAATTGAGACCTCTTAACATTGATTTTTCCAGAGCTATATATATATAAAAAAGAGATATTTCTTGTGAATCTGTTTTTTTTATACATTATTGCTTGTTTTTGTGTGTGTAATCAATGATTTGATATAATTTAGACTGTGTAAGAACACTTGTGTGTTCATTATTGTCATTACAGAGTACCTGAGTAACGTCATGGATGCGCTGGGGTTGCAGACCACTCGAACCCTCCAGAATATTGTCACTCTTCTTCGTGCCAAACCCGACGAATACCGGCAGACGGCCAAACCCCTCCCACGCAGACTGTCGTCCACCATCGCCTCCATGAGGGGTCTGGAGTACTGACACGGGACATGGACGGGTGCTCGGTGAAGGTTTGCTGTTGTTAAATCTAACACCAGAATGTGACACTAAACAGATCTTATATTCCCAAACACAAACATTAATGGCACTTCAGATGTGCATCTCTTATTTTTGTTTAAGAGTTGATGGTTTGGGGTTAAAAATAACAATACAGTGGGTTTTAATTATGCAGAAAAGAAAATGTTACTGTGATTGAGTTTTGGTCTTGCTGAAATGTCTTTGAATCCAGGGATTTAAAGTTAAAATGGCACAATGAAAGATGATTCATGCATATTTATTTTGTCATGTTTGCCATTATTCCTCCTAATCAATATTGAACTTGAGTGCTGTTGTGTTTCCGGTGCATCACGCAACATGTAACTTTATAATGCTTTTTATGTCTGGCTCGCTGGCTTTGTATTTTTTATTATTTTTGCTCATATGGGGACAGTTTCATACAGCATTTCAATAATGTTTTCAATTCTGTTCATTTGTTACAATAAAACATCTGAACAGATTTAAGTGTGTAGTTTTGTGTCATAGTGCATCACAATATAGGTTGATATCGGCTATAAGTATTAATGCAAGTGCATTCATACATACTTAGGAAAAAAACAAACACACATCAAGGTTGTTAATCACTTTAATCATATTGATTACTGATCATGTTGATTGATCGGGATGATTGGCAGTGGTCAGAGAGGTGGTGATTGCATATCTGTAATTCAAGTACATCAAATCAAACTTAATACACAAGAAACGGGTGATCAAACTGACATCGGATACAAGAGCAGGCACAGTAAATCGAACGAGAAGAATTAGATGCAGACAGATCTATCATTCCAAATCATTTCAAAGGGCAGTGTGTTTCAATGTGTGTGAAAGATGGAGAGATGATTTCGACTGGTCCTGGAAAGAAAAACAAAAAAACGAATAAAAGAAAATCAAGCCGGCGTTTGCCAGCGTGGATATGTGGTGGTGTTCCTGCTGGAAGCATGCTTTAAAATATTTATTCTGCGTTACTTTGTGACTCCTGGACCAAAGTGGTCTTAATGCCTTCTAAAACAAATCTTTTATATTTATATATAGATATATAGTGAACAACAGTGATCATAAAAAATATGAACAATCTTTGAAATGGAACAAAGATGAACTCAGAACAAAAACTCTGTATAAAATATAAATTATTCAATAAATTGATAATTATAAACCAAAGCATTTATAAAACTATAAATATGCACAACTCTGAAAAAACAAAGACCTATTTGGGCTATAAGGTTTCTTTCTGGGCTGGGAACAGACCCAGTGACCCAGTCCGGAGACATCTCGTTTTCGCTTGGTAAGGTTTCGAAAATATAAGCGGTCATATTGTCTTTCTCCTGAAGGTCGCATGTCCACTTCCACCATCTGCATTCCATATATCAGAAGCCGATGATATCAGCACACCCAAAATATCACAAAGCGTCCCTCACACCAGACACCCGACCGCTGCCTGCTTGAACCTTCGCTCATTCATTTCATTCTGTCTTTCTGTCGACTTGCTAATTAGCAGAGGCTTCTCATCTACTATATCACGGTCAAGCACCTTTGTCAAGGGTAACCGGCTACGAGCGTCCATATTTGATCTTCTATCTGCCCTGTCATCCTATGTAGTCTGCCATGACCATTATATGGCTGACAGTATAAACCTCCACTCATTTGCTTCACACGTGGCTCAAGTTTCTCTAAGATTAAAAGTGTCTCTAAGATCCTAAAGATGCTACTGACTGAGGCAAAAACTTAACTGAGATGTTTTCGCATTAGCCTAGCTAAATGCTAACCTTTATCTTTAGCCTGGTGTCCTGAGATAAAAATATATAAAAACACAGTTCTATTGGGTAACCCAGCATTTTAAGACACCAAATTAGCATGATTAGAGCTAGCAATTTTGAATATACAGTCTCTTACAAAATAACAAATAAGCCTAACTGATGTTTTTACATTAGCCTTGGCTAAAAGCACAAGGGTTTGTACTGAGATAAAAAAATATGTATATTTGTAGGCATTTTAGGACACCAAATTAACATGATTAGAGTTAGTGATTTTAAGTATAGGGTCTATTATAAAATAGGCCTACACATATTTAATGTTAAATGTTTAGCTTTAGCCTGATGTCCTGAGATATTAAAAAAAAACATTTAGATAAACAAGTTGGGTAAAACCTAGCAGTTTAGCACACCAAAATGATATGATTTGAGTTAGCAATTTTAAGTATGGAGTCAGCCTATACACATTCAACTCAACTGTGATGTTTAGCATTAGCCTAAAGTTAAATCCTAAAGCTAAATGCTAAAGGTTTACCTTTAACCTGGTGTACTGAGATGTAAACACACTTCTAGATAAACAAGTTGGGTAAACCCTAGCATTTTTAGCACACCAAATTAGCATGATTAGAGTTAGCAATGTTAATTTTGTAGCCTATATTAGAAACTCCACTTTAATGTTTCATATTAGGCTAAAGTTAAATCCTAATGCTAAAGGTTTACCTTTAGCCTGGTGTACTCAGATGTAAAACTTTTAGATAAAGAAGTTGGGTAAAACTGAGGATTTTTAACACATAAAACTAGCATGATTAGTAGGGCTGTAACGATACACCAAACCCACGATTCGGTTCATATCACGATTTTTGACCCACGGTACGATACAAACCTCGATATGGGGGGGACAAAACAGTTCAAAAGATATTTTGAGGGGAAAAAAATAAATGAATTAAATAACATTTGAAAAACCTGAATAAACTGAACACCAAATAACAATATTAACTATGCAAATTAATAACAAAATACCTAAGTAAATTAAACTATATAGCCAAAGCTATAACACTTCTGTTTTCTTTGTAATAAAATACTGTTAGAAAAACAAACAGAACTAAAATCCATAGTGGAGATGATTTGAGCATTTTGAAAATTCTTCTTCAATCAATCTTACATTTACAAAGAAAACTGGTTAATGTTTTTTCACACTGAGGTAACTGAGGCTTACTGTCTGTGGCTCTCATACACAGTGCGTGTTTGGAGGACGGGGTTTGCTATTTGCCAATCGGCTGTGATATAGGCTAGTGTGCGGTTATGGTCATATAGCTGTCTGTGGCACGGGACGTCCATCCATTGGTGGTGATTGCGATGGATTCAGCAGTACTCAACCCTTCCTCCACCTTAGCCTTTGTTTTCTCCAGAAGTTATGGTAGCACATTTAAATAGAGAAATGCGCCCGGCTCTGTAATGCATAACGGGGCTCGAGCACACTAAGTAAATACTTGAATCCCTCGTTTTCAACAACCGAAAAAGGGCGCATATCCAGTGACATAATACCAAATGCATCTGTAATTTTTTGTGCTCGATCTGAATTGGCTGGAAACTTTGCTTGGAATAAACTAGGCAGTGTAGGCTGCTGCTGTCGGGTTGTGGGGACACACTGCAAGCGTGCCGTGAGCGTCTCGGTTGCGTGGCGTGTCCGTTTTTATTTCGGCTCCCATGTTAACCGGTTAGAGCTTGCATGCTTGCTCACGCGTGCATGCTTCAAATAGAAGAAATGCCTATTTTTCACGCGACATGCGAGCATGTTGGAAGCGTTTCCAGACAAAATAGAATAGGAAACGATGTTTATATGTCATTTTGACATGGATACATATTAATAAATGACATTTTTATGTTTGAAAGTCTGTAGGTTAACATAAATGCAGATATAGGCCTAATTTTAATAATAAGAAACAATATAATTATCGATTTTTAAATATTAAACCTGTCAATACAGAACGAAATATTCTGTAGCCTATTTTGCCGTCAATACCATATATCTGTATGGTCAATAGGCTACTGCCGACGTTTTCTTTGCGGTACCAATAGGCAATATATATTTAACATGAGGTATAGGGCCTCCTGTACATCAATACCAACAGAAGCGCCGCGTCAGACACGCTTCTGGTGTGCAAAGAAAGAGAAAACGCCACGCAGCCGCCCCGCGGATGACACGCAACAGAAACGCCACGCTCACACCACGTTGCCAGCCGGTTGGGGAAGCTTCTTGAAACACTTACGGCAAATTGTGTGGGTCTTGTCAACTACACGATTGCCATCCTTGTTCTCCACCGGGTAGATGTTGCCATACTGCTGACTTAAAAGTTGGACCTGGACTGGAAGGATAATTCTGGGAGTTGGAAGGGGTGTGTCGCGATTCTGCCTTCTCACATCGCGATACAGGTTCGTGGACCTGCGTATTGCGATTTCATATCGCATATCGTTACAGCCCTAATGATTAGGCTTAGCAATATTGTAATAGCCTATATTACAACTCCAACTCCGATGTGACTCCTACAGCTAAAGGTTAAACTGTCATGAGAACAAAAAACAACTTATGATAAACAAGTTGGAACATTAAAACACCAAATTAGCATTTTAAGACTAATTCTGTGGCCACTATTACAGAATGACATTTAAAATGGTTCTCTTCAGATTAGCGTTTTCATTGATTTAGTCCCTTGTACAAGTTGTCAGATGTTGTTTTGCTAAGCTAAAGGCTAATTGGCCATGCATATAAAGAGATGAGCCTCGTGTCCTAACTTCTTGTCTGAACAGGAACCCATTTCAAGGGATGTTTAAAACCATCAGACGAGATGAAAATGAAAAATGGCTGTGCAGGCAGGCAGAGGTCTGGTGCGGGACTGAGCTTTCACTTTTTCACCTGAGATTAGAGACATAACGCCTCTGCAAAAACACAGTTTCCCACACTGCATCCGTTTGTAAGGAAGACACTGAGACTGATACGAGCCTCCACTTTGCCTTGCTACATCTCCATCGGGTTATCATTCATATTATTGCCAATGAGAGCAGGTGACCTCAGACTGAGAATGAGACGCCATCAGCTCCGATGCGCGTGGGAAAAGACGCCGTGTATCCCGCTTACAGAGGATTCTAGCATCAGCACAGTTGTTATCATGGCTACAGAGAAAACTAATGTTGTACGCAGACAAACATTAGCCAAACACTTCAGGTCTACAAAAGGAGACAAGACCCCTTCGGCACACAGAAAAAGAGATACGCAACCAAAATATACAGTCCAGGCGGCATTTCGATGGAAGAAATGAATCCGAACGGGAATGTTACATGGGGCAGTATGTAGCAGAACAGATTTTGGTGGCATTTTTTTTCTTTTAAATCGTAAACTAATAAAACAGTTCAGTGTGTAACTCGCAGTCTGAATTTATTCACATTTTCTTTCTATTTCAAAACAAAATATAGCTCTTTTAAATATATTATTTTCTTATATATCCATTGCATATCATGTTTTTTATTTTTATTAACATCTTTATTATTAATATCTTTTTTTAATTATTTTTTTAGCCCTCCCCACTTCAACTAAGGGCTAGCAGAAAATACAGTCATGCAAAGTCTCATGCTGGTAAACAAATTTACAAAAATGCATTTTTTTATTTATTTTTTCTCTCCAAGTAGTTTTTTTCCCCACTTGTTTTTCTTTTTTCGTATATTTTGACATCCATTTTCTCACAGTTCAGTCTATGAGGACACAATCTCTTTGATGAAGCATATCTCCCTCCGAAAGAGCGCTAATATTCTTTTCTTTTGTCCTTTTTTTTTGTGTAAGTCGCTGCGACTGTGGTCCTAGGGTGGTCGGCATTGCATTTTTACAGTCGCATGCGAACATCTGCATTCCTCGTGAACCATGGAGATGTTACTTATCAAAATATAAATTTGTTCTTTTTTTTGTTGTACATTTATTCTTCTTGATTGGTTTGGCGTGACCTCCTGCAGAGGTTCCCTCTGATTAGTTAAGAAGGAACAACGCAGTCAAGCCAACAGGAGAGAATACGAGACAGAGACGGAGGGAAACTCTGAAGGCAGTTTTAGATAAGTCGTACATTGACGATTTTTTCGAAAGGGAGATTTTCTGAGGTTCCCTGACCTTTATACCCTCTTTCCATGAAGACAAAACGCTAGTTATTGGTCCAAGCACACAAGTGTGCATTTATATAATCTATGGCAGCATTAGCTGTACTAAATCACAAAAAAAATAAACCTCTATAATCAGAGAGGATTCCCATGGGAAAAGTCCTCAATTTGAGGGTTTTTTTGGGAATTAAGAGACAGCACCCCTGGCAGAACAGCCAATCCGTTCATATTTAAAGGGACGAAAAGTTCAGATCTGACAGGGAACATCTAAAGTCATTTTGTGCTGTTTTTTTCTTTCGTACATTATTTGGTCACAGTTGGGCTTTGGTCTGTCGGGACTGTGTTTTCGATGTTGCCTCCCCCGAAACGTACGGGAAAAAACCTGGAAGACTGTTTGGGAATAGCAACGTACATCTGTTACCAAAGCAGAGTGCTGCGTTTCACTTTTCAGTGCTCTAGATTCATTCACAAAGAAAAGCTACTCTAAGACTCGGACGTTCCTCGGACGGGGAGTGGGAACTAACACACGGCAATGCACGGACAACACACTTTGCTGCTAATATGCTGAGTGGGGGGAAAGAAAAGAAGAAAAAATTGTGCATGACTAAGCATTTTTTAGTCATTCTGTGCAAACGATCGATGAATATCAGTCTGTAAAAAGTCTGTCGGAGAGTTCTCCCAGCCAAGAAATGCTACAGGGTCTTAGCAGAAATGCTACATAATTATTCTAACTTGGTCCTTCATTCTTACATATAGACTAATATACAGAAACTCAGGGCCCAGGTGAGTGCGGCAGTCAAAACGCCTGGTGTTTTGATCTTTAAACATTGGAATGTTTTTCAGTTCGTTCCTTCAAGAGTCTTTTTTCTCTTTCAGGTGTCAGTGCAATGTTCGGTTTTGTTGCTGTAAAGTCAGTCAGTCTGTAGAAAGAGGAGTGATCCAGAATTTCGGTGAGGTTGCTTTGGTTACCGTGTGAAGATCCGGCATCGGAAATTTCCGGTTTCCTCTGTTGTTTTTTTTGTTTTTTTGTTTCCAGTCTCACACCCTCTTGCCACTCCGACATTCCTCACACGCCCCGTATGGATGCTGCGGCCCCATCGGCAAAGTTTTCAGGATTCAGCGACTAACTGTGTCTCCTTAAAAGAATTGCCAAATGCTAGAAACTTAACACTGTGGACAAAAACAGAAATATAATGATTTTGTTAGAAACAGGCATCAATTGTGTAATGCTCTTAAAAAAAACAAAAACGAAACAAATGGAAACCACAGAAAACGTAAGATGAAGGAATGCTTTCACAGAAATCACACAAACACAAAGCTACTAAAAAAAAGAAAGAATTTGAGACAATCACGGTTAAAACTTTTCTACAGACACATTGCATGCACTGAACAGCGGCTGTGCAATGTATCTTCTCAGGGGTGAAAAAGTCCAGTCCCGGAGAAAACACAGGTGCTAATTACAATTAATGGTGTCGCAGTGTTTAACCTGAAATCTAAAGACGCTGAGGATTACAATTGAGTGCTCACACTAAATGTGGCCAATTAACTTTCTAGATCTGGCAGGAATGGAATAGTCCACCCCAGATACATTCTAGATCCATTTAATACACAATAGGCTACTACAGTATTGTTGATAAAGGAAACTTATTTATTATAACTGAGAACAGTAGAAAGCTGGGGAAGGTTTACCTGTGGATCGCTGGTAAAAGTTAAGCATGTACTGTAAGAATTCAGTTAACAGATAATTCATTCAACTATATAATGATGTAAGCGCAAGCATTTGTCAGTTTGAATCAAAATATGAGATTTGAACACAAATGAAACAGCTGAACATTTCAGGCCAATGAAATTATGCCTCAAATATGCCTGTTGTTCTACATATTTTCTTGGGTTACACTTTTTTTCGATAGTAAAGTTTTAGACATTCTATTAACTATAATTAAGTTTGCAACTACATGCCAACTAACTCTCATTAATTTGCAACTGCCTGTCAAGTAACTAATGAAAGTGTTAGTAGACTGTTAGGGTTAGTAAAATAAGTTGACATGTACTTGAAAAGTTACAACTACATCTTTAATCTCACCATATTTGTAACTACATCTCAACTAACTCATGAGAGTATTAGAAGACTGTTAGGGTTAGTAGAATAAATTGATATGTACTTGACAAGTTACTTGTAGTCAATAACTACAAGTAACTTTGCAACTACATCCCATTTAACTCTCCTTAAGTTACAACTAAATGTCACCTAACTCATGAGAGCATTAGAAGACTGTTAGGGTTAGTAAAATAAGTTGTCATGTACTTGACAAGTTACTTGTAGTCAGTAACTACAGGTAACTTTGCAACTACATGTCAACTAACTCATTAATTTGTAACTACATGTTAACTAACTCTCACGAGAGTATTAGTAGACTGTTAGTTTTACTAGAATAAGATGACATGAACTTGAAAACTTACTTATAGTCAGTAACTATAACTAGCTGTGCAACTACTTGTCAACTAACGCTCATGAGACTGTGTGTTAGACTGTTATGGTTAGTAATAAGTTGATGTACCTGAAAAGTTACTTATAATTTGACTTATTAAATGTCTGTTGGGGACCATCAACATAGTGTTTGCAGATATTAAGCAGACAGTCTACTAATGCTCTAATAATGGTTAGCGGACATGTAGTTGCAAAGTTACTTATTAGAAAGTCTAAAGTGGACTATCGAAATAAAGTGTTACTAGTTAGCAGTTTTTAGTTCAGGTAAGAAGCAATAAATCCGTCAAAACAAGTGTTGATTGAACACTATACAGCATTCAAACGCTATCTGGGTGAATGAGTGCATTGCACTGATGGAAAGAATAGTTTTTCTGGTTAATATGCAAACAGAAATTGAAAAGGCACACACAAATATGCCATAAACAAATGTTGACATAACAGACAATCTTTAAAGAACAACCAGCATACATAAAGAGAAAGGCAGAGATGAGTTTAATGGGCATTCACTCGTGTAGATACAGATTTGTACAGATCAAGTTTACGATGTCGGCCTAAGCTTTGCATTAACAGGTGAAGCTAGTTAAATCTAGCTAGCAGTGTACGAGTCTCTACAACAACACTGTAGCCTAAATTATCCTCATAGAGGGGTCTTGCTTTTTTAATATAAACATGTCCGATGTGTTTCAGTGACCTGACAGTGTTGTAATAGGGCACAACTACATGGAATACACAAGTCAAAGAAAATGAATATTTTTTTAAACATTTTAAACATCTGCATACTACAAGAACATCACAATATTACCTTCAACATTTACTCACAAATGGAGGAAAAAGGTTATTTTTTTAACTAGAGAATAAATCCTCTCAACTAACTAATCACTAGAAATCCATAACTAATGGAGACTAATCAGCTTTAGTGGAAGAAAGTCTCTGGTTTCACAGTGTATGAGGAGGCCTGGCATCCCGTGACAATTAAAAACATGTTAAAATACAGACATTTTAACAAGGACTGTTGCCGGCGTTGTGCCGGATTCAATCCCCCTGCAGATCTGTAATGTGAGTACAGTATAATAAAAGTGAAATAAAGTATTAATATGAAATTTTAAACTTTTTTGACACCATTATTGGTTCTGAATAGAAAAAGTTTGGGTTGGTAAGATGTTTTTGCAAGAAATCTCTTCTGCTCACCAAGGCTGCATTTATTTGATGAAAAGAGTAAAAACAGCAATATTGTGAAATATTACAATTTAAAATAACTTTTCTATTTGGATATATATTTAAAATATAATGAATTTTTTTGATAAAAGCTGAATTTTAATCAGCATTACCAATATAGTTCTAATATGATTTGCAGCTCAATTAATATTTATTACATTGCTAAAAAGATAAATTGATTTGAAATATGCCATCTTTTATAATATTATACATGTCTTTACTGCACTGTAAAATCCATGATTCTAACTAACACATTTAAGTTAACTACTTAATATCTTAACTTTACTGTAAAACTCTAGTAATATGTAGTGTTCACATACTATTCCTTGTTTACTCAGAAAACCCAATTTAAGATTGACTGATTGGTTTGAATGTTATTTAGTCAAGCAAAGCATTCAATTAGTGCAATTCTCTTCCTACTGATGCAGCGATGAAACAAGAAATCAGTTATTTGGTTTCAAAGGAAGAGAAGTAATACCCAAATAGTTTTTAAATGTTGAACTAGCCTCTGAAACTTTTAATTGAGTTGATATAATCTCTATATTTGTAACAACATCTTGCAGTTGATCATTATAAGACAACAATGGTAGAGTAAATCTAAAGTAAATCATCAAGTACTCTCTAGTTATTTTTTAACTAGAAGTCTTGTGCAAGTTAAGTCTAATTAAATTTCACAGAGTCATTTTTAATCAATTTAAAGGTGCACTATGCAACTTTCCGTCCACTGGAGGGCGCCTATTCAAAACAAATGCGTAGTTTAATGACGCAAAGTGAGCGCAGTATCTTGGGAGATGTGGTCTTTACATCATAGCCGGTGGAAAATAGGACTCGGGCAGAAATCACGTTCATGCATGCGGTTATTAACGTTACTGTAGTGTAAAGCAGAGCAGGACCGAGTGTTGTGGACCTGAGTGCGGCTGCTGGAGCGATTGTTACACAAATACCCGCCTCGCGAATACCGGGACTTTTATTATGGCGGGACGGGACACATTCGCCGGGCGCCTGCACTGATCCGCTCTTCCGGTTATGATTTTGAGGTAATGGAGCTCTGTTTATCATATTAGATACATTTATGTGTGTTTAAAATTATGTTATGACGTTACTCCGTGCGTTCACTTGTTCACACTGCTAAGAGTAAAGCGCTCCTGCCAAATAAAAGCCGAAACCGAGGGTAGCTCAGATATGAGGCGATTGACAGGCGACTCCTCAAACGCAATGCTGAAACGTCCCTGTCCTTAGTTAAAAAAGCAATTTTCTCACAATTTACAAATAGTTGGAAACTTCTGGGATATTGTAGGTACTCAACTGAACAAAATATAAAACACCGGCCTAGTGGTTTTTGGATATATTACTGCAAAAATACTACATAGTGCACCTTTAATTCATCCTTGCTGAATAAAAGCACTAATTTCGTAAAATGTTTTATTTTCTTTTTTTTTTCTTTTTTGAATCTGTGAACAAAAAAGGATGCCTTTCCCTCCCATCTACATGTCATTCTAACAAGCCAAATTTTGGTTATCATAGAAACTGTAGCAATTGCAAATTGGAAAATGGAATTGATTTGGGGAAGAAGCGATTGTGCAGGGCGACTGAATCTAGCATGACGCCGGGTACATTGTAGGATCCAGGTTTGCATGATAGAGGAACCATGTTTAAAACAAAATGGCTCCTTACTGATATATTTACTGTCTCAGCAGTGGGTTGTTCTCCATTGGGAAACTAAATCACATTTAATGATTAAAAACTAGATAACACACAGTTTCCTACAAACTACAACTTTGCAAGTATTGCAACATGTTATTTTTCTTTTTGCTATTTCAGGGAAGTATTTTCTCAGAAATGGCTTATTTACTTAGCATCATCTCTTTTGTTTATGATTCTGGAAGCACTTGGTCACATCGACCTGAATACATATTGTTTTTGTCTATTTCTATTAATCCAAAAAGAAACACAGTAACACTTAACGTATATATCATATACAAATGAAACTGTTGTGTAATGTTTTTGAAAACAAAAACAATTCGTCTTTGAAAAACATTCAAAACATGATAAAAAAACAACATTAGGACACTAACATTGACAAGACAAACAAGAAATGCTCTTAAAATCATCACACACTCTTCCAATCTTCATTTTGTAACATATGTTTGCAGCATTATGAATTAGGGTGGAATATTGCACATGATTTGCATATGTGGGTGAATTTGCAAAATATTCCTTTTTCCGGAGCATCATCTTAAAATCTTGTACTTACACATCACAAACATTGTGCACAAAGGCAAACAAAGAAAATAATGTAATCAAATGTACTTTCCCCACTTTTTTTGCTTCTTGTATACAGTTTTTGGACTGGAAGGCGAAATTATAATGGGCAAAACAAAGAATGCAAACAAATAAACAAAAACAAACAAACAATGAGCCGGAACTATGTGCCAAATAAATAAAGTGATCAAATGGCAATGAATACTGAAATTGTCAGATTTATCTTTCACCCATTCAGTTTTGATTCAATAGGTTTGCAATGAAACTAAATCATTTGACAGCCAATAACAGTCCAACGACATACAAACTTACAAATAAACGTGATACATTTCATTTTTAACCCCTATAAACGTTAATACTCGGAGTAATGATTGCATATGTACATTATTCTTGCATTCAAAATTCTGGCGAGTTTTCTCCAGTCCAGAATTACACTTATTCACAGTAATATTCATCTGGATTCAGAGTTTGAGGGAAATGGAAGGTTTTTGAGCACAAAACAAGGGCGGTGAGTGCATTAGAAAAGAAACTCTTCCTTGAGCATCAAAATCATTCCCTCTAAACACGTCTGAGCCATAAAGCATGGGGGAAGACACAGCATTTCCTCCCGTCCACAAACACACGCGCAGTTACTGACCTGCTCAACCTGCCAAGTCCAGTTTAAACACTAACATGATCCGTGATCATTCACAAAGTCTCCGTTTAGTGACGTGTTTCTATTCTCCGCTCACACGATCAGTCATTGTTATTGCTATGAATGGTATGAGGCCGTCCTGCCTTTCTCTCCTCCTTTCCTGAGTCGTTCTGTCACTCTTTCCGCTTTTTTTGCTACAAAATGGAGGGAATGGGTGAGCGGCAGCGACGGAGGGGTCCTGGGGCCTCGTAAGGGTCAAAGGGCGTGCTGGTGATGGGGGTCAAACGCAGGGACGACCCCGCCATTCCTGATATGTTGTTCAGACTGCGAGATTTCTCGTAACCCGTGGCTGACGTATTGTTTGACCATGTTAGGACAGGTTTTAAAGGCGTGTTTTTAGGTTTGACAGCATGAACGATGGGATTGTTATTGCCGTTACATGTTCGGTTTGAGTGAAGATGTAGCCGATAGAAAATGAATTATTGGGAAAGGAACGAAACAAAAAGAAACGAGTGGAAAATTTAAACGTAGATATAAAGTGGAACAAATGTGAAGAGACATGTAGAAGACAGACGGACAGACACACACAGGACAAGACAGGACAAAACAGGAAAATGACAGTTATGAAAATCATCATATATTGGTCTTCTAAAAATTCCACAACATAAAAACAGTTTTCCAGAATCAAATACTCCACACATAAATGTCGACACATTCCCACTGGTTGAAGAAAACACTGGCTGGATTGTTTGCCACTAAGTTCATGTTTTGGAAGTTGGAGGTGTAAAGTTGGGATTTGCGATGAAGTGTTTCAGTGAACCAGTGGAGGTTAAGCAGTGTTCAACAAATAAGACAAACGGAAGAGCCAGACTGTTGGAGATTGTGGAAGAAACCACGGCTGCCTTTGTGAGACGTTTCAGATTTATAAACATGAACATCAGTATAGAGTTATTAGAGGTCACTTTGCTCCAAAACCTGGTGAACTGCTAAGCTTATGATCTGACACTGTAACAATCATTAAAAAAACTTTTCAGGGCTCAAGGTCAAACATAAATTGACACAATAATAAATAATAACATTTTATTTACTTTGTATTGATGATTTTCAAGAAATAAACAAAAACAAACAAAATAAAATAAATATAAATTTCCTTATTATTTTACTTATTTTGTATCGATGCATTAGATTAATAAATAAATATTTACACTCAAGGTCAAACATATATTGACACAGTTTAGTAACAAATAAATAAATATTGTATTATTTACTTTGTATTGATGTTTTTTAAATAAAAAATAAACAAAAAATAAATAAATATAGTTTAATGTATATAGTGCCTTTCCAAGGCTCAAGTTCAAAAATATACTGACACATTTTAGTAATGAATAAAGAAATAAATATTTAATTTACTTTGTATTGATGCATTTTTTAATTAAATTAATACAGTGCCTTTCAAAGTCTCAAGGTCAAAAATGTATTGACACATTTAGGTAAAAAAAAGTTATATCTAATTGATATATTTTACTTATTTTGTATCGATGCAATAAATAAATAAATAAATAAATACAATTTAATGTATATAGTGCTTTTTCAAGGCTCAAGGTCAAAAATATATTGACACATTTTGGTAATAAATACATAAACAACTAACTGACCAAATCAATAAATAAAATATGAATATAATATATTAATATATAACAAAGAATATATTCATATAGTGCATTTTCAAAGCTCTAGGCCAAAAATACATAGATTCATTTTGGTATTAAACAAACAAAATTATTCTATACAAGGCTCAAGGTCAAAATATATTTACACATTTTAGTAATAAATACATATTGATTTAATACATTTTATTTATTTTGTATTTCTGCATTTTTGAAAATAAATAAATGCATTTGTACCATTTCAAAGCTTAAGGGCAAAAATATATAGACATATTTTGGGAATAAATAAACTCTTTCTTTCTTTCATAAAGTGCACAGCCCAAGATCTAAAAATCCTCATATAAAGAAAGTATGTCTGGACGGCTCACTAGGTTTTGGAACAGACTAAATGTTGAAGCAATTATTGAGTTGAAGTAATTCTCAACCACGCGTTTCTGTATCCGATATCACCCTCAGCAGCTGATTAATACACTGCAGTTGAGTTAGTGAACAGATATGCTCTTGTGGGCCGCTGGCTGGTTTCTTCCACAACCTCCTGAACATATTACACTTCACTTCACTGTCCGGTCATAAAGCCTGCATTCGGAAAATATGATCATTCATGACATAAAAATGTTATTAACACACTGCATTCACATTGTCAGACAGACGACAACATAGATTCTATGATGTTTACATCTTTACACTGTCTTTGCTGATGACAGGAAAAAATGTAAACATTACATTAATTCACCTCTATATTCTCTTCCAAAAGATTAAGTAAGTTTTATTTACATAACGCCTACCCAAAAGTTGTCGGCTAAAATAAATATTATATCCCCAGAAACTCTGAATTACAGTGATTTTGATATAAATCACATTCATGACAAGCGTTTAGTGTAAATTCCATCTTTTCACGTAATAATACTAATAATAATAACAAAAAAAACATCAGACTTTGAGTGTTATATTGTGCTTTTGTGAGTTTAGTAGCAGGGTGGGAAATTAGCACCCGCCACCAGCCAATGGCGGGTACTTTTTTAAAGTGGAGGGTGACTTTGGTGTGTATACCAGCCACAGTGGCGGTTGAATTGTAAAACATATTTTTACTGGTTACTACTTAAAACATTCATTGTAACGGATTGGACAGCTTTGTCAAAGAATGATGTTGCTAGTAACAATAATGCACCTTTGTCGAGTAACTCATTTCATGATTCTGACCGTTTCTGCCACTGAAATGACTGGGGGAAAATGTCCCAATCAACCCAAATTCACCCCATACCATGCTAATGCACTTTCTTTTAAATTTGAATTCTGGAAAAAGTGGCTGGTAAAAAATATAAGTGGCTGGAAAAATTGGACATCCACCAGCCACTGTGGCTAGTGGGCAAAAAAGTTAATTTCCCTCCCTGTTTAGTAGTCTAGGCTTATATGACCAAACATTGAAGTGAAGAGACTATAGCAGCGACCTTCTGCCCACATATCAGATGTGTGTCTCTCTCCCTATGTGTGTGTGTTTGTTTGGGAGAGGAAGACGTGAATGTGGGAAAAGTTTGCTGCACGTTGATCACAGAAAAATACTCTTGAAGGAAAACAAGGACGATAACGAACACACACACAAAAAAAAAACTTTCCTCTGAAAGTAGGACAACAGCTTGAACACACAAACACAAATGCATTCAGACAGAAATGTGCTGAGTCAGGTCTGATATAAAATTCACACACACAGATGCACACACACACACACGTGCTTAATGGGGTCTTTGCATAGACACAATGATTTTTATACTGTACAAACTGTATATTCTGTATCCTAACCCTAACCTATCACAGAAAACTTTCAGCATTTTTACATTTTCAAAAAACATAATTTAAATTTAGTCTGATTTAAAAGCCGTTGCTTGTGTCCTGTCCACAGGATTTCATATACTATCTTTGAGGGGACATTTTGACCACATAACGTAGGGTTTACCTACCACAGACAGACACACACACACACACCAAAGTCAACGAAGTGCAATGAATTTCTGTGCAAATAGTTTGTAAAGGCATTCTTCTCATCATTCTTAGGTAAAATTATGAACTGTTCAATGCAACAAATTATTATTATTTTTGAAATAAATGTTTCAATGTTTGCACCAGAGGGTCCAAAGGCGAACACAGACGGATCAAGGGCGAACCATCGCAAAGACAACAACTTGCACATACAGAAGGATCTGTGCTCATTATACAATACAGCACGCTCACAGCGTGGCCACACACTCCAGATGTACGTCAGCTCAACACAACCGGTACTTTATCTGCCGGTCTGGACAACAGAGCAACAAAAACAACTGGATTCTTTTACCCCTCTGCCTGGTCAACAGCGCGGTTCAGACAGCCACACGCCCTTTTTATTATGTTTGTCTAGTAAGAGCTTTTAAAAGGATTCCTCAGGAGACACAGCGCATTAGTGAGGGTGGAATAAGACAGGAAGAGTGAATATATTTAATGGGATTGATGGATACTCGATGGAAGTAAGAGGATGTGTGAGAGTGTAGCGCCATTAAAACAACAGGAAGTTTGTGTGACAGCGCAGTGAATAAAAGAACTGGCTGACTAATCAAATGTGCATGTATTAAAAATGTCAAAACAAACTACCTTATAAATTTTTAAAGACAACACGAAATTAAAATGGACCTTATTTATTTTATTAATAAATATACCTGTTCTTAATGTAATATTTTTATATCATATAAATATATATAAAATCCAAAAGAAATGTATTGCCATATGTTTACAAGTAGTTTTAGGAATAAATTCTCGTTTTATATTCTCGAAATATAATGTGTCGATGTCTCATGTTCTGAAGTGAGCATATCTACTAAAATAAGCCTATTAATACCTGGAATGGTTTATATATCATTCTTTCTACATTATATACAGTAAATGTATGCCTAGATTATACTAATACTGCAATATGCAACACAAAATAGAATAAATGCTTGAATTCCAACACATTTACCATATTAAATCCCTACAATGCAACCAGATTTGATACCTCTCGTGCTAATGTATGCATGTTATAGTTTATCTTATATTACTTATCACGTACATGTAATATTTTGCAATATTACTATATTCAAAATGCCTACTGTGAACCAGGAAATCCTCCTAAAGAAGTGTTTCCTGTCTGAACATACAGAACAATTTAAAACAGTTGATGTACCTACCCATAGTCACGCATTAGAAACTCTGGTGCTGCACTGACGGCCTGGAGGCGAATGAAGGATGAGATGAGTGTTAGTCACACAGTGGAAAGAGTTAAAAAGAGACTGAATGACATGGAAAAACAAAACAAAAAAGGGGGTGTGGTGTGCAAATATCACAACCATATTTAGATGCCCTACTAAATAAGAATCTTTAATAAATGCCACATATAACATCAGTTATTGGATAATGATAGAAAGTGGCATCACATGATACAATGAGTGTGACTGAGGTTATTATGGGTGTTTATGTTAGGGCTGGGTTGAAAATATAAATTTCACCTGAACCGATATTGATATTGATCTAAATTATTTTCTAAATTAAATTATTACAATCTAGATGATATTTCACTAATAGCCTACTGTCTAATAAATATAATACATGTAATTTTTTAATTCATTATTATTTGTTAATAATGTTATTAATGTATATATACGTTGTCGCTATATGATAAATTAAAATAAGCTGATAACATCACTGTTCACTCAGCCATATCTAATTTTGTTGCAATATTGTCCTGTTTGACACCGTGAAGCTGCTTTGACACAATCATGATTGTAAAAGTGCTATACAAATAAAGTTGATTGATTGATTGATTGATTTAATTAATTAATTTATGAAGGCACTGTAAACTTTATCATTACATATTATAATGCTGCTATTATATGCTGTGCAGGCAATTAGCTTATTTTGCAGTAAAAAAGAAAGTCTGACAATGTCACTGCTAAACACCTATACGTATTGTGGTATTCCCAGTTTTATACAGTCTATGGGAACTTCACACATTTCTCACGACACATCCCCAATTTACTATCCGTGTATATTATGTGCATTCATGTGCATTCAACTCGTAAATACGATCTTTCCGATACAACTTGAACACGCCAAAGTCTCAGCTTTCAAATTTTGTAAATTCACGCTTTCACATATCCGTTCTTTTTTTACTAACCACAAAGTCGGGTAGTAAAGTTCTATCCTTATTCCTGAGGATAATAATATTAATAATTTTTTTGATCTTGGCAAAAATTGATATTTACAGTACCTGATATATAATGCAAATGAAACGATATTGAATCATGACATTTTTTTCTGTCATACATGTTTCTATGAAGGTCCCACATACAGTGTGCAGTGAGAAGCTTTATTCCAGCTCAGTATGCCGGCATATCGACCGCTGGACTGTTAGCGATAGAGAGAGCTCCCATTACCCACAATTAAGCTTTATCGATCAGCTTGTGACCAGAACACAGAACACCACAACCATGACGGGCAGCTCACCGCTGGAATGTGCTGTAACAGGAGAACAGATCAAACGCACTGATACCGTTCTCTCTTATCAAACTAGTCCTTGAACTTAAACAGTGAGTGCCACTTTTAACCTTTAGTAAGACAGCACAATAACAGAGATGCTTGTTTTTAAACAATAAATAGGAGGCCTGTAAATGGGTTTCTAAATGGCAAGTTGTGATATTTGCAGACAGGAAATGCACAGTTGGAAACACACACACATGCAACATTAACAACTACACACATGGACATGGAAGGAGTGTTGTGCGTGTGAGTGTGTGTGTGCGTGATATGAGATGAGTTCAGTGATATAGTGAGAAAGCCTAGCATTTTAGCTTTTGAATTATCTGTAAAATGGTTACATTTAACAATGTTAATTTAACGCACTTATTCCAACATGTAAGAATGTATTATAATGACTACACTGTAAAAAATGTGGTTGGTTTTTGTTGGTTTAACTTAAAAAAGTAAGTAACCTGGTTGCCTTAAAATTGAGCTTATTTAAATTAAAAATTTGAGTTGATACAATGAAGGAAATTTGTTTAATAAATAGAAACTCAAAGTATTATTGTATCTGAACCACATAAAAAATTTTTGATAAATCATGACAATAGCACTATATTTGGCATATTTCACTGCGTCATCAGAAATAAAACACACACAATTACCCAATATGCTTACAAAATATTTTAATAATATTTTAATAAAGGTTGTCGAATCTCAAAATAAATTCATTGTATTAACTCAAAATTTTAATTTCAATGAACTCAAAATTAAGGCAACTAGGTAACATTTTTTCTTAATATTTTTTACAGTGTATAATACAGAATGTACGCTGTTAATTTATAATGTAAAATGCAATTTTAATTAATAAAATCCACCCAATCGAATTCTGACATGAATATATTCAAACACATCTCCAGTTACTTTGTGTCATCAGAACATTTCAGAAAATAATTTAAAATCATACACTGAAAAAAAATATTTAGAAAAAAAGGTGACCTGGTTGCCTTAACATTTTAATTTCAATGAACTCAAAATGTTGAGTTAATACAATGAACATTTTTTGAGATTCGACAACCTTTATTAAAATATTATTAAAAGATTTTGTAAGCATATTGGGTAATTGTGTGTTTTATTTGTGATGACGCAGTGAAACATGCCAAATATAGTGCTATTTTCATGATTTATAATTTTTTTATGTGGTTCAGATACAATAATATTTTGAGTTTCTATTTATTAAACAAATTTCCTTCATTGTATCAACTCAAATTTTTAATTTCAATACACTCAAAATTTTAAGGCAACCAGGTTACTTACTTTTTTTTAAGTTAAACCAACACATTTTTTTTTACAGGGTACAAATTTAATTGAACTAAATTGTGGCTAGAATTCAGATTCCATTAATCAGAATGCTTTGCTCAACTGAATCGTATCATCAGGGCAAATATTTACACGTCTATCTGTAATGCATAACCGCTTCCCTACACAGACTAAATATAGTCCTGATGGAGACCCTGATTTAATGGAGGAAAAACAGACCTCATGCGGTTGCCTTGACGGAACTAGAGCACACCTGTTTAGTTTTGACAAATGTCCTGCTCAAGGCATCTTTCATAAAGACTATAACTTTGAACTTGTAATGCAACTTTAGGCTACAATTTGTGTTTATGGAAATATCAATAAACTGAGAGACTGTTATGTGAAAGACACCCACGCTTTACACCTTTATTGAAACAGTTTAAGGTGCTTCAATAATAACAAAATATAATTAAAATCCATTAAGGGGTCATTGAATATTATTTATTATAAAAAAAGCAATTTTTTAGTTGTTTTTTTTTTACACACAATGAAAATGCATGATTATCGCTTTTGTCAAGTTCAATTGCAATTTAGTTTGATTTATTAACATTTATTTAAAAATACATACATAAATATAAATATAAATAAATAAACATATACAGAGCAATTCATTTTTTAATAATAAATGGCCTTTATATTAAATATACGAAGACTTGATTCATTATGATATCATAAACAAAAAAAATTGCTGGATTTATTAAAATCAAAATGAAAATAATAATTAAAAAATAAATATCAGCAATAAGACTTTAAAATGGTTTAAAATACAAATATAATAATTATGAATTTGAAATGTAATTTATCTCAAAATATTTAGAAATGTTTTATTAATTATTATACATGTATAAAAAACATGTTCTTAATACAAACAATGAATATGCATGGTGAACATGCTAAGTTCAATTGCAACTTGGCTTGATTTACTAAAATCAATATAAATATCAATGTTACAATTATTAATATTAAAAAATAGAAAATTGTTATATTAAAATATTAAACAATAAATAAATGGCAATAAGACTGATGATTTGAACAGCTTTATCTCAAAAGATTGAGGAATTTGATTCATTATGATATGACCCCCCATACAATCAAATATGCTTTTAGTCTCAAATAAAAATACATAATTTATGAAACTAGTGTAGTTGCCACAATGAAACTACTGATGTTTGCTTGCGAGTGTGGGCCAGAAAACGGGGCATTGATGAGCTTTGACTGATTGAACACACGGAAATTGACCAGTGAACAACACACACACACAAGACCATAAACATTTAAGACAAACAACAGGACATGGAGGAAGACAACAGAAGATAGTGTGTGTGTGTGTGTGTGTGTGTGTGTGTGTGTGTGTGTGTGTGTGTGTGTGTGTGTGTGTGTGTGTGTGTGTGTGTGTGTGTGTGTGTGTGTGTGTGTGAGTGTGAGTGTGAGTGTGAGTGTGAGTGTGAGTGTGAGAGAGAGAGAGAGAGAGAGAGAGAGAGAGAGAGAGAGAGAGAGAGAGAGGGAGAGAGAGAAACTCACAATGGCTTACAGAGATCCTTCACAGAGACTTCAGAAGTCTGATACTGACTTTGACTCTGAGCAAATAGCCTCATGCAAACAGCATTAGAGCAGGGTAGGTTGGTGCGCGCACACACACACACACACACACACACACACACACACACAGACGCGCACACACTCCTCTAAGAACAGTGAATAGCATTTAGGGATTATATTGCACAGGAAGAGATCGCTTTAACACCCAGAGCAATATGTGTGTGTGTGTCTGTATAGGTTCCACAGATGGCAGGAGTATATTTAGATCTTAAATCGACTCCCTTTGGCACAGTGAGCATCACGCACACGGTTTACACTCACTGTATCGTGCCCAATTAACAGTCTAATGTCCGTTCAACGAGGCCCTATGGCTCTGTTCCAAACCCTAGTGTGCTGCCTTGCTGTCTTCATAGTCTGTTATCTTCTAAGGCAGCATCCTAGCTGAAATGGAACCTCATAAGTGACTGAACTGAAATGCTCTCCATGGCCACTAACTTTGTTAATGATTACTCACACACCACACAAATAGTGCTGAGGAGCGCCCAGGAGACTCGACGGATGCTTGCAGTTGATTCCAGAGGAGACTGACACAAATCAGCAGTAGCACAAATAATACTCTAATAATGGGTGAAATAGTGCATTTTAAATGGATGAAACAATATTCCATGTCATGTCTTTCTTGGATGAAAATCACAATGCATTATGGGATTTGTGCTTTTCATGAACGTTACATATGATTCTGCCTTCAGGTAACTTATGAAGGCAGCATAACTAGGGTGCTTGACACAACTTTTTAGTAATTTGCTTATCAATTATTTATATGCTTACTTAATTATTTTATACCTAGCTAGAATTAGTGATTTGAACAAACTCATAACCACGAATATTAAACGTTGGCTTATAACTTGCTTTTACTTTTATACATCTAAAACTACTAAAAAACATTTAGTTAATTTAAAAAAACCTGAAATAAGATATACATATTAGATAAAATACAAAAAAACAATAAAAATGTGAAATGTTGCTACGGAATAAAATAAATTAAAGTTGAATTGCTAAAATTCCTAAAACTAAAGTTAAACCAATTTTTAACCAATTTTAAAAAAATAAAATAACTAAGTCATAAACAAAACTAATAAAACTTAAATCTTAAAACATCACTGAATTGATTTATTGAAATCAATAAATATAATACAATAAGATTAAAAATGTTAAATTGTCTTCATTTTAAAATCTCAATTAATCTTAATATCTCAAAAGAAATTATTATTATTTACATATATTTTAGGTTTTTTTTAGATGAAAAAAAAAAAAAGGAGCAATATGATCTATATTACAAATATTTTAAAACATTTTTTTATCTTTTTATTGTAATTCCTCATCAGCACCCTCACAATCAAGAGATTATCAGAGATATTTGATGAAATTAATGAAAATGTTGGTCTATACACCAGAGCTTCTCAAGCCTGTCCTGGAGAACCACAAGCCCTGCTCATGGTGGGCCCTATCATACTCCCGGCCCAATGCGATGCCAGTTGTAATGCAAGTGTTTTTTGCTTGTTTCAGCCTGATGCAGTTTTTATTTTCACGTCCAGCGTCACATTGTTTAAATGGCAAATGCATTGGCGTCCATCTGTCCGCCCATGGTGTGTTCAGGTGTGTTGCAATTTTAAGGATTTTTTTGTGGTAATTTAAAGAGAGTGTTAGTATGCGGATATAGGCGGGTGCACAACACGCGTACACTCTGCTTATTACACACACACGCATCAGCACACACATCTTTTTTAAATGTGAAATTTTAGGATTTAAATGTAAAAGATTATTATTGTGTACATACAGATAAAAAATGACTACATGTCATAACAGATAGTCATTGCATGTATCAGAATTTGGTACCTATTTGCAGTAATAAGGAGCAAGCAGGCATCATTTGGACGAGCAGATCCATTTCCTCTGGTGAAGCGTTCAGTTTTTCCGTTTGCAAATTTTTCCATCATGTAAATATGAATCCGTCATGGTGCAAGAGCAACTGGCTTTTAAAGGGAATGCGAGATGAGACTCTGACTGGTTTATTGCACATTACACCCATGACTCATTAAGAGACTAGGGACGGCCCTTTTAGACCATGCGCCTGGTGTGCCGACCATTTTTCCCGTCGTTAAACTAGCAGAAGTGGATTCGGAAAAGCCCTAATTGCACCTGCGCTATGCACTTAAGACCATGAGCTCAGATCGTTAAAACAGGGCCCCTTGTATGTCTCCCTATATCTGACACACCTGCTGCGTCCCTCCCAATTCGTCTACTTATACTGCATCCTGAAAGTATGTACTCGTTTTGTGAAGTCAGAGTACAAACTTTTGAGTGTGTAGCAGAAAAGTATGCAAGCTTCGGGACATACTACTTCAATCATCACACAGTTCAAATCCTCCACATTCAGGTTCATTTCCTACCATATCGGAGAGAAATGTAGCCACACGTTGATTTGCCATTTGTTGGTCTTTAATGCAGAGACTCTCCTCGTGTGTTTGCAGTTTTAATATAACGATGCATTTAAAAGTTAATGGCCAAACGCATTATTATAAAAGTTCACAATGCTGCTGCAGATGAATTATAATGTGGATAGCACTGAATAAATATCTTTTTTTCAGGTTAAATACTGATAATTGATCACCAAAACCTTTATCTAAACCTCTCGACTTAACCGTCGCACATCCGTCATGTTTGTAGTTTTCTAACACTTTTTTTAATCTGCGTTTGTAGTTCTAATCGAATCCTGTCCAACTCGCAATGGGTTGTAGGCAATATCAGCCGTTAGAGTGTGTGTCGAGCCACACTTTGAATTCTGACCGGAAATAGTAGACCATCCAGGTATCTTTTGAATACACTTTTCAGCATACTACGATTTGGGACTAATACTAATTCTTATTTCCAATACTATTTAGTATGGATAGTATGGGAATTAGGATGCAGGGACCAATTTCAGTTCTTTCAGGCTCTACTAATGAGCTCGAGTTAAATCAGGTGTGACAGATGAGGGAGACGTATAAAATGTCCAGGACAGGTTTGAGAACCACTTCTCTAAACTACATATAAATGTTTGCTCATAGGTTTTGGAACAGAGCCGAGACGTTTAGCTAAGATGTTAACAGAACTCACACGAACACATCCTCAACAGACACCGGACACTGGTCTTTAAAGCTTAACATAATGTTATTTCTGTGTCTATAGGTGCTCTGGATGTTAAAGTGATAGAGCGACTGCCGTCCTTGAAGACGATGTGTTGCTCAAGCCCAGGATAAGCGCTGGGAAACACGGCTTGGGTTTTACCACGGTTCGTTCTTACCTGCTCTATGTCAGTCTTTCCAAATGTCCCAGTGTCTGTCTGTCAACCAGTCAGTCAGACGTCAGTTACACAGCACACACACACACACACACACACCTCAAAAACAAGAGCTAACACACATGTAGGAGATTCCGGCTACGCTAGGAACTGAAGCAGGTTGAGGTCGCATGAGCAGATTCATAGGAATCTGTGCCACACATAAACACTCTTTCTTTCCTTCTGTCTTTGCTTTTTCCCCTCACTGACGCTTTCTAAAAGAGTTGCGATCGGCAGAAACATCCACTCAAAAAATATTTAGCCCAAATATGTTTTTGAGTAATGCTGTCTGCACAGTGTTTGCAGCATGGCATAGAACCGAGAACTCATGCTCATTTGAAATCACCTTGACCTCTATCGATCCTTGACCTTTAACCCTGAGGTGATTTGACAGAGCATAGCGAACACCTTAACAACATTCGAGTGTGTGTGTGTGCATTTTTACATGTTGCCTTGGTGCACACGTGCACGCGTCCTCCATCACGCCAGGGTTACAGGTCAACGGAAGAGTGAGGGAAACACATTGGAAACACAATAAGCGACGTCACGTCACGACAAACACAACGCACACACACACACACACACAGCGAGGAGGAGGAGGACGGGGAGACAGTAGAACAGTGAGATATAATATATGAAGAAGCCAACATACAAACGCGGGATATGACACAACCTGAAGAAAAAGACAATACAGAGCGTGTGAGATCCCACTGAAAACACACACACACACACACACACACACACACACACACACACACACACACTGCAGGTGCAGTTCCATTTGAAATTGCAGTGGATTGCACATGAAATTAAAAGCAATATTTGTTACACAACTCTACAGTGTCCAACCTTGTCCAAACCTTGTTTTCTCTTTAGTGTTAGGTTAGTGTAACGTAACAGACCTAAATATGTCCGAGTAAAGATTGGGCTTCTACTCTCTTCTTTGAACATCGTAAAGAACGAGACAGTATGTATATGCGACATTTTAAAGGGTATTTAAGGGAATATTGCAGCTTATTTTCAACCTTATTATTTTAAGTCATAAACTAGCAGAACATGAACTGAAGAGCAAATAAACAAAGTAAAACTATTAAATCTTGTGAAACACTTAAACAATAAATGTGTTGGCTTGAGACTAGTGTGATAAAATTACTCCTACACATCGTTCTGTAATACTCAAATCTGATTGGTCAATCGTTTAGTATACTTATGTTAAACAGTCTCACTATTAACTTAAAATTTAACGATGTTTTATTTGTTTCCATCCAAAATTGAGCTCACCAAGGCTGCATTTAATTGATCATAAATACAGTAAAAACAGAAATATTGTGAAATATTATAATTTAGAATAACTATTTTCTATGTGAATATAGTTTAAAATGTAATGTATTCCTGTGATCAAAGCTGAATGTTCAGCATCATTACTCCAGTCTTCAGTGTCACATGATCCTTCAGAAATCATTCACAATAATTTTTGTTATAAATGTTGAAAACTTTATTTGCGGCTTAATATTTTTGTGGAAAATTAGACTTTTTTCAGGATGAATAGAAAGTGTGAGAAAAAAACTGCATTTATTTGAATTAGACATTTTTTGTAACATTATAAATGTCTTTACTGTCACTTTTGAGCAATTTAATGTGTCCTTGCTGCATTTCTTTAAAAATAATAACCTGGAATATTCCATTAAACACATCTGATTGGTAGTCTACGGTCCTCTGCACAGTGTCAGAAAAATGCCATCAGATTTGTGGCATCTCACTGTATTTGTGCTGAGTTTCTACATGCCTAGTGTTAAAGTGGGTAATAAATTGTCCCCAGTGCACAGACATTTTTGTCATTGACTGTCCAGAGTGGGACAGTCAGCAATTTAAGAGGTATCCAATCTGCAAAAGCATACAAGAGTGTGTGAAACCCAAACTTAAACTCATATTCAGTAACATTATACAACATTAGATTAATTTCATTTAACAGATGAAACTAATGACAGTTTGTAAGGAAAACACAACATCAACACGAAAAATTACACCCATCAACATCGACACACCCATGCAAGTGTAAGTGTGTTTAATTGTGTTGTATATCCTAGAGCATGAATAATTAGCGGACTTTATGAACATGTTTTTATTTCTGTGGTTGGTCTTTACCTCTGATAAATATGGTTTGATCCATGCCAAGGCGGAGTTTGCATTAACATCCTTCCAGTTTATACCATTTGTCTGTGAGGGAAGGATTTGGGGCCGCCAGCGGATATCCTAACTCTAACTGTGCCAAGTGGACTCGGGTTGTGTTGAGGGAATTGTGCGTGCATGGATTGGACATCATTTGTTGTGCGTTTTTGTGGATGGAGAGGAGATTTGAGTGGTTGTTGGAGGTGACAGACCAGGGTCACAAAGTTTTGTGCGATGTTGTGTGTAACAGAAGGTTTGTCACTAAAAATGAAGACCAAGGGATCAAGGAAAATGCAACGCAAAACATAAATTGAGAAAAGAGGATGGTGAATGTGAGGAAAGAAACAGAGGAGAAATTGTGTATTATGATGACAAATTAGGCGTGCAAAGAACCACCAAACAGAATTAAAGAAAAAAGAGAAGAGAAAAAAGGTCAAAAGAGAGATTTTCCAGATATCAATGTGTTTTTAAGGATGTTTTCACACTTGAATCCTAAAATAGCCAAATTCAAATCCCTTGAAGTGGAGCAAAAACAACCCAGATCACTGTATTCAGACTGTTCTTGGCCTATAAATGAGGGTTCGGGTCTCATTTTCACGCATGTTAGTGTTCACTGAGTCGCATTGGCTCAACTAATGGTGTAAGTTAACGGCATGTTTGCTGGACAATATTTTTGCCATTTTATTTAATGCCGCTAATGGCTCAGAAATTACACACTTTATATTTATATCTAATTTATTTATGGAAAATTAGTGTAGAATAAAAATACATTTCTGTGATGATTTCCTTGATGACTTTGCTGCTAAATAATTAGATGTAAAATATTTTATTAAATATGCATTAAAATGGCATAATCGGCTCATGTCCTCTGATACCTTAAACTATAAATCTAAAATAGTCTCAAAATGAATGCATTTATAAATACGATATAAAAATGCGTACGTTTATTCACGCTCACAAAAAAAGTTGATAAATTTGCAAACATCAATTTATAACAAAGTATCTGCCGAAGGGGTAAGACAAATAATCTTTTTTTCCCCTTATTTTTCTTACCCCACTCTTGTTTTTAAGCATAAACTCATTTATTTTTTATTTATTTTTCAAAAGTAATTTTACATCTCAAATGAATGTTTCTTGATTTAAGAAAGTTTAGATACTTCTACTGGAAAACAGTAATTTTTTAAAAAAAATTCAGAAATGTGCAATCATGCTTGTGTATTTAATCTTAGTTTGTGAATATAAATTTGGTTGGGCACTTGCAAATATTATTAAATTAGTTTATGATTTGTGAATTGCTGTTTGCAAAAGTATAAAATTTTTATGAACCATACAAAACAACTGAAGCATTTGACTACACCGATGAGGATATAAAGTGAACCTGGCGTGCTTTTTGTTCAAAAGTGTGTTTAAAATGAACTAAGGATCTGCGTTTATTTGGTGTGTTCATATTCATAAACAAAATTGCTCAACTGTTTATATCATTGTAAAATGTTAATTATATTAAATCGCACAGCTCTATATTATATACAGCTAATCTCAGTGGCTTGATCGTTTACATCATCGAAAAATGTAACTATATAATCAAAGCCCATCTATAATCTGCTAAATACGACTATAAGGCATGATATTATAAACAGTAACATTAGGTATTTCTCTAAAGATGCTTTGAAATAATGTGAACTGTGAAAAGCGCTATATAAATTGCCTCGACTAAGCTAAAATGATTGTAAATGCTCTCAGCCTCCTGAAACCACCCAAGTGTGAAAACACCCAGAGATGTTTAAGTGGTTATGTAATCTGAATTTTTGGAGAGATGGACACGAGTGTGTGAGATGGGCAGGTTTTTGGAGGTTTTTTTGGGACGCTTGTGTGTGCAAACTGTTAGAAAGGGATCTTTAAGATCTAGCACAGAGGCTGGGATTGGGCCGAGACTGGTTTTCCCTGTGTGAATGTGTGTGTGTGTAACTCGCTTGCAGAAGCATTTAAACGTACCTTTCCGCACATTCCCATCAGTGGGTCGAAACTCTCGCGTGTTGAGGAGGAAGCAGGCTCTGTCCTGCTGGTAGCGCTCTTGCGTTCGGCCTATCGGGCTGCGCTCGTCCGGACTGAGAACCTGATCGATTGTGGGACAGTCCTCGTTTGCTAGAGCGGCACTGGCTGCATCACCGTTCTGCTTGGAGTCTGAAGAGAGACATAAATCAACAGAGAAAGAGTGAGACAGGAAAGGAGAAGGACAGAGAATATTCAACAGGAAACAGCTGTAATCAGGTGATTCATGAAGATCTGGTTCAGATATGGTCAATTCTATAAGCTTCTACAGTCCTGCATTGAATTTATAGGTTTACAGTTTATTCTTAGAAACAAAACAAAAAAACTCAAATCTGCTAAGTTGGAGACAAATATTTTGGTTGTTGCTCTTCTTTAAGGAGAAAATAACTAGCAGGTCGTGAATGCAGAATTTACAATGCACCTACATATGGAACTAATGTGATAACAAAATGATAAGATGTTCTTATAGAGGAAGAAATACATTATTTGGCAAGGTTATGCATTGAAATGTGTCTGCCGTGTACCTTATAGAACTATTTGTGACCCTAGAGAACTATTAGAGACTTGCAGGTTTAAAAACAATGAATAATTTATAATAGACATAACATTAGCAAGAAGAGCAGTGGGTCTGGAGACACACACACACACACACACACACACACACACACACACACACACACACACACACACAAAATTGTACAATGTAAGGACATTATGTTGCATTGTACTGTTTTAACATGGTTGTGGCTTTTTGTGATTTATTCGAGTTCATTTTTAAGTTCAGAGTTTAATATATAAATATAAAAATATTATATATATATATATATAATTATTATATTTAGTAGACCTGAGTAAATTATTCCCAATCATTCAATCACTATCTAACAATAACCATAAAAAAATTATATATATATATATATATATATATATATATATATATATATATATATATATATATATATATATATATATATATATATATATATATATATACACACACACACACACACACTCACATACATACATATATATATATATATATATATATATATATATATATACACACACACACACTCACATACATACATATATATATATATATATATATATATATATATATATATATACACACACACACACTCACATACATATATATATATATATATATATATATATATATATATATATATATATATATATATATATATATATATATATATATATATAAATATATATTTTTTTTACATAATACAATATAATATCACATATAAAACCAAAAAACATAATAAAAAATAAAATGTTTAACATAAATGTTTTCCCTGTTTGATTCCATATATATATATATAAAAAGCTTGGAATCAAACAGGAAAAAAATATAATTTATATATAAACTGTTTTTCTGTTGAATTTCAGACAATCATATCAACCATTTCAAAAACTGTTCAGTAATATCATTAAAATTTAACCATATTGTTGAAACTTGTAGTTCTATGGCTTGCACATGCCATAACATAAGATGACTAAACCCCATAGAAAATTCTCATGAAAATAATCTTCAATAACGAGGTTAAAAACAGTCAATGAAAGAGTTTTTGTGGTGAACAAGAAAATCTGTGTGTATTTGTTCTGTATCTCACCTCTGTTAATCTCTATGATCTCCTCCTGAGCTAGAGGACAGTCTCCCGCCAGCCCACTCGACCCCAGCCCACTCGACCCCAGCACACCGCCCAGCACGTTACCCAGGATCCTCTGGGGCGAGGCCGTCGCCATCGCAAGGGCATCCGGCTTGCAGTAATTGGGCGAGCCGGGTTGCGGTGCTCGCGGAATGTGTTTGTTCTTCTTTTTGGGCAGCTTTTGCTTGGCCATGGCCAGAGAGTAATACATGCCGAAGTTGTTAACAATTACGGGAACGGGCATAGCAATAGTCAGCACACCCGCAAGGGCACACAGCGCCCCCACCAACATGCCCGACCACGTCTCCGGATACATATCTCCATAGCCTAAGGTGGTCATGGTCACCACGGCCCACCAGAAACCAATGGGGATGTTCTTGAAGTTGGTGTGCGCGCTCGCTGTAGGGTCGTCCGGGCTGGCTCCTATCCTTTCGGCATAGTAGATCATCGTGGCGAAGATGAGAACGCCGAGAGCGAGGAATATAATGAGCAGGAGGAACTCATTGGTGCTGGCGCGGAGCGTGTGCCCAAGAACACGCAAGCCCACGAAGTGACGCGTCAGCTTGAAGATACGCAGGATTCTGACGAAGCGCACCACGCGCAGGAAGCCCAAAACATCTTTTGCCGCTTTAGAAGAGAGTCCGCTCAGACCAACCTCCAGGTAGAAGGGCAAGATGGCCACAAAGTCGATGATGTTCAAAGCGCTCTTGAAGAACTCGACCTTGTCAGGACAGAAGACGACACGTGTGAACACCTCGATGGTGAACCAAATCACACACACTCCCTCCACGTACGTCAGCCAGCTGTCCGTGACCACCTCGTACACGATCTCCTCTTTCGTCACGTTCCCTTCTGTAACGTTCTCGGTTTTGTTGTAGATGGTGTTGAACGCTTCATGCGTCTCCATGCAAAAGGTGGAAATGGAGATGAGGATGAATAGCAGGGACCCGAACGCCACATACTGAAAAACGAGAAAGAAAGGCAGAGTTCAGCAGGGGAGACAAAAAAATTATGGCAACTTTGGATCAACATACAAAACTGACAAATATTATTTATTGTAAATCATAGGTTAGGGTACAAGGTGTAATCACTCCCCATCACATGTGTTGTGTTAATATATTATTTCATGTATAAATCATTCACAATCATTATCCAAAAATAAATTAAAAAATAAATATGTATATATTTAATATTGGATTCCCCCCAAAATTGTAAATTGTATAACCTATTTTACCTTATATTAGGGTGTTTTCACATTTGGTCCTTTTCAGGGGTCAGAGCGTGGTTTGTATGATTTTTGGCCCATATTTGAACACTCCAAACAATCTCAGACCCCTTTAAAGCAAACTGAGGTAGAGGGAACATGAAGAGAACTGGGTCCTTTTTCACTTGGTTCATCTCTTGGTCCACTTAAAGGAGCCTGAGTTTGGTTCTTTTAAAGAGGACCCAAGTGTGAATACACCCGTATATACAATAAGGTAAAATAGGTACCAAGTAAAAATATATATTGCTAAAAGTATTGGGACACCCCTCCAAATCATTGCATTCAGGTGTTCCAACCACTTCAGTGGCCACAGGTGTATAAAATTAGGTTGTTTTTCAGAGGTTGGGCTTGGTCCCCTAGTACCAGTGAAAGGAACTTTTAATGTTTCAGCATACCAATACATTTTGGACAATTTTATGCTCCCAAACAGTTTGAGGATGACCCCTTCCTGCTCCAAGATTACAGCGCTCCAGCACACAAAGCCTCGGTCCATAAAGACATGGATGAGCGAGTTTGGTGTGGAGGAACCTGACTGGCCTGCACAGAGTCCTGACCTCAACCCGATAGATCACCTTTGGGATGAATTAGAGCGGAGACTGCGAGCTGCAGACCTTCTTGTCTAACATCAGTGCCTGACCTCACAAATGCGCTTCTAGAAGAACGGTCAAAAATTCCCATAAACACTCCTAAACCTTGTGGAAAGCCTTCCCAGAAGAGCTGAAGCTGTTATTGCTTTAAAGGGTAGGCCGACTCCATATTAAACCCTACGGATTAAAAATGGGATGTCATTTAAGTTCATGTGCATGTAAAGGCAGGCACCCCAAAACTGTTGGCAATATAATGTACATGACTGCCATATCGACATTACTTTCCCACACACTTTTTTCTGGCTTATAACAGAATACTTCCTGAAACATTAAAACTCATTCAACGTTTTGAAACAATACGTAATGTGTAAAACGCTTCAACTTGAAATGAACTGAATTAACAAACATGCATTGTTCCGGTAAGCAGATGCTTTTATCCAAAGGAACTTGCAGTACACTCATTACAGACACAATCCCTCCGGAGTAACCTGAAGTTAAGTGCCCTGCTCAAGGACACGGTGCTATCAGCTAATGACCCAAACCAGCATCCGGAAGTTTCTAGTGCTACGCTTCAGCCATTACGCCAAAATGGTGGAACACAAACCCACAACCTTAGATTCATTTTGTGATATTATCCACTGAGCGGGAATATTATATATATATATATATATATATATATATATATATATATATATATATATATATATTATATATATATATATATATATATATATCAATTTGGACACACTTTCCCATTCTCTTTGATGGGAAAGTGTGTCCAACATTTTTACTGGTAGTGTATATATACACCGGTATGTTTTTTGAAAATGTTTATAAACCTAACCTGTATTGTATCGGGGGGGGGAAAAATACAAATCAATAAATACAAATGTTTTATACAAATCAACAGTATTAAGATAGTACTGGCCGATGAATATAACACACTCTAGTAATTGCATACAATATTTACCTCTCAAATGTCATTCAATTATATTTATATATCACCTTTAAAAAAGCTGAAGCCATGCTACCTCTCTACTGACTAATGCAAAACGAATAGTTTTTCGTTCAGATGTTTATTAAGGGATCTGTCCTTGACATCATTTTATTTCCTCTAGACATTGATCGCCATGTACACAAGATCAGTTTTCATAGCCATGATGACTATGCATAGCTTCATATATCTGTGAAATCACATGGACCCTAATGACCCTATTTGTCCAACACTGAGCTCAGGAAAAACAATACGTTTCTATAAACGGAGAGAGACCTACATACAGTATCATACTTACAGACCACTGGCAATGTAATAAAGTGAGCTGCTGATTCTTTAATCAATGCAGTTCAATAACAAATAATCCAAACACAGACATGGTTGAAAAAAGGGGTTATATGCTGGATTAAACATTAAACACAGTTTTTAAAGATGAAAATCATATTCATATAAGAGAATTTTAAATAATTATGAACATGATACTTTCATTTTTTTAAAGTCTTAATTTAAATGAACTGTCAATCTGTTACTGAACTTTTGCCTTGGCAACAAAAAAGTAAATAATGAATAAAAATAAAAAGACAAAAAAATATATATATAATAATAATAATAATAATAATAATAATAATACAATTACTAAAATGTACTAAAAATGTAAGCTAATTCAAAATATTAATAATTTGACATTAACCATTTTTACTAATTATTAATCAAACAAGTTACTAATATTTATAATGTGAATAATAATATAGTAGTTAACAGAAATATAAATTTATAATCCACATTTATACGTTTACAAATGTTGCTTTCTACTAACAGTTTGACTAATTAAATAAAGATGACAATGATTTTGATGATGATGTTACATTTCATAATTCCAGCCTGAGAATCCCTCCTCTGGTCCCCAGACACTGTTTCCTCTGTATTTGGTCTGCTTAAAAGTGTGCCAGAACCTTAACTAGGTCCTGATACACACACACACACACACACACACACACACACACACACACACACACACACACACACACACACACACACACACACACACACACACGTCGTGTTTCCATGTTTTATGGGTACTTTCCATAGGCGTAATGGATTTCATACTGTACAAACTGGACATCCTATCCCCCTTACACTGCCCCTGCCCCTAAACCTACCCATCACAGGAAACATTCTGCATTTTTACTTTCTCAAAAAAACTCCTTCTGTGTGATTTATAAGATGTTTTCCTCATGGGGACCTAAAAATGTCCCCACAAGGACAAGGATATTGCCATCTTTGTGGGGATAACGTAGGGATTACCAGGTCTCTCTCTCACACACACACACACACACACACACACACACACACACACACACACCTCCATTAGTCTCATATAATCTCTCACCTAAATTCTCTTTTAAACACTGATTTACCTTCGACTGTAACCCACAGAATCTCCAGAGCTGGGGTTTGATGCCCCTTTAAGAAATGACCCTGCTAGTTTTACACATTAAATTAAGCGTTTAATTCACAATCAACCTGCCAAAAATATTATATTTATACAACTATTTCATTGTGCAAGCAATTTCTCTCTCAAATTCACACGTCTCTGCAAACTGAGTATAATAAAGATCAAACATATTTATATTAAGATAAGATGATGCTCTCTCTCACACACACACACACACACACACACACACAGCCACTCATGTGCATGAGATGTTCCGGGCATTTAGGACACACAGGGTTGAAAACCTCTCCTCCACTCCACCCCTCTATCTGCTCGCTCCATTTATCCCTCCATCCAAGACTGCTTTGTTTCACAGGCTGCCCAGGATTTATACTGAACCATCTACCTCCTCCTCCTCTAACACACACACACACACACACACACACACACACTAAAGTCACCATGAAATCAAAACTGACAATTGCTCAGTTGATCGTTTCTTATGTAATATTGCAGTATTTATTATAAATTATTTATCAGTGGACATAACTTTTTCTTGTTAATTCATGTGCCCTCATAATCTTTAATCAAAATAACTGCCCCTCCCTCTTACAGCGATATCTCTTCTCTTCTCTGATGACGTGTTTACTGGCGAGGGCAGGGCAACCTGTCACTCATGAGATCCACCAATAGCAAACCACAACCATCCAATCTATCAAAATGTCATGTTTAATTCAGTGTGTTAATTGCCGCCTTGAAACAATTTTCATTCAGAAACTGCTCGTAAATTTCACTAATAATTACAAAGTAAATCCCGCATCATTTCCCCCACAGCATTAAAGGGGTCTTCAAAGGTATTGAGCACGTGTGTCATTTACATATTTATAGCACATATATTTACTCCAAACCATCTTAAAAAGGGAACTATTTTGAATTATACAATCAGGAATATGATTGCAAGAAAATAGTATTTTTCCTTCAAAATGTCATTTTATTTAAAGAAGTTGTATGTAAGAAATGCATTTCAATGAATCATAAAATGGCCCTGATATGTCACTAGACATTAAGAAATCATGTTAATTTCAAATACTAATACCGGCCAGGATATTGTCATTTAAAAGTTGTTGTAGCCCTCAACTGATGTTGATGTTGACCAAGGGGGTAATCTAGTACTCGGACAGCGTTCCACCCATAGGGGCGGCCATTGCTAACCAAGCCATCACCTGCTGTTAGCATCCCATTCATTTTTGAGTCACTTTGACAGTGAATAACTTTACATCTGAGGCGTTTAAAGACTCCATTTGTCCATTGTTTATTTGTAAAGAAACACAACAATGCATAAAAGGCTCCGAAGCTGTTTTGGTAAAAATAGGCTAACGATTGCGTCATATACAATAGACAGGAGAAGACGCTCAGAAGCAATCTTTTACTGTCTATGAGGCAGTCGGGGGGACGTGGAGACATAAAGTCTGATAAAGTCAAGGGGGAAGAATGGGGAGAAGCCGATAGTGAGCCAAAATCAACGGGACAAAACATTTAAACAACGTGATTCAGATTTCACTTTCCACAACTACTAGAAGACCTACAGCTGTCAGACAGGAGGCTCACATCACATCTAAGTCTTCAAGCTCAGTCTGAGGCTCGCAGTTCGCTCAGCCATCAGGAAGTGAGTGCTTCTAATCGACCTCACACTTTCCGCCGTTGAAGTCAACGGGAATGCTCTGTCCATTTCTTTTACCGTCTATGATGTTGACATGTTGTGTTTTGGCCTGAAGCGCCGCCCTCCACCTAATTGACCAATCACAAAGTCAGTAGTGCTTCAGCATCCGGGTTGCCAGATCTGCTCTAGTTACCACAGCTGAGCTACAAACATTCCTGCTGATCCTGCAGCCAATCTGGCAACCCGGAGTCAGGGGAGGGGGATACACCGCTCTACAGTCATTTGAAAGTGATTGCAGTACCAGTTTTGGCCACAATCTTGCATACACTTCCTTTAACATTAAATTCAAAGTGCTTATTGCGTGATAATTGTTTCGCAGGAAATTCTACACCAAAGATGAGCCTCATATAATCACACCCGACAGGGGAAATATTTGTAATTATTATTATGCAATCAGGAATAATAAGAACACAGAAAGTGAGAGGGAATAAGAGCAGAGCAAACCACAGATCTGAAGAGGACAGGTGCTTATTTCAGGTGAACATAAACGCACAACTCTTTTTAAAGTACCTGCCTCATCCCACAAGCCCCCTCTCTTTCTGTTTGTCTTCAGTCTCAACCTGACCTAGTTACAGACTGCTGCAGTAACCAGCTTCCTCTGCCCAGGTCTCCCTCTCTCTAATGATCTCTCATCGCAGTGCTCTGTGAGACTCCATATTGCCTGCTTAAACGTGGGAACTAGTCAGTCGACAAACCAGTTGCATGTTTAAGTCACTGTCTGTAGTATTTTACGCTCTTTACAACATTTATTTACATTTACAAGAATTGCATGAAACCAGCACACCGCTTATTGCATACTGCACATACTGTAAACTGCCCACTATGTTTAAAACATATAACCCATGTAACATTACTTTCACATTAGCCTGGTCCTACCAGACTCTCGTACATTTCATTTGTACAGATGGTCTGGCCACTCTCGAGTGACAAGTGTAAACTTACATGAAGGTGGGTACTCTGTTGAAGTTTAAAACTATTGGATCTGCCCAGAGCCACTCTTCATCTGCCATAACCAATCGCTAACTAACGTTTGGTTGTGACGTATGTCATCTTAAACTACACTCTAAAAAACGGTGGGTTAAAAACAACCCAAGTTGGGTTGAAAATGGACAAACACAGAAATCGGGTTGTTTGAACCCACTGAATGGACCCTTTCAAACAACCCAATTTCTGGGTTTGTCCATTTTCAACCCAACTTGGGATGTTTTTAACCCACCATTTTTAGACTGCAGCACATGGCATCAACGTCATTGTTCTCAGCCACACCGGTTAAAATTTGGCCGGAGAGAATATACCGCAAACCCAGACGACGTACTGAAGGAAAAATAAAATTGAGCAGAAGTAGGCCTACATAGGAGGGTGGCGTAAGAGTAGGGAAACCCTGCGCAAATCATTTTACGCAGGACTGCATCACCAACAAGGGTCAGTACTAGGGCTGAGCGTTATCGAGATTAAAAAAATATATATCAATATATTGTACAAAACAATATGGAATGAGGCAATACCGTTTATATCGATATACAGTAGATAGATATGAACACATCTGAAAAATAGCGGAGTATGCAGAATGAGCTGATGAAGGGAAAGTGCATGATAAAATTTGTCCTCAACATGACATGTTTTATATTAAGGACTTCAAAATTACTGGTAAGATATAATTAACACAGACTATAGTTTAAAACAGTTTGCCCTGTCAAATACTCTGAGAGATACTTGTGCTGACGGACAGATAAATACTTGAAGTGTTTAATGTGTTTAAAATGTGGTGCTTTCCTCAGTGCATAACTTAGATTTTACAGGTATATTCTCCATCTTTAAATGTTAGAAAGTCATGCAAATATGTCAATTTTGCTCTCCGGAGAGGACTAACCTTCTTCTGCAAGTGAATCTCCGCTAAAAAAAAAGGCTTCTGCAAATGTGCGGCAAAAAGACGGAGCACAATAGAATTGGAAGGCAATAATTCTGACTAAAGTATACATATTCTCTTAAATATTTATTGTTGGACAATAAATGTACCACATTTGGAATTTTAAACCTACAAGTAAGTTTATTTTTCTAAAAGTGACCATTATAATGGGGTAATCAAATATTGACTAATATGCTTTTGTTTTTATTTTCATTTTTAGTTTAGTGAATTTAAAAACTAAATTAATAATTTAGTTTTTAGATTGTAAACCCCCTTATGGGACATAATATATTGCATAACCTACATTACATTCACTGTGTTTGTTTATAGCCTTCAATATCAATGTTGTTTTTAGCACATTATTGAGCAGGATGTGAAATTAAATTATTATTAAAATAAATGTAGATTTTATTTTATTTTATTAAATAGTAAAATGTAGAAAATACAGGGATATAGCGTACCGTGTATCGCCATTCAACCAAAAAATACCGATATCCCCCAGCTCAACGCTGAATTTGCGAAAAAGTTGTTTCTGAAGGGTGGGTCAATACCAACGCTTCGTGCTCTAACTTCATATCAAAAATAAGTAAGGAACACTTCATATTTAGTGAATGTTTGCAAATTTATTTCTGAATGAGCTTTCTAGAATGCTGTAGACTAGCCTAATCTAATATGGCTAAAGTTACCATAATATTCACAGAGACTAGTTTACCCCGAAAACGCTCACCTTCTGCGTAATTCATAAACACAAATGTATTATGCATTATATAGTAAAGTGACGGACATGTTAAGTTCACACACGAGCACCTACAACAATTGATACATTAGCACGAGGTAACGTAACATGCTAGTCAATGAGTTGATGAATTCACCCACAAACGTCCAGGTGCAGTCTGAAAGCTCTTCCTGAGTCTATCCATTTGTGTTCGACTCCGGTTCAGACATAAATGCACTCCACAACTGTTATTTCTGACATTTTGGCTGTCGTATTTTTGTCGTTGTTGACTTTGTATCTGAAGCTCGTGTAAAAGAGCCGCTGGAAGGGGGCGGGGCGAAGCAGCTCAATTGCATTTAAAGAGACACAGAGTGGCGCGTTTTTTGCTCACACCCAAATAGAGGCAAATGTGACAAGCTAATAAATGATCTGGAGAGGATTTTGAGCTGAAACTTTACATACACATTCCGGGGACACCAGATGTATATTACATCTTGTAAATATGGATTTTAAGCCTAATTTATGAAACAAGCTCAAATTTCTGCGTAAATCATTCATTAATTCATTCTTAATGTTCTTTGAACCAATAGCGACAATTAATGCAACAATGATTTATGCTTAGCATGTGTTACATAAATGAGGCTCAAATATATACAACCATATAAAGTATGATAAACGTGAGCATGCAACAATATTATTATATAACGCAATGTTGCATATTTAATTCACCATGTGGAACTCGGATTACAGAAAAAAATATGTTTGCTTAGCATTTTTAATCTAATTCTGCCTAAAATTTTTGTAACTTTTCAAGTTATGTCGCTTCATATGATGCAAAAACATGCAATGACTCTTACATGAAAATCATAGATTAGCTATTATTGATTAAACATACTTTTGTGCGTTGGTGTAATTTAAAAAAAAAGTGTATCACTGATACATTGATGGTATCAGATAGTTATTTCATGGTACTGTAATATTGCCATTATATAGTACTACAAAAGAAAGCATGGTATTACAATCACAGTGAGCATGGTACCAAATTTAGTGCAAAAAATTAAAATATTAAAAAAGCTTTTTCATAGTACAATGTCCAAAAACATAAAATTACTATGGCACCACATAAAACCCCCCCACAGTATTACTATAGGGACGAAATCAGGGAGATCAACCTGAATTCAGCCTACTATATTGTCCAAAAACACAGCATTACTATACACTATTGTCCAAAGAGTTTTACCATAGTACCATGTCCAAAAATGTGGTATTACCATGGCACCATATTCAAAAAACACAATATTACTATACTATATTGTTCAAAAACATAGTTTTACCATAGTGCATGTCTAAACATGTGGTATTACCACAGCATCATATTAAAACAAAACACAATATAACTATACTATGTCTAAAACATAGTTTTACCATAGTACCATGGTCAAAAATGTGGTATTACCACAGCATCATATTTAAAAAAAAACACAATATTTCCATACAATGATGTCTAAAACATAGTTTTACCATAGTACCATGGTCAAAAATGTGGTATTACCACAGCATCATATTTAAAAAAAACCACAATATTTCCATACAATGATGTCTAAAACATAGTTTTACCATAATACCATGGTCAAAAATGTGGTATTACGATAGCATCATATTCAAAAAACACAATATCACCATACAATGATGTCTAAAACATAGTTTTACCATAATACCATGGTCAAAAATGTGGTATTACGATGGCATCACATTCAAAAAACACAATATTACCATACTATGATGTCCAAAACAAAGTACCATGCCCTAAAAAGTGATATTACATGACACCATGTTGAAAAAAACATGGTATTGCCACATGGTATTTTGTGTAAGTGTGTGAGTATTTCTCTCTGCTGCACTGGAGCTCTGCTCACTATCTTTCTGTCTTTGGTGCAGGAAGGGGAAGCAAGCACAGCGGTTGTCATGGAGACAGTGATGAAGCTGTGCTGCGGTAAACACGTCATTAGAGTCACGTTAACACTCGTGTGCACACATTCACACACACACACATACGCGTCGTGCACCACGGTACAGTGTGAGACATTAAAATAAACGCACTCGCTCACAGCATGTGTGAAAGTCACTCGTCACTCGTCACTCGGTGTGCTTTTCCCCCTAATCTTTCCTTCTTCCTTTCTTTCTCTGGCCTGCTCTGTTAATCTCCACCATAAAGCGGCAAACGGATGTTAAAGGGATAGTTGAGCTGAAAAAGACAATTCTGTTATCGTCGTCTCACTCTAACATTCATAACGTGTTAATTCTGCTGTGGTGTTTAGCAGGATGTCGAAATCAAATGATTGAATGAATGAATAAATAAATCGAGTGTCAAGCTCCAAAAAAAGACATGACCATAGTCAGTAAAAGTGTATTCTGCCCACCAAAAGTACAGTCAAAATTGTAAAATATTATTATTTTTTAAATGAACTGTTTTCTATGTGAATATATATTGAAATGTAATTTATTCCTGTAATCAAAGCTGAATTTTCAGCATAATTACTCCAGTCTTCAGTGTCTCATGATCCTTCAGAAATCATTCTGATATGATGATTTGCTCAAAACACATTTCTGATGTTGAAAATAGCTGTCACTTGAAACACAAAACATCATTTCTAAACCTAACCCTGCTTTATTAAGGGAAAAACAGAAACTGTTTTGTACTGCGATAACTGCATCCCACAATGCCAAGCATCCTGTTCTATTACCAATGAATGAACTCGAGTGAATACTTCCACCATGACTTTTAACATCTCTTGACTCATTATTTCATCAGACTGACGAATTAAAGGGATAGTTCACAGTAAAATAAAACTTCTCTCATCATTTCCTCAGCCTCATGACTTTCTATCTTCTGTGTAAATGATGTTTTGAAGAACGCTGAGAACCAAACAACACTGACTTTCATTGTATGGATCAAAAAGCATTTCTCCAAATGTCTTCTTTTATGCTCCACAGAAGCAAGTCATACACTTTTGGATCTACATGAAGGTGAATATTCCTTTTTGGGTGAACTATCCCATCAAAAAATGAAAATGCTGCTTGCTAAATGAAACATGCACATCCATATACAGTTGGAAACCTTCAGCAGTGAATATCCTCTCATACAGTATACAGTAGTGTGAAGCAGCACACATCTCCATTCTGACGTCAGAACCTCCAAACACACTCCCTCAAGACATCTAGAGCTAAAGTACAACCTTCTCAAGCACGTTAAAGAGCCCATTCCCGATCAGGTCAGAGTATTAAAAGCCTGTAGTGTGATGAGTTCTCTACTTCGACTGCAACCTGAAAACATCCGCACGTTTTAATGGATACAATGAAGACGAGAGAGAAGACTGACAGAAAATGAGGGAGGATCACATGATAGTCGGAAGAGTTGAATGAGACGCTAAATTCTGATTGGATGAGCCAAACTGAAAACCGTAAAATGCTGATAAACGAATTAAGACAAAATTTGCTACATTGCTTGTCAACCTTAAAGCTACACTGAGTAACTTTTTTAGTTTATTCTTAGCTAAAAACACTTAGTTCTGTCAAAAATATATGTGCTCATTAATGTATATTTCCTTCTTTCAAGTAATAAAGTATTCTTGTAAGTTTATAATATGCCATTGAAAATAATCGCGTTTTAACACTCGATGGCACCGTGTCGAATGTGACGAGGGGTTTATTGCCGTGTTAATATTGGACTAAATCGGCCACCGTAGGAGTTAAAACAAAATCATAATTGAGAGGAACAGAAACTAATATTCACTGGATGGTCAAATACCTTTACACCGCTAGATGGGGGAAAATATCACACAGTGTAGCTTTAAACAATATTTAAACAGAAAAGAAAAGTTGGGAATTTTTTTATATGAATTATTGTGTATTATTTTGTAATTTGTGTTTATTATTATTAAGATTTTGTAAATCAAAATTTGTATATATATATAGATTTTTTTTATCTTATTAGTTATTAATAACTTACTTTTTATTGATGTCTTTTATCATATTGCTGTTGTGATTTTTAAAAAAATAAAACCCCTTTCTATGAAATAGAATATTTTGCCATGAAATAACTTTTTTAAAGATAACTGTTTATCTTATAATTCTGCATTTTTCATCTCACAATTCTCACATTTTTCCTCAAAATGGAGATATAAACTTGCAATTACAAAAAATAAACTCACAATTGCCAAAAGTGTCTGAAACAAGCTTCCATACCTTTCTTTTAAAAGTAAATCTAAGAATATATTATTTCAACCATTGAGACTCACAAAAATAATATTTAGGCCTTTTTTGGACTTCTGTTCAGAGGTCTCTTCGGCTCACCAAGGCTACAGCAAAAATACAGAAAAAAAATGTAATATTGCAAAATATTGATAAATTGCAATATAGTAATATTGTGAAATACTGATACAAAATATTGACTGATTTCTATTTGAGTATACTTTAAAATGTAATTTATTCATTATGACACAAAGCTGAATTTCCAGCAGCAATTATAACATTAATATACTTTAACATGTTTAATCTATTTACTATTATTAATAATAAAACTTTGAACTTCAATTATTACATTGCATATGTTTTACCATGCTTTACCACTCCACGCCATGCCATGCCTAAAATCACCTTAGAGGCTTATTTGCCTAATTAACCGCTCTGACTGAACAACGAGTTGCACAATCTATAGTTTAAATGCATAAATTAGATGTATAAATTTCTAGAGATGCATATACACTGTAAACAATTTTTTGTTGGTTTAACTTAAAAAAGTAAGTAACCTGGTTGCCTTAATTTTGAGTTTATTGAAATTAAAAATTTGAGTTGATACAATGAAGGAAATTTGTTTAATAAATAGAAACTCAAAATATTATTGTATCTGAACCACATAAACATTTGATAAATCATGAAAATAGCACTATTTGGCATGTTTCACTGCGTCATCACAAATAAAACACACAATTACCCAATATGCTTACAAAATATTTTAATAATATTTTAATAAAGAACATCTCAAAAAATGTTCATTGTATTAACTCAAATATTTTAATTTCAATGAGCTCAAAATTTTAAGGCAACCAGGTAACTTTTTTTCTAAATAATTTTTTACAGTGTAGACACTAAGCAGATGTAAAAGTGCACACACTCGTGCATCACCACAAGAGGAAATGTATCAAGCTGCCTGTCACATGGGAACGACCCATAACATCAGGAGAGACACCTGAGAGAGATGGAGAGAGAGAGAGAGAGAGAGAGAGAGAGAGAGAGAGAGAGAGAGAGAGAGAGAGAGAGAGAGAGAGAGAGAGAGAGAGAGAGAGAGAGATCGGTCATTTGATGTAACACAGGACACTGCGGGATACTGAAGGTCATAGGGGGACAGTGTGTGTGTGTGTGTAAGGCATGCATGCCAGTGATACGTCTATAATGACAGACAGCACCGGTTCACACATGGTGTATTACAAGGATGTGTGAACTTTACTTCACATGCACAGCTGCATGCAAACAAGCACCAAATGCACTTTTTTCTGTAGTGCACCCGCTATTCTGAGAGTGGGCGTTTCAACAGCTAACACATTGTGTGTAAAACATGATGCAAAAGTGTGCATTTCTTAAAAACTGGTACACTGTTGCGTGCGGGACCACGAGCGCCTCAGCTTTCTGCCTGTTTTGTATTCTCTCTAGACGACTGCAGTGCTGCCATGTACGTTTGTCCTTGCGCCACAGCGCCCACCCCCTTTTTCACTGCTCCCGTCTCATTCACTCACCTCTTTTACTTGCACTCTCTCTGTCGCTTTCTCTTTCTCTCCTCTCACTCTATCTTTGTCCTTAATCTAACAGAGCTTTTGTGACCAAAAATTGGTTTGTAAGAGAAACGGCAAAGCCACGGCATGGGCACACACATGATAACATGGGAACTTTTTAGATGTCGCCATTAAAACATGCATTGCATTCACGTTTACATGCGTGTGGCCCTGCCACTGAGCAGAAAGTCAAAGTGATGAATTTAGCATTGGCTACGCATCTATCCTGTACAGGAGCAGATGGCTAACACACACACACACACACACACACACACACACACACACACACACACACACACACACACACACACACAGGTTTCCATGTTTTACAGACCTTCCATAGATATCATGAATTTTATACTGTACAAACTGAATATTCTATCCCCTAAACTATCTCCTCATTTTCAGATAAAACATTTATAAAATTTATAAAATTTATATTTTTTTTATAAAATTTATTAAAAAAAAAATATAAAAAAAAATTCCAAATAAGGTCAAAATTGACTGGTATTACTATACTTGTGGGGATATTTTGTCCCCATAATGTTGGAAATACCAGGTACACGTAAACACAGATTGGGTTTTCATGTTTTACAGAGACTTTCCGTAAACATAATTATTTTATACTGTACAAACTATATGTTGAATAACTAACCCTAAACCCATCACACAAAACTTTCTGAATTTTCAGATAAAAAAAACAAAACATCATGGGGACCAAAAAATGTCCCCACAAGGACAAGGATTTAACATTTTGTCCATTTTGGACATTCTGACCACATAACACAGGGTTTACCTGGCTTGACCACACACACACACACACACACACACACACACACACACACACACACAGAGAGAGAGTCTGTTGCTATAGTGTGCATCAGGATACAATCGCACATAGAGCGTAAAGATTTTTTTCCGGTAAAATATCCAAAAACCACTAGGCCAGTGTTATTATTTTGTTCATTTGAGTTCACAATATCTCAAACTAATTGTAAATCCTGAGAAAATAGCTATTTTAACCAGTGAACCAGGATGTGTGAGGGAGTCGCCTGTCAATTGCGTTATTTCTGCGTTACTCTCCGTTTCTGGTTTTATTCTGCAGAAGTGCTTTACTCTTAGAAGTGTGAACAAGTGTCACAGCAACGGCTGAGCGAACGCACAGAGTAACATCATAACATCATTGTAAACACACTTAAATGTATCTAATATGATAAACAGAGCTGTGTTACCTCGTATTCGTGACCTTTCTTCTCCTGTCCATGCTCATGACCGGAAAAACAGAAATGGCGCCGGCGACTGCGGCATAATAAAAGTCCCGCTGCTCGCGAAGCGTTTGCATTAATCTATCAATCGCTCCAGCGGCCTCTCAGCTCCTCAACACTCGGCCCTGCTCTGCTTCATAACATTAATAATCGCATCCATGAACATGATTTCTGCCAGATTCTTTCCCACCGGTTGTAAGGTGAAGACTACATGTCCCAAGATCCTGAGCTCAAACTTGCCGTCATCAAACAAAGACGTCTAAACGTCTAAATTTCAATTTTTTTTAGAAAGTAAGAATGCAGAATGTTTCCTGTGATGGGTAGGTTTAGGGGCAGGGGCTGTGTGTGTGTGTGTGCGTGTGTGTGTGTGTGCGTGCGTGTGTGCGTGTGTGTGCGTGCGTGCGTGTGTATTGCCCTTGTCCTGTCACCCAGACACGGACACTTTGGGACAGTTCTCCTGACGCCGCAAAATAAATAAATAAGCAAACTAAAAAATGACCAGAGGGAAAAACAGAAGACAAATGATGTCAAAACTAAGAATTTAGATGACTAAACTAGTGATTATCAAATAGGGTGCCGGTTAAAAGTCTAAATCTATTAACTACTGAGACTCACAAAATTATGTATTTTTTGGACATATAGAGAACCATTCAGAAGTCTCCTCTGCTTACTAGGGCTGCATTGATTTGACCAAAAATTCAGCAAAAACAGCAATATTGTGAAATATTACAATTTAAAAGAACTGTTTTATATTATATGTGAATATACTGTAAAATGTAATGTATTCCTGTGATCAAAGCTGAATTTTCAGCATCGTTACTCCAGTCTTCAGTGTCACATGATCCTTCAGAAATCACTCTAATATGATGATTTGATGCTTTAAGAAACATTTATGATTATTATTCATGTTAAAAACAAAGTTCAAAAGAAATTTGCCAGTTGCATTCTAACTGAATAAAAGTATTAATTTATTATAATAATAAAAAATACCTTAAAGTACTGTTTGAATACTGCGGTACAGAAAAGTTTTGCAGAAAAGTTCAAGATTGTGAGGATAAATTATTTATGGCTAACTAAGGCTGAGAATAAAGCTGCTCCTCAGAGATGGATGGAGTTACGGCTGTCAATAATTAGAAAAGCGTTAGTGAACATTAAACCATGGCCATCATTTTACAACTCCACTTCTTTTATCTGTTTACTGGAAACGAAGATGATTCTGAGCTTTGTTATAAAAGATATAACTGAATGCTTTGATATGCCATCTTACTTTAGGCTATATGTGGGTAAAATGGCCATACTTGGATTTTCCCATTCAATACAATGTATTGATACACCTCATCTAATTCGCATATTATGGTGTTCTTGGTGCAACATGTAATGAAAAAAAAGAAGTGTAATAAAGGGAGTAATAATTGGTAATATGTTCATCATAATATGTTAGATTTCATAGGAATATTGGTATGTAATTTATTTCCCTATTTACTGTTTGTGTCTCCAAAATGCCTGATAAACATGATGTATGTCCTGGTGAACATGATGAATGCCCTGTTTTGTAACAAAAAGTCATATTTTGACTAGAAACCCCATAACATTTTCCTGAGATGCTGATTTATAACAATCAGTTAGAAAATTAATCAGATTTAAATTATAATTACAAAATATTATCATATTTCCATAAGAGTGCTAAACATTAATGTCAGCCATTTTCAAAGTCCAAGAAGTTGTTGTTGTCCTGGTGAAACCTCCAAACGTTTGGTATCTGTGCAAAGCCCTGAATGTGCTCTATAAAGGACATCCTGACTCAAAACTGTGACGTGTGTGATGTCACAGAAACTCACTAAAATATAATGTCCACTACAGTGGACAAAAGTCTATTACTGGGTCCCAGGAGGATATTCCACACCGCATTAATGATGGAACGTCCTCACATATGAAGATGAAGCACACGTGTGTGTGTGTGTGTGTGTGTGTGTGTGTGTGTGTGTGTGTGTGTGTGTTGCGCCACACCAGGGTGTGATGCTATGCTCTGATGTGGCTCAGCAGGATATGATCTCATCGCCACAGGAAGTTCCAATTATCACTGAGATGAAATTACCCAGCAGGTCTGATCTCGGGTTCCCTGTGGAACAGACATGAAACTAAAGAGATTGACTCATCGACACACACACACCTGTGTCAGGGAAAACTGAAACGCTTTCTGACGAATCTTTCGAAGCGCTGGCGCCAATCACTCTCAAGAGTCAGAGCATGTGAGCACTTCTCCAATACACGAGTCAAACAGAAGTCTCTTATGCACCAGGGCATTATTTGATCACAAATAAACTAATAAGATATGTTTCTTGAGCAGCAAATCCTCATATTAGAATGATTTCTGAAGGATCATGTGACACTAAAGACTGGAGTAATGATGCTGAAAATTCAGCTTTGATCACAGGAATAAAATTAAAATATATTACAATACACTGTAAAAAATTATTTAGAAAAAAAGTGACCTGGTTGCCTTAAAATTTTGAGTTCATTGAAATTGAAGGTCTGAGTTAATACAATGAACATTTTTTGAGATTCGACAACCTTTGTTAAAATATTATTAAAAGATTTTTTAAGCATATTGGGTAATTGTGTGTGTTTTATTTTTGATGACGCAGTGAAACATGCCAAATAGTGCTATTTTCATGATTTATCAAATTTTTTATGTGGTTCAGATACAATCATATTTTGAGTTTCTATTTATTAAACAAATTTCCTTCATTGTATCAACTCAAATTTTTAATTTCAATAAACTCAAAATTTTAAGGCAACCAGGTTACTTACTTTTTTAAGTTAAACCAACAAAAAACAACCTTTTTTTACAGTGTAGAAAATTGTAATAATATCTCACTTTTTTACTGTATTTTTGATCAAATAAATGCAGCCTTGGTGAGCAGAAGAGGCTTTTTTCGAAAACACTGTATAATTAGTTCAAGCTTTTGTAGATGCAGTGCACATGAAGACTAACTTCTGAAGATCGAGAGCAGGACCCGTCATGGAGGTGCCCTTCGAGGACATCAGGAGGGATGTGGAGGGACAGCTGTGTAAATCGGCTGAGGGACATGACAGTATTGTCTTTGTCAATTAAGCAACCCGGAGCCCGAATGCAAGGCCCCTGGGAGGCGCCAACTCCAAGGCCGCCGCCGTCGTCACATAAGAGCTGTTCATCTGCTCTTCCTTTCAAGCCATGTCAAGACTGCGAATAAAATATTCATGGAGCAGGACGCCAGTGTCTCTGAGCTCGGGATGCTGGAGTAGCTACAGGTGAAGCTCCTCTGGACCTTAATGGAGATTCATTAGACCGTCATCTCACCGCAGGACAAGAGGAGAGTACTCGATTGCAATTGAAAGAAAATTCAAAGCAGGTTCTGGGAAATGAAGTGTTCTTCGACTGTAATGCACAACATTTATTAAATATGATGAAATCTTTACTACATCAAAAGCTTAGAATCAGTACGGAGAAAAAAACGAATATTTAGGAAGGATGCATCAAATTAATCAAAAGTGACTTTACGAGTTACAAAGATTTCTTCTTTTTTTAAAAATCCTCTTCTTTTGAACTTTCTATTAATCAAATATAGATTATTTTTGATCACGGTTTACACAAATATATAAATCAGCACAACTGTTTTCAACATATAATAATAATAATAAGAAATGTTTCTTGCAGCAAATTAGCATATTGAAATTATAATCATCATTTAAGTTTCATGCACAATTTACACGGATATTAGTTCTGCTCATGTTTCATGAAGATATACAAAATGTATTTTACTCAAAATTCATAAATTAAAATGTGCACGATGCATTGATAAAGCAATAAACATAATTTTACACGTAAGGATACAAGGATAAATCATTTCTGTCAATCAAATCATTAATCAGTAAATCTTTCATAAATGTATTCATACACTGTTCCATTGAATTTACATAATCATTTTATGCACAATTTATTAAAAAAATGCCCTGCTTGTGTTATTTAATAAGGCCAGTTTAGTTTTAATTAAGATACTTTTATCAAAATATTCAAACTTCAACGCTTTCAAAACTTTTTTTTAACTTTAAAACAATGCTTTGTCGAGCCAACATTCAAAGATTCATGAAAAACTTATTTTCAAGTAAAAAATGATACAGATGAATTTTCTAAAATTTCTTTTCATTTTAATTCTACTTTACATTCAAATATACATTAAAGTTTGCTAGTGTCAATTCAGATTTCTGTGATACAACAAGGAAACGACTTTTACATCATTTCACTTTAAAATGCGCACTCAGCAATTCTTTCTCTCCATTTCCATCAATATTTTGGGAACTGGGTTGAGATATCCCTCATTAAAAGTGTTGCCACTTCTGTCTTCTGGATGTGTTCGTTTAATATGTCAAACCTACACAAACTGGGATTGGCTCTAAGGATGGAAAGATACACTATTATGCCAAAAGTATTGGGACATCCCTCCAAATCACTGAATTCAGGTGTTCAATCACTTTATGGCAACAGGTGTATAAAATCAAGCACTAGGCATGAAGACGCTTCTACACACCACATTAGTGAAAGAATGGGTCGCTCTCAGGAGCTCAGTGAACTCAAGCGAAATTTCCACACTACTAAATATTCCACACTCAACTGTTAGTAGTGTTATAACAAAGTGGAAGCAATTAAAAACAAAAGGAACTCAGCCATGAAGTGGTAGGCCATATAAAATCACAGACAGCGCATGCTGAGGGTCACAGTGCACAGAAGTCACCAACTTTCTGCAGAGTCAACAGCTACAGACCTCCAAACTTTGTGTGGTCTTCAGATGAGCTCAAGAACAGTGTAGGGAGCTTCATGGAATGGGTTCCCATGGCCGAGCAGCTCATCCAAGCCTTTCAACACCAAGTGCAATGCAAAGTGTGGGATGCAGTGGAGTAAAGCAGCCGCCACTGAACTCTAGAGCAGTGGAGACGTGTTCTCTGAGTGACCAATCACGCTTCTCTGTCTGCCAATCTGATGGATGAGTCTGGGTTTGGCGGTTGCCTGAAGAACGGAACTTGCCTGACTGCATTGTGCCAAATGTAAAGTTTGGTGGAGGGGGGATTATGGTGTTAGGTTGTTTTTTAGGGGTTGGGCTTGGCCCCTTAGTTCCAGTGAAAGGAACTCTTAATGCTTCAGTCATACCAAGACATGTTGGACAATTTCATGCTCCTGAATTTGTGGGAACAGTTTGGGAACGGCCCCTTCCTGTTCCAACATGACTGCACACTAGCACACAAAGCGTCGGTCCATAAAGACATGGATGAGTGAGTTTAGTGTGGAGGAACTTGACTGGCCTGCACAGAGTCCTGACTGAACATTTTTGGGATGAATTAGAGCAGAGACTGCAAGATGCGGACCTTCTCGTCCAACATCAGGGCCTGATCTCACAAATGTGCTTCTAGAAGAATGGTCAAAAATTCCCATAAAAACACTCCTAAACCTTGTGGAAAGCCTTCCCAGAAGAGTTGAAGCTGTTATAGCTGTAAAGGGTGGGCCGACTCCATATTAAACCCTACGGATTAATAAATGGAGTAATCAATGGGATGTCATTAAAGTTAATGTGTATGTAAAGGCAGGCGTCCCAAAACTTTTGGAAATATAGTGTATGTCTTTGTCTCTCAGATATGCACTGATCCGCAAAAGGCAAAAGAGAGTAACTATGCATTATGTCAAAATCGAGTTACGACTGGAAATGGGTCTTTTAAACTATGATCTGTCCTGTGACAGTTGGCTTTGGCTCAACTATATGGAGATTCAGAGAAAATGCAGTGTGAAAATTGACATCAAATCAATCAAAATGAACTTTGAAGCCACTTTTCTCTGTTGAAGTGTTTCTCTTTTATGGCATTTGGCCTCTGTAGGCAATGGCGTATTTAAAACTGCAAAACTCTGTGGAGTGAAGCAGTAATGTATGTTTATGAGATTGTGAATGCGTGTTTGATAAATGTTTGAGTGTTTTTACGGTCCAGGACTGAAAAACTGGTGCAAAAATCACAGCAGACTGACCAAATTAGAGCAGGACTGGGATCGGGATTATAAAGCCGGACTTCAGTCCTCTACTTTTAACCAATGAGTCTTTACATTAAAAAGGGATATTTGTAGAGACAGTAAAAAGCCTTCCTATAGTAATTTTGAAATTATGCAGTCATATTTCCTGACTGTTTTAAACAGTTATCAGTTAAGTTTTCGCGCTCATGTAATTCAAGCTATTTATCACAGTTATGATTAAAATGTCTTTTGTGGGCCTGTAGTGCTTTTCACAATACAATTCTTTTAAGCAGCTTTATAAATGATTATGAAAATTATTATGATTGAAATTCAAATGAACACGTTTAACGCCACAAATGGTTTTATAGCAAAAGTTCAAAGCATTTTAGACTTTATTTTCTGAATAAATGAGCAACATCGAAAAGGCGTTACAATTATCCCTGTGCATAAGTATGTGTCGACAAGTATGCACAAGTAAGCAGAATATCGCTCGGCCGCTGTTTGTGTGTGTTTGTGTTTAAAGGTGAGCATGTGTCAGCACCGCTCACATGTCCATTCATTCTCAAGGCAAACGCAGCGTCCCTGGCTAAACTTGCCAATGTCACAAAAAGCTGATGCCCAAAGCAGTTTGTTTAATACGACTGCTATGCATGGGACGTCGATGTGATTGGGCCCGACGGGAGGAAGTGTTTCGGGGCTGTGCGTCCCACAGCTGGACGGGAGAACTGTTGATGGAAGCAGACTCCATGTCAACACTTGCAGTTGTATATGTGAACTGTGAGAGATAATTACAGCAACACAAACTTTTAGACATGACCTTCATGTCTGAGGTGATGACACTGTCAAACACACACAACTGCAGACATTATGCAGATGTGCAACATGTTACCAGAGCAAAACAGGTTAAAACTAATTATATTCCTTTAAATAGAGGCCCTTCGGCCCTCTAGTGGTTAAAATATGAAACTGCACACATTTTGCGAAAGAACATTGTTTTGGTTGTGCTTCGGGCTCTGTGTGACTGTGTGGATGAATACACTGTAAAAAAATCTATCTATCTATCTATCTATCTATCTATCTATCTATCTATCTATCTATCTATCTATCTATCTATCTATCTATCTATCTATCTATCTATCTATCTATCTATCTATCTATCTATCTATCTATCTATCTATCTATCTATCTATCTATCTGTAAACCCGAACGTTCAAATTAATTTAATAGATTAAGTAGTGTATACTCAGTTTTAGAAAAAGTTCTACTAACTTAATTATTTCAAGTTGATGTAACATGGTCTGCCTTTTGAGTAATTTGAACTATTCTTTGATTAAATTGAACTTTTTTGTGAATTAGTAAGCATAACTTAAAAACATAAATTAAATATAACTTAATAGAATTAAGTAATTACATGCTAAGAATGAAATACATAAACTTCAGATTTCAAGTTGTATGAACTCAAAATCATAAATAATTAAAATAGCTCACTGGTCTTGCTTTGATGTGATTGGCCATTCAAGGAGTTCTGTCTGGCAACAAGAGAACTAATTCACTGATTGGAGGACATTTACAAAAGGCGGTCCTTTTCGCCTCGTCTATTGGTGATTGAAATTAAGATGGAGACTTTTTCATTGTGTGCAATCTTAAATTTGGTACACTGTAAAAAAACATTTAGAAAAAAAGTGACCTGGTTGCCTTAAAATTTTGAGTTCATTGAAATTAAATTTTTGAGTTAATACAATGAATATTTTTTGAGATTCGACAACCTTTATTAAAATAATATTAAAAGATTTTGTAAGCATATTGGGTAATTGTGTGTTTTATTTCTGATGACGCAGTGAAACATCCCAAATTGTGCTATTTTCATGATTTATCAATTTTTTATGTGGTTCAGATACAATCATATTTTGAGTTTCTATTTATTAAACAAATGTCCTTCATTGTATCAACTCAAATTTTTAATTTCAATAAACTCAAAATTTTAAGGCAACCAGGTTACTTACTTTTTTTAAGTAAAACCAACAAAAACCAACAATATTTTTTTACAGTGTAAGTACAAATTTGTAAGTTACTAAACCTAACAATAATATGTGAACTAACTATAACTAACCGGATTCACTTTATTTCTTTTTTAATGAAAATAATATTTTCGTTGGAAGTCACCATGATGGAGATCAGTGTTTGCTTTAGTCGGGTCTTGACCCTTGACTGTGTAAAATTAGTATTTCTCTAGCTACTTTGTGTTTGTGAGACACATTTGAAGCAATGCATGTTGGGACCCATGGGGAAGTTTTGATTGGTAGTACCCAGCATGGTGAAACAATGACAACACAAACCAATACAAATTGAGTTTTGTTAACATATAATGGTGTGGATGTATACTTCATTTTTAAAGTTCTGTGAAAACTCAAAACTTTGTTATAATAACTGAAAATAATTGAGTTACCTTAACAGAAAATGGTAAGTCATATTAACTTCAAATATTTGAGTTGAGCTAAATGAGCACTTTAATTTAACTGTTATCAAAAGGTACAAGTAGCAGGTAATCCAGCCTTTTAAGTTCTAGAAAATTGTGACTTTTAAGTCATTTTTTTTAGTTCTGATTACCTATTCAGGTTAACAGTCTGTCTGTCTATCTATCTATCGTGCATTTGTAAGTGTGCCAACAATGTCTCCTATATATGGAAGACAGATTGCAAACAGGTGCCCAGTAAGACTTTTTAAATCTCTGTTCCTTCTCAAGCAATATGTCACTTGAAATCAAGCCACAACTGTCACGTGATTTGTTTGTACCTTTTCACACGCACTGCCTGAGATCTGCATTTATGTTGCTGTAGTAAAAACTCCATGACACTCATTACATCACTGTAGAAATAACTGCAGTTTCTCCCTCTGCACATTACAGCTGAAACTAAAAAGTGTCTGGACATTTAAGCCACTCTTAAAAACATCTGAATGTCAGTGCATTAGATAATAAAATCACAGCGCAAATGGCATGTGATGCACAAGCTTTCCTCTTCACTAAACTAAAGTTTCCACTGGTGTTTTATCTAATGCAATGGAATTCACACACAATCATGTCTTAAAGGGACAGTTCACCCAAAAATTTAACTTCCTTTTTTTTCTGTAGAATTTAATTTTTTGAAAAGAATGCGTTTGTCCATACAATGAAAAAAAATTGAACTGCACTGACATTTTTCTAAATATCTTCTTTTGTGTTCCACCTACACTGAAAATAATTTTGTAAATTTAACAACAGCAAAGAAAAAGCATATAAAGATTTTGAAGTAGAAAAAGTCGATAACACTTTATCTATACATTATGAAAGTATTTCTAATGCATTAATTATGCCTTGTAATGCATCGTATGGTCTCATGAATAATTATAACCACAGTTATAATACATTATAATGCTTCTTATTCATTGAACAAACCTTTAGAAAGTATAATGCATTAAAACACATGACAAATAACCAATTTCAGATGTAACAATTAATCTCTAAACATTATAGTGCATTATGAATAATGCATTAAACAAAGTCTTAAGTAAAGTGTTGTTGAGTTTTCTTGTAAATTTTACTCCAATAATGTGATTTATAAAAATAAAAAAATTGGGGGGAAAATGCTGGAATTAGTCCTAAACATCAATGTAAATGTTTAGCTAAGTATTGATCTCTGCATGACCGTTTATGCATACATTAGAGGATTCATTCTTAATAACCTTCAAAAGTGTCACGTGCAACTGAACAGTATTACTTGGCAGTGTGTGTGTGTGTGTGTGTGTCGACTGGATGCCTTCAGAGAAACAAAGACACGTGTGATCGATAAACGATCAATCAATAGTCCACAGAAAGTGAGGGAGGAAGGCGTCCGGTGCCTTCAGCCATAATTGAAGATGTTAAAATGACTCCATAATGCATTCCTCTACCCCCGTCCTCTCGTTTCCAGACACTCCCCCTCTCATATATCCATCTCCTTCCATCTCTCATGGCTCAGCTTCCTCCATCTCTGCTTTCCTCCATATTCCTCATATCTGACCCTCTCTCGCTCATGTTTTGCTCTAGTGCACAGCTCAGGCTGCGTGGAGAGCAGGATTGCGGCAGTGTTGCACGCGAGCGTGTGTGTGTGTGTGTGTGTGAGTGTGTTCAAACCTCACGTGTGTTGGGCTCTCAGAGAGGACTGCTGTTGGTATGAAAAACATGCAGATTATCGCTCGGCTCATAAATGTTTCACACTTCACCCGCATCGTGAATCTACAGCGAGTGGCTTTAAATCACGCCTGCACTCTCCTTCCATTCACCTCTCTCATTCACCTTCCACTGCCCGTCCTTTTTGTCTCGTCTAGTCCTGGCAGATTCGAGACCACTGGAGTGTTACTGTAGGTTATGGATCGGTGTCGTGTACTACGCATGACCGGAGAGAAACAGAGCACAGTGATACCCCTGAGATCCCGTGGCAGAACATTATCTTTTTAGAAAAGTGTTTGCATAAATATGTTCAAATGAATAAGCGTTATTCATGAAACACTGTGTGTTTTTCATAGGCAAAATTCTTACGTAAATGGCTGCATTGGATTTTAGGGATGCAGCGATATCAACATTTTGACCAATAACCGATAATTCTTTATGGTTAAAAGCCGATAACTGATATATTGGCTGATAAATCTAGATCAAAAATATGATATATATAAGTCTCACCGTTAAAAGCCATGTCCCAAGCACACAATTATTCTCTCATTATAAATGTATGTGGCACTAGCCTATATGACAGACTTGCACTGCACATGTTTCTTAACCATATTTTCCTTTATGAAGTGAATTCAAATCATATTTCAAGCAATTCAAAACCCTCATAGCAAACAGTGCATCAGCTGAAGGAAATAATCCATTATTATCGGCCACATTTTCTTATTCGGTAACAATAACATTAAAAATGAACATATATCGGCTGATACGGATGGTGTCTGATATATAGCGCATCCCTAATGAATTTATCAATGATTTACAAAGAACTTCATCCTTCTCTTTTTATGAACAATGTCCAAAAAGTGTAAAATAGTTAAATTCAGCATCTTATCTGCTGAAGTCACTCAATTATATTAATTTAGCAGAAATTTAGTTAGAATTATAGTCAATTGTTGCATTCAATTCAATGGGGAAATGTATGTATGAATGAATTTATGAATGATTTACTCAAAAATGTGTTGTCAAGTGTTTGGTGCACATTTTCTTTTTTTTAGTACCTTTGAAAGTCTCATGTTCACAAAGGCTGTATTTTTTCATTAAAAAATATAGCAAATGCTTAAACATTGTGAAATATTATTTAAAGTTAAAATAACTTTTCTATGTGAATATTCTTAAAATGTGATTTATTTCTGTGACAAAAAGCTGAATTTTTAGCATCATTACTCCAGTCTTCAGTGTCACATGATCTTTCAGAAATCATTCTGATATGATGATTTACTGCTCAAGACACATTTATGATTATTATCAGTGTTGAAAACAGTTGTGCTGCTTTATATGTGGAACTGAGACTTTTTTGTATTTTGTACAGCCTTTACTGTATTTGAAACAGAAACCTTTTGTCACATTTACTGATCAATTGAATGCATCCTTGCTAAATAAAAGTATTACTTTCAGAGGTGAAAAAAGGCCACAATGTTTTGAATGATATTAAATATTTTATATATGCGACTCAAATTTTAATGCATTCCACATATAGCTCCACTATATCTCTAGACATGTCAGTCAGGACTGGAGATTAAAGACCTCTACCATTCGACCACTAATTGATTGTGTGTACCATATGCAAACATGCCTGTTAATGCTTGCATGCACACAGCAACAACTATACAGTAAACCGCGGCTGACAACAAGGTGAATGAACTCTGGCAAATATTGACCAGCGAGTGACAATCGGACAATGAAGATGCATTCCTCAGGTTTCAATCCATCGGTGAGCGCACAAGCAGACAACCATTGTGCATGCGTCTCGTCTATGTATATGAGGACAATACTATAAAGCTCGTCCTTTGAAGTTACCTCTATGACATAATGTGGAGAAAAGCTTTTGAATTAGACAGCCATACATTATGAAAGACATAATGATCACTAAACATGCTGATAAAACAACTTGCATGGCCTATAAGCGAGTCAACATGGACAAATGCACATAGATTTTCTGTATACACACACACACACACACACACACACACACACACACACACACACACACACACACACACACACACACACACACACACACACACACACACACACACACACACACACAAAATTCCTGTAACAACCACAAGTCACTTCCTCAGCTGAACCTGATACCTCCAGTATGCACACACTGGAGCATTTGTTTTCAAATATTTGACCATGCCTCAGAGCTAAAGTTTGAGTGATAGTCTATCATATTTGTGCAATATCAATCAAACACAGCCTGTCTCTGAAGCAGCCGCCGCTTCGTCCAGTATCAGCAGTTATAATCGCATCAGATTGAACGTTATTAGCTCTGAAAACACAAGCCTGCATTTAAATGAAAACGACCAAGGATGCGATTAAGAAACAAGCATCTGCGTTTCCTGCATCGGAAGCATAAAAGATTCATAAGAGCAGCGGGTTTATGGGCTATAAATGCGGTAATGGTGGCTGCTACTGTAAGGTGCAACACTTTAAAACAGCTGAAACAAAGACTGCAGATGGATGCTCGTGCAGAACGGTGCACGATAACATGCAGCTGCACGCATAAATATGAGGCTGATGTGCGTTTGATGGTGATGCAACGTGTGATTCTGGGGGAATATCCACCGGCGGTGTTGATTTCATATTTACAGGCTGATAACGGCATCCTTCAAAGCTCATTTAACCAGCTTGAACTGGGTCAACTACTGCAATCATGCAACTTTATCCACTCACTGCAACAGTCTGAGGATGAGGGAGATGCAAACACACGCTGCTGCACTCCTTCCAGATCTCAGTGTTGCGACTGTTGTTTTTCTAAATGAAAGTTCAGTGAAGGACAGTTCATGAGCCCACAACTTTTAATTTACCCGCTCAAATCTTTAACTATTCCAGAATGAACAATTACTTACTAATTAATCATCTGAAGCTTTTATCCAAAGCCACTTCCTATAAAAAGTCACTTACTGTACACTTATTAAGTGACGTATCTTTGCTCAAGGGCACAATGATAGTTCAACTCTCATGGGTTTAAACCTTTGAGTTACCAAATCAGATATTTAACCACCAGGCAGCATCACTTATAGTAGATTAATGAAGTCTAAAACGTTTCCCAAATATCCACACTCACCAGCAGTCACCATTGTATATTTGAAAGACTTGAGAAAAACTAGTGAAGGCACAATGACCTCCCAGCTCACCAACTACCAACAGTTGAGTAAAATACTATTAAGTATTCAGCCTCCCTTGTGATGGACTAAGAGTTCACAGATTTCTTAATTACTCATTTCATCCAAAGTGACTAATTACTGTTTGAATCCCCCTGGAGTAACCTGAGGTTAGATGTCTTATTCAAGGGCACAGTGATATCTGATCAATGTTTATGCTGTTTAAACCTTCATCCTTTCAGTTTCAACATGTCCAACTTTATGTTAAACTATGCAAGTTAGTTCAGCGAGTCAACAGAAGTATATGCTAAGGATTTGTGCAGGGGGACAAAAACTGAAGAACCTCCTTAAAGAACCTTCTATGAACCTTTTTTTTTAGTGTGAAGAACATTTCATGCAATGCAAATGTTCCTCGGATGGTAAAGGTTCTTCATGGAATGCAAATAAAGAACTTTTTGTTGTTACAAGGTTGCAATAGAACCATTTGGCTTCCCAAAAGAACCTTTCAATCAAACATTCTAAAAAGAACATTTTTTTTTCTTCATATAATGTAAAGAACATTATAATAATCTTTGTTCATTATAAAGAACCACTAATGAAGAAGAGCTAAATGCTCAAACTCAAGGGCACAACGCACAAGCCCTTGGAACTTCAAACCTTTCCAGGCAAACTAATCCATGAGTACAATATTTTGGGTCTCCAAAGAGCACTTAGATTTAGTAAATCAGGTTCTAAGTTCATTGATTCGACAACAGCATGAGTTAACCGAGTTAGACTGAGGAGCTGTCCATGCGTAAAGAGGTGCTGAACACTCACCCGCGCGTATTTGGACGAGTAGGGGTCCTCGAAGAGCGCCCAGATCCGGGGTCGCCACACGCGCCACCAGCCCGCTTTCCTGCCGTCCTCCTGGAGGCAGAGCCGCTTCAGGTCGCCGTCCCCCGGGAGCGCCGGGTCGTCGTCCGGCACCTCCGGCTCGGGTGTCTCGAAGCTGTCCAACGCCTCCTCCGCGTCCCGGTGCTGCCGGTAGTTCATCCAGCAGCACGCCTCCACGTCGGTCTCGTCGATGCCCCAGAAAGCGAGCTCCTCCTCGAACAGCGGGCCGCACACGTCGTTGGGGCAATGCAACTTGCCCGTCCGGTAGTAGTTGAGGATGAACGAGAAGACGGACGGGTGCCGGTCGAAGAAGAACTCGTCTGACTTCGGGTCGTAGTCGAAGTTGCTGAAGGCGTCCGGCTCAGTGAGCCACGACAGACGCGTCCCGGGCAGCGTCTTCAGCGTGCTCCGGTACGTCTCGTGCCTCACGCCGCCGCAGTTGATGACGATTTTCTCGCTTTCCGACGGGCAAGTCATGTCGGCGCTGTAACATGCTTTGTTGGACGACTTGTTCCCACCCTTGCGCCCTTTGAATGAGGAGACACACACCGAACTGAGCATAGGGGAGGGAGAGGAGGAGAAAAAACGGAGAGGGGAGGAGAGAAGAGCGGTCTGCGGGGGGACAGGAGAGAGGGAGGGGGGAGAGAAAGAGGGAAGATGTTTAGTAAAGGTATATGGAGGGGATCTTGCACATCACACGGGGGTCCCGCTATTGATATGCCAAAAATACTGCAGTGACATGAAGGTTGCCATGTGACCTTGTGTGTGTTTTGGCCAAAGTTGCTTCATGTGTCGCGGCTAACGGACACCGACGCATGCATGCCATACACTGCTAAATAATGATTCCATATTTCTAGTGTGCCTATAAAAGGGTGGAGAACATTTTCATAATCTAAAGACATTATTAGGATATTAAAATGATAACTTTTGTAACCTTTTTGCCACTATTTAGAACTATTTATGCAATGGAAAGGTGGATGTTCTCCATGGAACCACACCTCAATAAACACCTTTATTTTTTAAGTGTGAGGTCACACACAGTAACTGTCCTCCATTTGAAATCACCATTTTCCTTCAAATATTACACACATGCAGTCTCTAAATTAATAAGAGGTCATAAAAGCATAATGCTGTATAAAAGACTTTTAGCATATCACACTGCAGGACTTTTCAAGAACTCAGCTCAACTGGCACTTATCTGTAAGACAGTAAACAGGGTTTGGATGGGGTTTTGAAAACACGGGACACATTAATCAACAGGATCATAAAAACAGCAAGTTATCCACGAAGAGATTTGAGCATCAGATGATCCGAAGCAACTCACAAATGACCAAAACATTAAGTAGAGCGACTACAGCACAGAATAAAGTTGAGCATTATATAACTGCAATCAAACAATTCATTATTATTTTGTCTCTCTAAATACTTCAGTGATTTTAAAGCATGATGACTACTGAAAAATCATTTTAGTGTACTGAAAGTCATTAATGCATGAACCTAAAGGAATATTATAAATTAATGTAATTGCATGCATGTCGACTACAGATACTGTCTGTCTGTCAATCCATCATTCAGGCTTTCTAACATCCTTTGGCCCGAAAGTCTGAAAGCAACGCCACTGCAAGACGCAACTGAGGGCGAGAGACTACTGCGACTGATTAGAATTCTGTCTGTCTCTCTTTCCCTCTCTTTAAATGAAGCAGCTAATAAGTCAAGAGCTTCACTGCAGCTTCATTGCATGGAGGGAATGAGAGAGAAAGAGAGACAGAGGGAGACAGAAAGGTGCTCATTATGCACACACAGCAATACAGGACTGTAGCCGAGCGTCACTGAGCAGGAGGGTGGGGAGAGAGAGAGAGAGAGAGAGAGAGAGAGAGAGAGAGAGAGAGAGAGAGAGAGAGAGAGAGAGAGAGAGAGAGAGAGAGAGATAGGTTTGGAGAGAGCAGTGGCGTTTTGCTGCAGTAAAAACCTGCCTCTGTGCCTCTCGCTCTTCTTCCCCTCTCTATTATTGGAGTAAAGAGCCCTGTTTGAAATGCTTCTGATTCACTTGCTTCATCCCATTTTGCTCTCTATCTGTTCCTATCCCGTCACTGTTTGCCCCCCTCCTTACCCTTTCTCCTCCCCCCATCCCTTGCTCTCCAATTCCGCATTAAGGAATCACAATTCACTGAGAACGACTCTGGAGTCCAGCCTCACTTACTTTTCTCTTTTCTACTACATCACCACATTTCAGCTGATTCCTCTTCATTTCATTTCACAAGCACTTTCTCCTTCTTCCATTACTCTTTCTGCCTCTTTTTGTATTATTTTCTTCCATTCTGACTATTTCATAATCACACTTTTCGGCCGCTTGAAACTCAACTCCTCACTTTCTGTCCATTCAAATTATTTTCTAGGCATTCTGGTGAAAGTTAGTCAACTCTTGCAGAACTGCATTTAAACGAGAGGAGGGAGCTATAGAAATGAAAGAGGATGGAAATATTAAAAGGTAAGACTATTTACTTATGATAGCGGATCTGTGCAAAGTCAGCAATGGAAAGTGAAGTTGTGCTGTTTTTATTAGTTTAGAGTATATATATGGTTGTGGTAAGTTTATCATGCTAAATATAGTCATAGAAGTAAGTGCGCTGAGTTATAACTAGTTTTTAAACTTTAAATACACTGTAAGTAAAACAAAAAATGCACTTTTTTAGTTTTAACACTTCAAAATGTTACATTCAATTTGATGGGCTACTTTGATTGAATTGAATGTGTTTCAAAAGCATCTGTGTTTAATTGTAACTGACTAAAACTACATTGGGCACCCAAAGAGAGTCAGAAGTTAAAATACTGTACGTGTGCTTACATTAAAACTGGGGCATTTTGTATATCATATTGATTTTGTTGCATAGCCACAGCTTTCAGATAAATGCATGTGCAGCACTAAAGAAATAGTGAGTTTAAAGCTGTTCAGGTGCACAAATGTGACTCAGAGAGCATGTTAATGGAATAATGTGATACTTTAATGAACCCAGAGGAGGGATTATGAAAGACAATAATTAAAAAAGTGAGATAGCAAAGCACAGGTGGAGGGAACAGTGGGAAAAGCTGTCATGGAGGTTGAGGGGAAAGATGTTAGAGCAATGAAATGAATGAAAAGCAGAAGCTTTTGTTGAAGAAAAAACGAATGCAGAGTGAGAAGTTTGAACAGGGCTGATATCAGCACCAGCAGCACGGCGCTCTAAAAAAAAGAAAAGATGAATAAAGGGTAGAGAAAATAGAAGGAGTGGACACAGTAAGGTACTTTCAAACTATGCATTAAAAATCGGACTTTATTAGAATCAATTAGGAAAAATATTAAGCAAATATTTATTACATGATAAAGAATATACATGTGCATGACTAAAATGTAAACCAAAAAAACTATTTGCAAAAGTTTTAAAATAATTAACATAATCCCTGCAGAAGTGCTGAAGAAATGAGAGGGTTAATATTTTACTGTGCTGTGTGTGTGTGTGTGTGTGTGTGTGTGTGTGTGTGTGTGTGTGTGTGTGTGTGTGTGTGTGTGTGTGTGTGTGTAAAGCAGGCACCAGAAACTGAGCTCAGCAGCAATGGTGACGTTTTATTTCATTTATTTATTTATTTATTTTTATTTTTTGGAAGGAGGAGGGAGAGGGGGCCACAAAGAGAAGGTGAGAAAAACGACTAGATAAAAGAGAAGTAGGCAAGAAAAAACAAGAAGGTTTGGAGATCATGTGAGCGGCGTGAGAAATCCTGAAACACAGGGTGAGGGAGAAGAGGTATAATTACCCAGCGCATTCACCCTCTCCTGCGTGTGTGTGTGTGTGTGTGTGTGTGTGTGTGTGACACATGGAACCTGCGCAAAATAAGACAACACGGCGAGAAGTAAAAATGCTGTTAGCACTGAACAGGAAATGGAAGCTGAAGGAGAGATGGAGAGGGTGAGCAGTGGAGGACTGCAGTGACGCTAATATACATTAGCAGTAACACTGCAGCAAGAGGGGGAGGGAGAGCAGAACAGACCAGCAGAGAGAGAGAGAGAGAGAGAGAGAGAGAGAGAGAGAGAGAGAGAGAGAGAGAGAGAGAGAGAGAGAGAGAGAGAGAGAGAGAGAGAGAGAGAGAGAGAGAGAGAGAGAGAGAGAGAGAGAGAGAGAGAGAGAGAGAGAGACTTACGTTCCTGTACTTGGCAACAAAAAAGGAAAGCCTGCTCATGAAAAGAGAGCGAGAGATGGAAAGAGGGGCTGGAAAAAGAGGAACGCAAGCAAACGAAAGGGACAATGCAGGAGATGTGAAGATGAAAAAGAAAAAAGGCATTCAATGTCATGAATTCCATGAGTAAGAGCAGCCATAAAACCTGACAACTTAAGGTTGATGTTAAAACGTCCTTTTATCCAGCCTAATATGCAAAGACAACTATTAGTCATTTATTTGTAGGTTGATTTCCAAAGAAAAACTCTGTGAAGCTTTGCTGCTTTTTAAAGATTGCTCTGTTTATTTGATCATCACAACCAGCCCTACACAGCAACACTGACTCAGCCAATGGAGTGAGAGTGGGGCGGAGTTATCCGTGTCTGACCAATGGCAGACGGGGGCGTGTCATGAGCTGTTTGGAATAGAATACTGTGCAGTGTATGGCATACTATAAGACGGAATAATCATTTACTTCAAGTAATATGGATAATTAACTGTAGGCAGTTTAATTTTGCCAGGCAATGTATAGCAACTTGCTGCATTAAAATCTCAGGTATGAGTTGTTAGAGGCCTGCATGTTTTACAACAGTTTCAAACCCTGCTGTCATTTACTTTACCTCATGTTGTTCCAAACATGTATGACTTCCTTTCTTTTGTGGAACATATAGAAGATATTTTGAAGAATGGTTCCCAAACTTCCCATTGTCTTTTTGTGCATGCAATGGAAGTTAATGAGAACCAAATCTGTTGGGTTACCAGAATGAGTACACAGATGAAAAAGTCATACCGGTTGGTGACAAATTTCATTTTTGGATTGACTATCCCTTTAAAGCAGCTGGTTTGAGTTTGTCTTCCTAGCCTGACCAGTGGCCAAAAGGGTCACCAGCAAAACCATTTAGGCCAGTTTAAGATGTACTCTATTTTGAGAAGGAAAGTCTACATAAAGGACAAAATGAAAGACAGAAAAAAGAATGTGCATACAGCACAAGAGTCGTGTCCCAAATGACGCACTGAACAGTCAAAAGTTTGGAAATGTTACTAATTTCTCTGTTTTTGAAAGAAGTCTCTTCTGTTCACCACTAAGACTGCAATTATTTGATCCAAAATACAGTAAAAACTGCAATATTGCGAAATATTTTTACAATTTAAAATAACTTTTTTTCTATGTGAATATATTTTAAAATGGAATTTATTCCTGTGATCAAAGTTGAATTTTCATCATCATTACTCCAGTCTTCAGTGTCACATGATCCTTCAGAAATCATTCTGATATGATGATTTGCTGCATGCTCAAGAAACATTTATGAACATTATCAATGATGAAAACAGTTGTTTAAATACTTTTTTCAGGACTATGATTAGAAAGTTCAAAAGAACAGCATTTATCTGCAATATATAGCTTTTTAACATTATAAATGTCTATACTGTCATAAAAGTATTAATTTATGTAACCCCCACCCCACCCCCAAACGCTACAATGTTACAAAAGCTTTATATTTCGGATAAATAATGTTCTTCAGAAATTTTTATTTATCAAAAAATCCTTAAAAAGTTTTTTCAACATTAAAATAATCATAAATGTTTCTTGAGCAGCAAATCATCCTATTAGAGTGATTTCTGGAGGATCATGTGACACTGAAGACTGGAGTAATGATGCTGAAAATACAGCTTTGATCACAGGAATAAATTACATTTCAATATATATCCACATAGAATTTTTTTTTTTAAATTGTAAAAATATTTAACAATATTACAGTTTTTTTTTTGTCATTCAGCATCGGAATCTGCTGAAAGCTAAAAGTCGAGTGGATGCGGTGTTCAATATCGATTTTTCTGTTAATTTAGTGCATCATCCAGGTTTTTTAGTGTACTTTTTCTATTTGAAATGTTCAGTGTAAACACACTACTCACACTATTTATACCACAAAATGGCACAGAATAGTGCAAAAGTATGTAAATTGAAACACATCCAAGATAATATACCTTAAACGATTAGTTGACTTCAAAATAAAAATGTATCGGTAATAATCCTTTAATAAAGTTAGACGCCTAATCAAGCACTGTATAAAAAGTCCTCGATCACGGACATTTTCACAACTGTTTTATGGAGTTTGTTTCTACCAAAAGTGTTTTTTATCTCTCTTTCGGAAAGCGTTTCATCAGCAAAATAATTAGCAGTGTTGGGGAGCAGCTATTACATGATACAGTGTTATGTAATTTAATTACAAAATACAATGCAACTGTAATAAGTTACAGTTACAGAGAAAAATGTGTACTTAAATTATAGTTATGAAAATATTATCGTGGATTACATCTGAATATTTTCTGTAAAAAGCTAGGATATGTTGAATATATTAATTTGTTGCTTTGCCTGTTTTTGATGTGCAGATGTCTCCTGTTATTTAAAGGGGACATATCATTAAATAAAAAAATCAAGTCTAATAATTGGGTCCCTGGTGCTACCAAAACCCAATAAATGTGAAAAAGGACAACCCAGTAACTCTGTTAAGCCTTTCTCTGCGTGTACATGAAAAAACAGCCACTCAGATTTCTATCCCGTTCTGATTTAGAAAGGGGTTTCTATTATAATATTACGGCCCCTTTATCTGCACGTTTCCACCTATAGCGCCGCTATTTTGTTTTCTCAAGTAACACCGGTGAACAAGACGCTGGTATGTTTGACAGATTAAACACAACAAAAAAGATGCAAGAGAAATACTTACGAGACGTGACGTCTGACAGCCAGTTGTCTGTGTGCGTGTGCTTCAGATAAGTGCTCTCAAAAAAATGATCTATTAGAAGTTTAAACTAATAATAAACTGTAATGATGAAAGAAGAACTGTGCTATCCGTGAGTGATCACGATATAGATGATAATCAGAACCAAGCAGATGTCTTATAGTATGTGATTGAGGAAGGAAGTGTGTGGAGAGGGGGTGGGTCCAAAGCAGATCATTTGCATTTAAAGGCACATGCAAAAAACAGCCTGTTCTTGACTGTAGTCAGAAATAGGTATTTACAACATGCATGTATAAATCATCTGTGAGGTATTTTAAGCTGAAATGTCACAGACACATTCTGGGGACAGCTGAGACTTAAATTACACTCTAAAAAATGCTGGGTTGTTTTAACCCAATGTTAGGTCAAATATGGACTAACCCAACAATTGGGTTGTTTTAGCCCAGCAATTGGGTTGTTTTAATCCTGTGGTTGGGTTAAATATTTGCTCAAGACAACCCAATCGCTGGGTTAAAACAACCCAACTGCTGGGTTAGTCCATATTTGACCCAACATTGGGTTGTTTTTTACTCAAAGTTTTTTAGAGTGTACATCTTGTAAAAATGGCTCCCCAGTAAAGCGATGCTATTCGGATGCTTTTGATTGGTTCTCGCAGAGCACCACGCCTGCCAATTAAAGCCGCTGAAAGCTTTAGGCTACAAACTGTCTGAGAGTTGCAGCCGTAGCGAATGATTAAAAAAATGTGTTCCAGAGCTGGAAATTTAAAATTAATTTAATCCAGAAATCTGTATTTAACTTCAGGACGATATCGAATTAAAAAGAGGTGCTAACCTATGATTTATTTTATTTATTTATTTTTGGTGGCTGTGCTTTAAAGTGAAATGATTATAATCTTAATTCAAGAGATGAAAGGTTTTGATAGTCTGACAGTAATCAGTGTTGAGATGTTAGAAATGTAGTAATCAATCAGTTACATTAATAAAGTAATTGAAATAGTAACGCTACTTATTACATTTTTATTTGGGTAACTTGTAATCTGTAACCTACCGCATTGTTCCGAACATAAGAATGTTTTTTTCTCACCCTTGAAAATACATCTGAAAAAATTGAGTCAAAATCTGAACGATACGGTTTTACATTTCCAAAGTTGCTTGACAATCATTATGTTGTTAAACAAAAGTGCAATCTATTGAACGCTACTTCCATCCCTGATAGCCTCATTTTCATTCCTGTCATACACAAATTAGGTCTATAATGTAAAGGACAGAAAGCGGAAGTTGCAATAGACATGATATGCATGCCAAAACTGCTCATCTTACAGCTCCCCCTCTAAAGGCTGGCTGTTCCCGTCTGGTGCAGTGGAGCCCCATCCGGACATGAAGGGAACTGCAGAGATGCAGAGAGTACTGCAGTCGCCTCCCCTTTGCAGTGACACCACACACACTGTCCTGCACCTCACACACACACACTTCTCTGATCTGATCTTTACGCCAACAATTTCAACCATTCTATCGAGACATTCATCATAAACGCCTTCCTCTCCCTCCCTCGCTCCCTCCTTCAAAGGTCAAAACATTAGATCCACTGATGCAGAAAGAAATATGGGTAGACAGACAGAGAGAGAGAGCGAGCATTAAAAGGATCTTTTCCCTGCCTGCTAGCAGTCTTATCTCGTGCACGCACGGGGTATTTATTGATACAAAAATACTTCAGCAATAAAACCTGAAATGCATGATTCACATTATAAAAATCCTCTCGGATAGACAGAACCGTCACGTGATGCACTGGAGCTGTGTCTATTTCTGCAGCTGTGAACACATCTCCGCACTGTGATTGTATGTGTGTGTGTGTGTGTGTGTGTGTGTGTGTGCTCGCGAGTCTCACATTTTCATTCAGCGACGTGCTACAGACCGCAGTGAAGAGCAGACTCCATATTGTCTGGTTCAGCTGCTGTGTAGGAAAGCTTTTCCTTCCTTAAGGGCAAACTATCATTCTGGGCTACCTGTGAGCACAAATAGCAGCCCATTATACTCCAAACAAAAGAGCGCGCAACTGCGCCATTGGCTGCCGGCGGAGCGCCTTCCTCTTTGTGGAAACGTGTGCTGCACATTAACCTGTCAATTAGATTTTAGAAATACTGCACTAGAAGTGATGTTTTTTAAAATAGACTGCTAACAAATGACACTCTTAAAAGTAAAGGTTCTATTTAAAACTTTAAAGGGTTCTATAGGGCACTTTATATAGCAATTAATGTTATGGATTTATTTTCAAAGGTGCCCTAGAATTGAACTAACCTTGCCATAGTGAAATAATAAGAGTTCAGTACATTGACATCACATACTGTGAGTCTCAAACACCATTGCCTCCTCCTTCTTATGTAAATCTCGTAAATCAAGAACTCCACGGTAAAATAAGTGCTTCTCAACATAAACCCAACCGTGACGCAAGCGTTGGGGATCGTTTATATGCACGCCCCCAACATTCGCATCTGTCCAAACATGTTCATTGTCAGGCGGAACTGACGGTAACTGGGACTGCAGGAAAACAAGACACTTGAGGATAGCAAAAACGGCAACTCTCATGACACACGTCATGTTCAGGCTGTGCAGGGGAAGGGAGGACTTGAAGAAAAGTGGCAACTGTATTTCTGCAAGCAGTAAGTAGTGATTTATCCCCTAATTAAACAATTTCTGATTAAATTGAAAGTTTCTTAGAGAGACAGCATTGTCTAGATGACGCAAGATGCTAGTACAGTAACAATACAAAACTCCAAGTACCACACAAAACTAAATAGTGTGTCTAATGACAAAGGGTAATATTATTTTGTATTATAAAATATAACCGTTGCTTAGATCGTTCACTCGATCCTTCTAGCAAACGTCACCTTTTCCACCATATAAGTTAAAACGACAGTCATTTGACAAGGCTATTCATTTTGTAAAAATATAAGTTATATATTTATATTTTTGAGAACTGTATTAGGCCCATGATGTTTCTGATGATCAATATTAAAAACTTAACATTTTGGCAAAAAACATGATACATTTTTTTTACAGGGTTCTTTGAATACGAATAAGAAGTGTGAGAAAAAACTGCATTGACTTGATCAATGTCTTTTTCAACCAGTTTAATGCATATTTGCTCAATAAAAATATACATTTCTTTTAACAAAAAGTCTTACTCACCCTAAACTTTTGAACTGAACAGAAGTGTACTATCAGACACTTTCTCTCTGCTTTCATATCCTGTTTTAAAGTCTTATGGAAGCACACAATTCATCAAAACAATTCAAAAAACTTTCATTTCCCCTCAAAATTCATTCAAAATATATTCTTAAAACTTTCATTTCCCCTCTCTTTTTTCCTGTTGCTCGTTATATTTTAAATGTAATTTTCTGTCAGCATATCAGAGACTTCTTGAAGTATTAGCTGTTGTTCTCATTGGTATCTGTAGAATATCTGCTGTTCTCAGACAGTGTGAAAGTTATGTGACGGCAGCGGATTACATGCTGAAAGGAAGTGTCAGGGTCATAGTTATTATTTATTATTGTTCTTCATAAGCGATGATGATCTCATATTGTTAAACCCAGGTTACAGAGATATCAGCATTACAACCAAACAATGACATTTCAGAAGTGGTTGGATTCAGAACACATACTGATCCAGTAAAACTGAACAAGATTTATCCCTTCAGTTAGCAGTAGATAAAGAACCTTGTCTTATAATCAGTTATTCTGCAGAGCTAACCGACTGTGTTTCAGTCAAGACGAGCCTTGTGAAGTTCTGACGGGCCTGTTGACATTTACATGATGATGTCACTGCGCCTCGTCTCTGCTAGTAGAGAATCTCTCTCTCTCTCTCTATCTCTTTCTCTCTCTCTAGACACTTTGCTGTAATTGCTGTTAAACGTGAGAAAGAGGTGAGCTCTCAGACGCAGAGGTGAGGAAGGGGTTACACTGGCTGTAAGACGATACACTTTCCTCATTTAGCAACTTTGACCTCTTACTCAATTCATATTTCTCATAATCCCATACATTTCTCTGGTTATGCAGGTTTAGATGTCTGTTTTCCACTGACGGTCATTGGTATGAGACCTTAAATGCTCCTGTTGGAGTTGCTTTAGCATTTACTGTTTCTTAAAGGGGTAGTTCACCCAAAACTGAACGTTCTGTCATCATTTACTCATCACGCCGTTTCATAAGACTTTCGTTCATCTTCAGAAACAAATGAAGATCTTTTTAATGAAATCTGTGAAATTGCTGTCCCTCCATTGACAGTTATGCAACTACCACTTTGACACTTCAAAACGTTTATAAAGAGATTGTGGAACTAATCGAGCAGTTTAGTCCAAAATTTCTGAAGAGACACGAGCAGATTGAATTTAAGCTTTCATTCATATAAACATTGATAAGCGAACATGAGCTCCACCCAACATGCTTGATGCACGAGAACAAACCTCAAAGAACCTCAGCAACAGGAAAAAATAAAGGGGAACTGAAAGTTTGTCAATTTATTTTGGATGAATTTTGAGGGGAAATGAAAGTTTTATGAATTGTTTTGATGAGTTTTGTGCTTACATAAGACTATAAAACAGGATATGAAAGCAGAGAGAAAGTGTCTAATAGCACAGTTCAAAAGGTTTTTTGTTAAAAGAAATTAATATTTTTATAATTCAAATATACATTTTATTGATCTAAAAAGACATTGATCAAGTAAATGCTGGTTTTTCTTTTATCACACTTTTTATTCGTATTCAAGGAGTCCTAGAAAAAAATTGATCACCGTTTCTACCAAAATATTGTAATCAATGTTTTTAACATTGATAATCGGAAAAAATAGAATGAACCTCATTGAAGCTCAAACGTGCTGCGTAACACGAGAATGAACCTCATTGGTTCTCGCTGAAGCTCAAACGTACTGCGTAACACGAGAATGAACCTCATTGGTTCTCGCTGAAGCTCAAACGTGCTGCGTAACACGAGAATGAACCTCATTGGTTCTTGCTGAAGCTCAAACGTGATGCGTAACACGAGAATGAACCTCATTGGTTCTCGCTGAAGCTCAAACGTACTGCGTAACACGAGAATGAACCTCATTGGTTCTCGCTGAAGCTCAAACGTGCTGCGTAACACGAGAATGAACCTCATTGGTTCTTGCTGAAGCTCAAACGTGATGCGTAACACGAGAATGAACCTCATTGGTTCTCGCTGAAGCTCAAACGTGATGCGTAACACGAGAATGAACCTCATTGGTTCTTGCTGAAGCTCAAACGTGATGCGTAACACGAGAATGAACCTCATTGGTTCTCGCTGAAGGTCAAACGTGCTGCGTAACACGAGAATGAACCTCATTGGTTCTCGCTGAAGCTCAAACGTGATGCGTAACACGAGAATGAACCTCATTGGTTCTCGCTGAAGCTCAAACGTGATGCGTAACACGAGAATGAACCTCATTGGTTCTCGCTGAAGCTCAAACGTGATGCGTAACACAAGACTGAACCTCATTGGTTCTCGCTGAAGCTCAAACGTGATGCGTAACACGAGAATGACCTCATTGGTTCTCGCTGAAGCTCAAACGTGATGCGTAACACGAGAATGAACCTCATTGGTTCTCGCTGAAGCTCAAACGTGATGCGTAACACAAGACTGAACCTCATTGGTTCTCGCTGAAGCTCAAACGTGATGCGTAACACGAGAATGAACCTCATTGGTTCTCGCTGAAGCTCAAACGTGATGCGTAACACAAGACTGAACCTCATTGGTTCTCGCTGAAGCTCAAACGTGATGCGTAACACGAGAATGAACCTCATTGGTTCTCTATTAGCGGTGCTAGCAGAGACGGGGCGCAGTGACATCATCATGTAAATGTCAACAGGCCCGTCAGAACTTCACAAGGCTCGTCTTGACTGAAACACAGTCGGTTAGCTCTGCAGAATAACTGATTATAAGACAAGGTTCTTTATCTACTGCTAACTGAAGGGATAAATCTTGTTCAGTTTTACTGGATCAGTATGTGTTCTGAATCCAACCACTTCTGAAATGTCATTGTTTGGTTGTAATGCTGATATCTCTGTAACCTGGGTTTAACAATATGAGATCATCATTGCTTATGAAGAACAATAATAAATAATAACTATGACCCTGACACTTCCTTTCAGCATGTAATCCGCTGCCGTCACATAACTTTCACGCTGTCTGAGAACAGCAGATATTCTACAGATACCAATGAGAACAACAGCTAATACTTCAAGAAGTCTCTGATATGCTGACAGAAAATTACATGTAAAATATAACGAGCAACAGGAAAAAAGAGGGGAAATAAACGTTTTGTGAATATATTTTGAATGAATTTTGAGGGGAAATGAAAGTTTTGTGAATTGTTTTGATGAATTGTGTGCTTCCATAAGACTTTAAAACAGGATATGAAAGCAGAGAGAAAGTGTCTGATAGTACACTTCTGTTCAGTTCAAAAGTTTACGGTCAGTGTTTTTTTTATTGAGCAAATATAGTTTAAATGTATCTAACAAGACACTGATCAAGTAAATGCAGATTTTTTTCTCACACTTTTTATTCGTATTCAAAGAATCCTGGGGGAAAAAATGATCACGTTTCCACCTAAATATTACGTTTATTACATTGATATCAGATATGAGAATGAACCTCATTGGTTCTTGCTGAAGCTCAAACGTGATGCGTAAAACACGAGAATGAACCTCATTGGTTCTTGCTGAAGCTCAAACGTGATGCGTAACACGAGAATGAACCTCATTGGTTCTCGCTGAAGCTCAAACGTGATGCGTAACACGAGAATGAACCTCATTGGTTCTCGCTGAAGCTCAAACGTGCTGCGTAACACGAGAATGAACCTCATTGGTTCTCGCTGAAGCTCAAACGTGCTGCGTAACACGAGAATGAACCTCAATGAACCTCAGCAACAGGAAAATATAAAGAAGAAATTAATGTTTTGTCAGTTTATTTTGGATGAATTTTGAGGGGAAATGAAAGTTTTGTAAATTGTTTTGATGAGTTTTGTGCTTGCATACAGCAACAGGATATGAAAGCAGCGAGAGAGTGTCTGATAATAATAATTAATAAATTGTTTGATTTATATAGCGCTTTTCATGGCACTCAAAGCGCTTTACATTGAAGGGGGGAATCTCCTCAAACCTCTCCTGGATGATGCGACGGCAGCCATATTTTGTCAGTACGCTCACCACACACCAGCTGATTGGTGGAGAGGAGACGAGTGATTAAGCCAGTCATTATATGGGGATGATTAGGAGGCCATGATGGACAGGGGCCAATGGCTAAATTTGGCCAGGATGCCGGGGTTACACCCCTACTCTTTATCGAAGAACATCCTGGGATTTTTAATGACCACAGAGAGTCAGGACCTCGGTTTAACGTCTCATCCGAAAGACGGTGCTCTTTGACAGTATAGTGTCCCCATCACTATACTGGGGCGTTAGGACCCACACAGACCACAGGGTGAGCACCCCCTGCTGGCCTCACTAACACCTCTACCAGCAGCTACCTGGTTTTCCCAGTTGGTCTCCCATCCAGGCTCAGCCCTGCTTAGCTTCAGTGGGAAACCAGTCTTGGGCTTCAGGGTGATATGGCTGCTGGCCATAGTACACTATAGGGTCAGTAAGTATTATTTTTATCAAGCAAGTATGCTTTAAATTTATTTAAAAGACATTGATCAGGTAAATGCTGATTTTTATTCATATTCAAAGAATCCTGGAAAAAATGCACCACGTTTTCCGCCACAATATTACGTTTTTAACATTGATATTAATTTTAAATGTTTCTTATAAATAAATGATTGTGAGCAGAAGAGACTTCTCCTTTCAAAAATGACTGACTATATCAATCTTCCTTATGATGGTCCAAACAGAATAAAAGCCTAACTATTTAGTGTCCTTTTGACTGCTTGGTTACAGATGGGAGAGAATGGAGAATAATACAGCTCAACTATTTTAATCCAATCAAGTGTAATTAAATCCGTATCTATCATAAAACAAGAACAGCAATTTTAAGCGGAACTAGCAGATGTTTCAACGCATCAGTTTCCGTTAGCTCAGCGTGTGATTTTATTTAAGAGCAAATGCGTTTGTTTAACTTAACTGCATGAATTTAAACCACTAAAGCATGTGTCCGAGCTTTCAATAACCATCACACCAGACCACTGGTCACCCAGTTCAACATCCACGGACAGCTCTTTAATTATTCACCCCGTATATAAATAAAACCTCCATTTCTGCCATCTTCCATGCTCTTATTTCACGAGTTCACACAAGCACCGCTCTGTTGTCTGTATCCCTCTCTCCGTCTCTCCCTGATTACTCATCCCTGCAGGAAAGACATGACACTAGTTATCCACGGTGGCTGCCTTACACGGGCCAATAGGTGAAAATGATCCCATTCCACCTTTTAAATCCACGTAAATCTGGTCGTGTGAGGAGGACATACGCTCAATTGGGCTGTGCGAAACATGTGGACATGTATGTAGTGTGTCCTGCATCTCATTTCACACACCTGCCCGTGTGCTGTGATGTCTCGCTCTAATGCCGCTCATGCTATTCCACATCAATGCTGGTGCGGCCGGTGAGCATCAATGCATTCACAATGAACACCAGCATTAAAGCAGCACAAAACAATACTTGTTGAATGTTGTGGAAGTAAAGCTCACTGTATAACACATCCTGAACCATTAAACACTAGTGGAAACATATAGACAGATAAGAGTTTATTTAATCCCATTACAGAAAATTGCATGCAACAGACATCACACACACACTATACAGACATCTACTAATCAGTATACTCACTTGACCTGGGTTGAGTTCAGATCATATGTTAATCCATAAGCATAACCCGACGCTTGTCTCAGATCACGACATGTATGCTCCAGTTTTCCACGGATGTATTTAGAGCTGATAATTAAGAGAGTAGTAAATAAGATCATTAACGCTAATGGAAACAACAACACACACTCTATTATAGTGTGTGTGTGTGTGTGTTACACCTTCCTCCCCTTCACAGGCAGCTTGCTCAAATAATTTCAGCAGCCTAATTTGATCTCCCTGGCGCGTGCGAACAGGTTTTCCCAGAGGAAGAGAAGGATGAGGATGATGGTGGTGCTGGTGGTGATTTTTGTCCCGTTTTTGAATCGCCCTCCTGATGTCTAATGCAAGCGGTTCAGACAGACGACACACACACACATTCACGCGCACACACACTCACGGCTCCAGGCGGAACTGCACCTTGCTCGTTTATTTATTTAATTCATTTTTTCTTTCTTTCAGATGTCACGCGTGGGCGGTGGGAGGACTCACGCGAGTTCGGTAGGTGACTGTGACGTGGCGCGCGCGCGAAGGGAACAGAGATCGCGCGTGGCGCTTCATGCAAAAAGGTTTATCTGAAATAATGTGAAATATTTTTATGTGTAATGTATCTGTTTTTACTATACTTTTCTATACGGGCCCTATTTTAATTATTATGATATTATCTGCATAACAATCTGGAATTTTGAAGCGTTAAAATAAAATGGACAATTGTTGTTTTTTATGGAAAATTGCAATGTTTATTATAGATTATTTATCTGTACATTATTTATTAATGTAGGTGCCCTTGTAATCTTTAATAAATATAAATTCGCATCCCTCTAGCAGCAACATCTCTTATCTGTCACTCACATAGGATCATAGCAATATCAAGCCACAAGGTTAATTTATATACTACCTATACAAAAACTGCAACATAGTGTCGGCCCATATCCGGCCCATATCTGGTAGTACCATAGACTGTAAAAAGAAAAAAAGTATGCATTAAATCCACATGTACCAGATGTGGCCCAGATATGGGACACACTATGTTGCTGTCTGGGACTGTTTATAAAGTGCCGCGAGGTTCGTCTAGCAACTCTCAATACACTTCTGAGCTTTAAAAACCAAACTCTGGTCAGGCCAATCACATCGTGTATAGAGTCGGTGGGCGGGGCTTAACATAATGACGACAGCCGAGTTGCGTTTGCGTGCTTCTAGTAAACACAGAAACTGGCGAAAGACGGTCTTTCGAATCAGCTTTGACCGTGACTCTGGAAGACTTGGAGTTAAGCTTTCCTCTGAGAAAAGAACAAAGAACGGCACTGAAGTCATTCTTAAGAAGGGAAGATGTGTTCGGAGTTTAGCCGACCAGATACAGCGAAAGTTTAATCTATCAGCGAGCTCTGCTTCACCTTCGTTGCTCTGGTTGTAGTAGCGCTATCCTATCGCGTGCAGAGGGAGTTTGAAAGACAACCGTTTATCCGCCCCTCGGATTGAGCTGTCTATGGTGAGTTTCCAGACCAAACATCTTGATGTGGGTCTCGCTTGTCAGGCTAGGGAATCTCCATAACCACCACCAATGTGTAGCACCACCTGGATGATGCGACGGCAGCCATATTGTTTCAGAATGCTCACCACACACCAGCTGATTGGTGGAGAGGAGGATAAGTGATTAAGTGAATAAGGAGAGGGGGGTGATTTGGAGGTCATTATGGGCAAATTTGGCCAGGATACAAACCCTACTTTTTTTCAGAATGTTAGTAATGCATGCGAGGATGCAACAAGAGTGGCAGACATGTTACTTGTTCAGATGACATTCTCCAATTCGTATTTTGGACATACTTCCAAGACATAGGATCTGGGATTCAGAAGTACAGTATCCACACTGGTGCGGTGACTGACAGCCACACATACTCCTCAAAACATTAGATTAATCCATGTTGAGGAGCCAATGTCGATGCACAACCCGCATAAAGATGATAATTCCACAAATAACTGCAATTGCAGGTTTCAAACAAAGATGGAGACAAAGAGGCAAAACTTATAGACTGCAGCCTTAACTTATAGCTCAAATATAATGCATGGAAGAGTTTGAGATCCTCTGTGTGGAAAAAAGGGTTGAGGGAGACTGATTCACCCGACGAGTTGTTTGAAAATCATTGAATATTGTGGTGATGTGCAGTATCATGAGAAAATGAAAGCGTTTTTTGACCTTTGATGCATTTAAATCTGTTGAAGAAGACTCCAAAACAGTTCCAGGAGCCTTTAAAATAGAATAATACAGGCACTTTAGCCAGGCTCAACCCCAATATACCAAAAATAATTGTAGACAGTATCTTCTACTTTATGTAATTACATAATTTAACAGCCTTTCCTTGGAGTCCTTTCCTTTGAGTTTCTGTCTTCTGGCGTCTCAGATGTTTGTGTTGTATCTGTTAGTGATGTGAATGATTGTGCTGTTTTCCTCTTTCCTCTTTCTTGTACCTGTGATTGTATGGCTAGGGAAGATCCCTCTTGCTTTGTAGCATTACTCCATTCTTGAGTACTTTGTATTATTGCTCCAGGATTCTCTTGTGCATGTGTGCTCCCTTTTCGATGTACAATGAGTGATTCAGTTATTTCTCTTAGCAGATTCTCTGTTTGCATACCGGTATTTGGCCTCAACTCTTGTTGGGTGGCAGTATTCCCTTCTTCTGTCTGTTGATCACAATAGTATCCTGACGCTGCAATATTGACAAATAAGCAAAGATTCAGTAAAGGACAGCAATTGTATACATCTTTTATACCCACTTGTGACACTTACTTCTTGATGAACTTCTAGTAATGTGTATAATATTCCCATATGAATTCTTCAGGCTCTCCTTTTCCACAACAGAAATTCACAAGATATAGACAAAATTATTTCAAATACTAAAATGACATATCACTTGTCATTGTAAATGAATTGTCATTTTAATGGATTGCAAATTTACATACAAAAGAAATTAAATGAACAAAATAGCTCTAACACAGTAACTGCGATTTCATTAGATACAGTAAAATCATTCTCTGATCCTCACACACTTTCAGATTAGAAACACTCACACACACGTTTACACTGTACAAACTGTATATCTTATCCCCTATACACTGCCCCTGCCCCTAAACCTACCCATCACAGGAAACATTCTGCATTTTTACACGCACACACACACACACACACACACACACACACACACACACACACACACACACACACCTTTCAGGAGGGAGGAAGTCCTTCCATTCTATTTGATCGTTTATATGTAGGGTCTAAAATAAAATGATAAACAGTATTAATCAAAAGAAGCCAGTTTACTTTTTTTAAATAGCAGTTATGCAGTTTACTTTAAACTCAGTGATTATTTTCTTCTTTTCGTCGTCTCAGACTTACCAAAGACATTTTGTTCCCAATTCATTTTGATTGAGTGTTTTTTCCACCAACTTTAAGGTTCCGTTTAATAGTTCTACTTTCTGTCTCAGAATATCGTTCTTTACTTGTCTTAGCACACTGTGGACACGTCTCAATTTAACACCATCACACTTCTGAATCTCTAAAACAAACCAAATATCAGCACAGCAGTTATGGCCCCCCAAAAATATTCTGAAATAAGCCACCATATAAAATGACTAAAATGTCTTTGCATTATATATATAAAAAAATTAAATCAAGGGACATTTGTTTTAAAGAAATATACCACAAATACACACAATCAAAGCATAAAGTAAAGTGTGCTAGGTTAGAAATACATATTCAGGTTAAGGGGATAGTTGGCCTAAAAATGTATATTCAATCATTATGTACGTATCCTCATATTGTTCCAAACCTGTATGATTTGCTTTCTTATGTGTAACATAAGATATTTTGAGAAATGTCTCATTGTTGTTTTTTTTTTTTTTTCTGTTCATACATTGGAAGTCAGTGGGTCCCAAAACTGTTTGGTTACCAACATTCTTCAGTTTGACAGAATTTGAATGAATTTCAAGAGGAGCATACATCATTAGACCAACTGATTAAAGAAAAGCTTTGTTTGCAGATGCCACTTTTGAGCATTTGTATCTAATGTCATGAATTTCAGACATTTTCAAGTGTGACTTAATAAGTGTCCAGAAATGTTGGGGCCACTGTATGTTTTAAGTGAAAATGTTACATGTTTTTAACACATGAAAAAACCCCTCACATTTCAACTATGTAAGCAATGTTAACATGCCATTCTTCAAATAATGTACATAACATGCATGACACATACTGTACTGATGTGTTTTTCAATTAACAAACTTCAGTTATGGAAATGCATCTGCAGTTAAAACGGTACCTTACCCTGTACGTGAACTACTCAGTCTGCAGACATCCATCATGAAAAACCTTACAAGTGTATTTCCCTGAATCTGACAGCTCAAACTTTCTCAAGGTCAGAGAAAGATTTCCTGTCTTTAGCTCCTGTATGGACAGACTCAGTCGGTGCTCATAGTTGTCATTTGTTTTCTCCTGTCCGTTCATATACTAAACCATCTGATGTTCATGGACACAGCACTGGTCTCAGGTGAGAGATGAACAGGTAAGGTGACGTCTTCTCCAGGGTCAGCAGGGTTTGAGATTTATGAATGACTTCACAAATATAGTGGTCCTTCTGTGACCTCCTGACACCTCTGAGAATCAACAACACATTTCCATTGTGTAGATCTTGCAACGAGAGACTCACTCGACCCTCATAGCTCACTTTCATCCGTCCATCTTTATAATGACAGACCAGATCCTCATTATTACACCACTGAGTTTCCATTGAAGCAGCACTGACGGCTGGCTCAAGATGACATGACAGAACGGCTTCATCTCCAGGCTCAGAAAATATAATGTTAGACTGGCAAACAAGAGACTAGGCCAACTCTGAAGAACAAAGAGAAAAATAATAATTAGAAAAATAATAATAAAGAAAAAATGTACTTGTCACAACAGTGTTTTATGTGCAGTGAGACTTTGCAGAGGCATTAAAGTTGTAGATGATTTTTCTTTTGACCTACCTTGCTTAGTTTCTGATGTGTATTTAGCTTCAGCCATTTCGGCACATCTGAGACACTGATGAAAAATCCACTGTAAGCCTAGAAAATAGCCTGTGATACTATTAAAGTGTCCATAAATATATCCTCACATTGTATTTTTACATTTAACTTAAGTTGATGAGCAGTAAAACAATTACATTCAAACCTCTTAATTCATTAAATAGATCATGTTAACTTTAATATTAACAAATTAGCAGCATGAATAAAACAGCTCAATCTCAATGTTCAATGTATTTTAAATATTTAAAATCTTTATATTATACTAAAACCTTTAAAACCAAACTTTAGATTGAGCCGTTCAAAACATTGATTATTATTATTATTATTATTATTATAAAACTTAACATAACATGATTTTAAACACAATTCTTATAGTCAAACATTGCTATATTTAAATAAAAATAAAGCGAACTTTTAACATTTACAAACAAAACAAAAGCATTTACAAATGCATTAAAATGATCTAAATGAGGCATGTTACTGCCCTCTACTGGCAGAACAGACAGTTTTATAAAAACAAAAACGAAAGCTTTCTTATTTACAGAAACGTCAAATCCTTTGTATATAATAAAAAACAACAACAACAATAATAGGTCTACATACATACACAATATGCTCCTGTTTGCTAGTTTTAATGTTATGAATGTTGTTTCATACGTTATATGTTGTTTTTAAATAGCCTATTTATGTACGACTATAAAAACAAATGCCTTGTATATTTCTAAATGAGATCCAGTGGAATGCATGTATGACTTAAAAAAACAAAACTAATTTTTTAAACTAAATTTTAGACATTTAAGTTTCAGATACCTGTCGATTTAAAGAGACTTCAGCTCAGAAGAGCAACAATTACAGGCACATAAAGTCATAATTTATACGATATTGTATCTTAAAACACGTATCAATCTGCCCACATTTTTATTTTAGAGTGACCTTATGTTTTCCTGAATTCTATCAAATATAAAGTTAATTTAATCCAAGTTTCAACAGGGATTCCCAGTGCGTTCAACGTCGCACTTACCACCGAAACACTAGTTGGGCAGGTTTTGCAAGTAACTTAGACTCTGAAAAATTAATCTGAAACTAAAATGTTGAGATGCCGTGAATTCAGTGCTTCCTTCTACCATGGATCATTTTACCCTATGATTTTACCACTCTAGAAGTCGCGCGCTTCTTGTTGCCAGGCAACCGCCGTCCACTCCAAACATTACCTTACGTTAAATCGGCAAGAGGAGCGAGAGGTTACACAGAGGATTATTTACCCTTTGCTACATGTAAGTTATGTTGTAAGTAAGTCATATACTAAAATAAGACTACACATACTTGTACAGACACTCTGTAAAACTAAGATATATATTTAGTTGCATTATAGCTAAGTAGGTTTGGGACAAAGTAATTCAGCCAGGTGCTAGCTAACCTAAATCCACAACAGTCCTCTTAAACAGGACCCCAGAATATTTAGGCGTTATCCTGTTGTTTCGTAGTGTTTGTGAAAAATGAGCGCCGGTCGGACTGTTGAGGGCGCGGGATGTGTGACCTGGTGGGGATTCGGACCAGCACGAGACCTCCTGAGCTCAGGTGAACCATAAACCTCACACTAAACACCAAAAACCACAGAAAGAACAACCACATCACACTAACAACCACAGAAAGAACAACCACATCACACTAAACACTTAATACCCACAGAAAGAACAACCACATCACACTAAACACTTAATAACCTCAGAAAGAACAACCACATCACACTTATAACCACAGAAAGAACAACCACATCACACTAAACACTTAATAACCACAGAAAGAACAACCACATCACACTAAACACTTAATAACCACAGAAAGAACAACCACATCACACTAAACACTTAATAACCTCAGAAAGAACAACCACATCACACTTATAACCACAGAAAGAACAACCACATCACACTAAACACTTAATAACCACAGAAAGAACAACCACATCACACTAAACACTTAATACCCACAGAAAGAACAACCACATCACACTAAACACTTAATACCCACAGAAAGAACAACCACATCACACTAAACACTTAATAACCTCAGAAAGAACAACCACATCACACTTATAACCACAGAAAGAACAATCACATCACACTAAACACTTAACAATCACATAGAGAACAACCACATCACACTAAACACTTAATACCCACAGAAAGAACAACCACATCACACTAAACACTTAATAACCTCAGAAAGAACAACCACATCACACTAAACACTTAATAACCACAGAAAGAACAACCACATCATCACACTAAACACTTAATACCCACAGAAAGAACAACCACATCACACTAAACACTTAATAACCTCAGAAAGAACAACCACATCACACTAAACACTTAATAACCCCAGAAAGAACAACCACATCACACTAAACACTAAATAACCTCAGAAAGAACAACCACATCACACTAAACACTTAATACCCACAGAAAGAACAACCACATCACACTAAACACTTAATACCCACAGAAAGAACAACCACATCACACTAAACACTTAATACCCACAGAAAGAACAACCACATCATCACACTAAACACTTAATACCCACAGAAAGAACAACCACATCACACTAAACACTAAATAACCTCAGAAAGAACAACCACATCACACTAAACACTTAATAACCTCAGAAAGAACAACCACATCACACTAAACACTTAATACCCACAGAAAGAACAACCACATCACACTAAACACTAAATAACCTCAGAAAGAACAACCACATCACACTAAACACTTAATACCCACAGAAAGAACAACCACATCACACTAAACACTAAATAACCTCAGAAAGAACAACCACATCACACTAAACACTTAATACCCACAGAAAGAACAACCACATCACACTAAACACTAAATAACCTCAGAAAGAACAACCACATCACACTAAACACTTATACCCACAGAAAGAACAACCACATCACACTAAACACTTAATACCCACAGAAAGAACAACCACATCACACTAAACACTAAATAACCCCAGAAAGAACAACCACATCACACTAAACACTTAATACCCACAGAAAGAACAACCACATCACACTAAACACTTAATACCCACAGAAAGAACAACCACATCACACTAAACACTTAATACCCACAGAAAGAACAACCACATCACACTAAACACTTAATACCCACAGAAAGAACAACCACATCACACTAAACACTTAATACCCACAGAAAGAACAACCACATCACACTAAACACTTAATACCCACAGAAAGAACAACCACATCACACTAAACACTAAATAACCTCAGAAAGAACAACCACATCACACTAAACACTTAATAACCCCAGAAAGAACAACCACATCACACTAAACACTTAATACCCACAGAAAGAACAACCACATCACACTAAACACTAAATAACCTCAGAAAGAACAACCACATCACACTAAACACTTAATACCCACAGAAAGAACAACCACATCACACTAAACACTAAATAACCTCAGAAAGAACAACCACATCACACTAAACACTTAATACCCACAGAAAGAACAACCACATCACACTAAACACTAAATAACCTCAGAAAGAACAACCACATCACACTAAACACTTAATACCCACAGAAAGAACAACCACATCACACTAAACACTAAATAACCTCAGAAAGAACAACCACATCACACTAAACACTTAATACCCACAGAAAGAACAACCACATCACACTAAACACTAAATAACCTCAGAAAGAACAACCACATCACACTAAACACTTAATACCCACAGAAAGAACAACCACATCACACTAAACACTTAATACCCACAGAAAGAACAACCACATCACACTAAACACTTAATACCCACAGAAAGAACAACCACATCACACTAAACACTAAATAACCTCAGAAAGAACAACCACATCACACTAAACACTTAATACCCACAGAAAGAACAACCACATCACACTAAACACTTAATAACCCCAGAAAGAACAACCACATCACACTAAACACTAAATAACCTCAGAAAGAACAACCACATCACACTAAACACTTAATAACCCCAGAAAGAACAACCACATCACACTAAACACTAAATAACCTCAGAAAGAACAACCACATCACACTAAACACTAAATAACCTCAGAAAGAACAACCACATCACACTAAACACTTAATACCCACAGAAAGAACAACCACATCACACTAAACACTTAATACCCACAGAAAGAACAACCACATCACACTAAACACTAAATAACCTCAGAAAGAACAACCACATCACACTAAACACTAAATACCCACAGAAAGAACAACCACATCACACTAAACACTTAATACCCACAGAAAGAACAACCACATCACACTAAACACTTAATACCCACAGAAAGAACAACCACATCACACTAAACACTTAATACCCACAGAAAGAACATCCACATCACACTAAACACTTAATAACCCCAGAAAGAACAACCACATCACACTAAACACTTAATACCCACAGAAAGAACAACCACATCACACTAAACACTAAATAACCTCAGAAAGAACAACCACATCACACTAAACACTAAATAACCTCAGAAAGAACAACCACATCACACTAAACACTTAATACCCACAGAAAGAACAACCACATCACACTAAACACTAAATAACCACAGAAAGAACAACCACATCACACTAAACACTTAATAACCACAGAAAGAACAACCACATCACACTAAACACTTAATACCCACAGAAAGAACAACCACATCACACTAAACACTTAATACCCACAGAAAGAACAACCACATCACACTAAACACTTAATACCCACAGAAAGAACAACCACATCACACTAAACACTAAATAACCTCAGAAAGAACAACCACATCACACTAAACACTAAATAACCTCAGAAAGAACAACCACATCACACTAAACACTTAATACCCACAGAAAGAACAACCACATCATCACACTAAACACTTAATACCCACAGAAAGAACAACCACATCACACTAAACACTTAATAACCTCAGAAAGAACAACCACATCACACTAAACACTAAATAACCTCAGAAAGAACAACCACATCACACTAAACACTTAATACCCACAGAAAGAACAACCACATCACACTAAACACTTAATACCCACAGAAAGAACAACCACATCACACTAAACACTAAATAACCTCAGAAAGAACAACCACATCACACTAAACACTAAATAACCTCAGAAAGAACAACCACATCACACTAAACACTTAATACCCACAGAAAGAACAACCACATCATCACACTAAACACTTAATACCCACAGAAAGAACAACCACATCACACTAAACACTTAATACCCACAGAAAGAACAACCACATCACACTAAACACTAAATAACCTCAGAAAGAACAACCACATCACACTAAACACTTAATACCCACAGAAAGAACAACCACATCACACTAAACACTAAATAACCTCAGAAAGAACAACCACATCACACTAAACACTTAATAACCACAGAAAGAACAACCACATCACACTAAACACTTAATACCCACAGAAAGAACAACCACATCACACTAAACACTTAATACCCACAGAAAGAACAACCACATCACACTAAACACTTAATACCCACAGAAAGAACAACCACATCACACTAAACACTAAATACCCACAGAAAGAACAACCACATCACACTAAACACTAAATAACCTCAGAAAGAACAACCACATCACACTAAACACTTAATACCCACAGAAAGAACAACCACATCACACTAAACACTTAATACCCACAGAAAGAACAACCACATCACACTAAACACTAAATAACCTCAGAAAGAACAACCACATCACACTAAACACTAAATAACCTCAGAAAGAACAACCACATCACACTTATAACCACAGAAAGAACAACCACATCACACTAAACACTAAATAACCTCAGAAAGAACAACCACATCACACTAAACACTTAATACCCACAGAAAGAACAACCACATCACACTAAACACTAAATAACCTCAGAAAGAACAACCACATCACACTAAACACTTAATACCCACAGAAAGAACAACCACATCACACTAAACACTAAATAACCACAGAAAGAACAACCACATCACACTAAACACTTAATACCCACAGAAAGAACAACCACATCACACTAAACACTAAATAACCTCAGAAAGAACAACCACATCACACTAAACACTTAATACCCACAGAAAGAACAACCACATCACACTAAACACTTAATACCCACAGAAAGAACAACCACATCACACTAAACACTAAATAACCACAGAAAGAACAACCACATCACACTAAACACTAAATAACCACAGAAAGAACAACCACATCACACTAAACACTTAATAACCACAGAAAGAACAACCACATCACACTAAACACTTAATACCCACAGAAAGAACAACCACATCACACTAAACACTAAATAACCACAGAAAGAACAACCACATCACACTAAACACTTAATACCCACAGAAAGAACAACCACATCACACTAAACACTAAATAACCTCAGAAAGAACAACCACATCACACTAAACACTTAATACCCACAGAAAGAACAACCACATCACACTAAACACTTAATAACCCCAGAAAGAACAACCACATCACACTAAACACTTAATACCCACAGAAAGAACAACCACATCACACTAAACACTAAATAACCTCAGAAAGAACAACCACATCACACTAAACACTAAATAACCTCAGAAAGAACAACCACATCACACTAAACACTTAATACCCACAGAAAGAACAACCACATCACACTAAACACTTAATACCCACAGAAAGAACAACCACATCACACTAAACACTTAATACCCACAGAAAGAACAACCACATCACACTAAACACTAAATAACCTCAGAAAGAACAACCACATCACACTAAACACTTAATACCCACAGAAAGAACAACCACATCACACTAAACACTTAATACCCACAGAAAGAACAACCACATCACACTAAACACTAAATAACCTCAGAAAGAACAACCACATCACACTAAACACTAAATAACCTCAGAAAGAACAACCACATCACACTAAACACTTAATAACCACAGAAAGAACAACCACATCACACTAAACACTTAATACCCACAGAAAGAACAACCACATCACACTAAACACTTAATACCCACAGAAAGAACAACCACATCACACTAAACACTAAATAACCTCAGAAAGAACAACCACATCACACTAAACACTTAATACCCACAGAAAGAACAACCACATCACACTAAACACTTAATACCCACAGAAAGAACAACCACATCACACTAACAAACACAGAAAGAACATAATAAACCACATTTCAGACTGATAAAAATAATAATAATAATAATAATAATAATAATAATAATAATAAATCTATGGCAAGCCGTTTTAACTTTAATCATTCCTAGGATATGAATTCTTGGTATCAACAATTGCATTTTAACTAGTTACAATGCTAATTCTTGATTATCAGGAATCAGATTTTTACTAGTAATATTTTTTTTTAATATTGTGATATCAAATAGCCTATCTATGGCAAGCCATTTTGACTTTTAATCATTCACCGGATATGAAATCTAGATATCAACAATTACATTTTCACTAGTTACAATGCTTATTTTTGATATCAGGAAATGTATTTCCACTAGTAAAAAGTTCTTGATATCAACAATGACGTCATCACTCGCAGAAATCAAATTCTTGATAATAAGGATTCATTTTCAACTAGTAAAAACTATAATTCTTGATATCTGTAAATTAGTTGTATTTTCACTAGTTAAATATCACCATAGGCTGCCATTCAAATTCAATTGTTGATATCTAGAATTAAATTCTTACTAGTTGAAATCCCAATTTCACATATCAGAAATACAATTCTTACTAGTAAAAAAAATCATAATTTTGATATCAATAATTACCTTGTTACTAGTAAAAATATAAATTCCTGATATCAAGAATTCAATTTTCACTATATGAAATGTTAATTCTTGATATCTGTAATTTAATTCCAACATGTTACATTTGTTTTTTCCTGATATCTGAAAATGTGTTTATGATATTGATAATTAGGAGTAATTTCAGATATCTGAAATGGCTTTGTTTCTCACATTTTTACTAGTGGACGTGTAATTCTTGATATAACAAATAGCCATTGTTACTAGTAAAAATCCAATTTCTGAGATCAAGAAATAGCATTTTAACCAGTAATGATTGAATTGTTAATATCACATATTCATATTCTGGGAATGATTAAAAGTCAAAACGGCTTGCCATAGTCAACCATCACAGTATCTGACTAAACACATTAAACATGGATCAATGTTCACACACATTTGTTTTATATTTAAATTCATTTTACGTTTATGTAATATCTATACAGACAAGACAGTGAGGTCAGATGGAGAGCTGAATGTTTTGCTGGTGGGCAGTGGAGATCCCAGACACATCCTGAAGACCATCACCGGACTGAGAGACTCAGACACACTACATGTGAGTGACATCTCTATCTCTGATCTCAGAGTGTGTTACATACAGCATTATAATAGCCTTTATGACCACATCCTAAATCAACAGTTTAGTGTTTGTTAATGTGTTAATGATGAGATGTGTTGCAGGTTTGGGTGATTGAGAACAGTATGGAGGTTGTTGCCAGACAATTATCACTACTATATTTATCTCTTCTGACCACTGAGAACATCAGCCTACACAGTACGTACCTTCATATATGACATCGCTTCTGCTCTTTTAAAAATTATACGTATATATAACTCATTATTTCCAACATAGTTTATGCATAAACACATTTAAAAACAGAATATAATATATAATACAATGTGCATTTTATAAACTAATATATTAAATTTTGACAATTCTTGTTGTTTCAAGGTATGTAAATGTGTAGAAATAATGCAATTAAATCTCCCAAAAAATAATATTTACAGATAAGTTATTGTATTCTGATGATGTCACATATTGCATTCATGTTTGTGTATACTCAGCTCTAATTGTTGTATTTTTCAGAGAAGACAGAAGTGTTTCTGGAGGTTTTTGGGAACTCTGAGATTCGCAAAGAGACTGAAGAGACTTTAAAACACGCCGCGGCTCAACTCTCTCTCTCCATCACACACACTCTGTCCTCCGACTCACACATGCATCCTTGCCTTGATACGAGCCTTCTGAAGGTCCAGCAGACTTTCATATGTGTGTGTGTGTGTTTATACCGCATGTCATAATCAGATTCAGCTCAGTGATATCCTCTCCTCTGCTGTTTCCTCTCAGTTTAAGGAGAGAGATGAGCTGCTCCGGATCTTTAAACTGTGGGAACGGCCGCCGTCAGTGCCAGCAAGTGTGTGTAAGGTCTGGGACGCCCGTGTTCGGCAGCACCTGGGGACTCGCTACGACTCACGACAGGGGTGTTTCGACTGGGATCTCACCATGAAACTCCACCAGAGAGGCGTAAGTACCAGATCACATGACATCATTATACACCTGAACTCCTGACAGCCAATCAGAGTAATAAAACTCTGTGTAATAAAAGTGTAATAAAACTCTCTTCACTGGATGTTACAGACATTTAACTTATTTCAGCCCATATTTTGTTACAAATCTGAGTTTTTAGTATATACTTTTTATTAATTTATATTAAAGCTACACTGTGTGATATTTTCCCCCATCTAGCGGTGTAAAGGTATATGACCATACAGTGAATATTAGTTTCTGTTCCTCTCAATTCCGATTTCGGTGGCTAATTTAGCCGAAGATTAACATGGCTTTCAGTTGGACCTCGTCCATGAGTGCCATCGAGTGTTAAAACGCGAAAGGCAAAGCTTGAATTTACGGGTATGTCCCTCTTTGGCTAATGTACTTTCAAGACGGAGGGGCAACATGGCGACCGGCATTCGAACCCCTCACCCGTATGTATTTTCAATGGCATATTATAAACTTAGGAGAATACTTTATTACTTGAAAGAAGGAAATATACATTAATGAGCACTTATATTTTTGAAAGAACTAAGTGTTTTTAGGTAAGAATAAACTAAAAAAGTTACACAGTGTAGCTTTAAAGTTTATGTTTTTTAACATTTAATTTTACTTCAATTAACATTTATTTAAAGTAATAATACTTTTAATGGTTATAGTTCAGGTTCTCATTGCTGTTCAACAAAACCCTGTGATTTTCTCTCTTAGTGTGGCGTCATTAGCAAACATCAGTATGTGAAATGGAGGGAAGGCGGTGTGGCCTTTGAAATGAGGGAGGGGCTTTATCAAACAGCCAATCAGAGTCTGCTTTCCACACGAGTGTTCAATCATGTGAGTATATTGACTGTCTACTATAATAGTTGCGATCCATGATACACTGTCATTCAACTGTGTGTGTGTGTGTTTGTGTTTGTACCAGAGAGGAGATCGGGTCGCTGTTAGAGGATATTGGGGTGACATTGTTTCCAGTCCGTATCTGTCCTTCGGCATAGAGACAGAGAACAAAGACCTGCTGAAGAAACAGAACAATCAACATGTCAAGGTGATAGAAACTATCGGTAGTTAATTACCTCCCAAACCAAAGTTACAAATGAAATCCTCATTAAGAAACTGTACATCATATTGCATTCTTCTGTCCAATAACACATTTATAACTTACTGCTTGTCATTTATATTGCATGATATATATATTGTGTTGCAATAACCTGTAAATAATCATGTTTTACCTTTTCTTTCTCAGACGGCTCAGGATATTTCTGAAGTGAACATCCTGGCGTTGCTTGAATGTCTCGCCACTAGAGGGAGCGCTTCACCGAATGAAGATTTACAAAACCCTTCAAGTTCCTGTTGTCAATCCACAGACAGTCTCACAACAGAAGAGCAGACACAGAATGATCCACCTTCCTCTCAAACTCACACAGAGCCTGAGCAACAGACACAAGCGCTTGGTAACGTCCTATTACGACAAAACATAGTTAATCTACTCCATGGAGAGTGAAATGCTACAAATAAATCAAACAGTGCTGCATTAAAGAAGACAGATAGCTTTGAGTTTCACACATTTGCTTTATATTCCTGTATTTTCCAGATTTGCTGAACGTGAGTGGAGTTAAAGTGTCATTTCTGTCTCCAGACTCACTCAACAAACTTCCTCTCAAAAACAAATACAGGAAGTTGTTCAACAGCATCTTCTGTTCAGCTAGGTGAAGCCTTTTCATAAACGGGATTTGGGTTTGTGTGTGATCAGCATAAACATAAATCTGATGATAACACAATCTGTGTGTTTTCTCAGTATGGTTCATCAGCTCGATTCTTCTCTGAGAGAGATCGCAGCGCCTGATGCTGCTCTGGTGATAGAGTTAGCAAAGTAAGTCTGTCATCACACACACACACACACACACACACACACACACACACACACACACACACACACACACACACACACACACACACACACACACACACACACACACACACACACACAGAATAACTTACATTTTGATACACAGCTTGTAAGCAAATCTCAATTGAATGCTCATGATCACTGTGTTTTTCTTGTTCAGCTTCCTGTTGGACCTTTCAGTAGAGCAGGTGTCAGGATTTGCTGACAGAGTGAAGGAGATCGCTGAAGAATCAGGATTCACTGCAACACACGACCTGAGCAGCGACGCATATGCAGTATTTACACGGAAAAAAGACTGAAGGACTCACACAGTTTCAGATACACACTTTACAAACATACTCTACATCAACCTATACATTTGATGAAATTCACACAAAAAAACCTGACCTTTTCAGATTAGGAACTAAAATTTGTTTTAATGGGAGATTTGATCAAACAAACACTAACACTTCATAATTTTAACAAACATTTAATTATGCACAATATAGCTTATTGCTATATGATTGTACATTAAGTAGCTGATAGCTTTAAGCATTGCACAAAAGTCTTCATGTTTGTTAACTTTTTCAGATACAGATTTTTTAGGTTGACAACAGATTACTAAATAATATAGTAAAAACGTTAAACAAAAAATAAAAATGTTAAACAAATACTGTTGGAATGAATGCATGAGCAAGAACCTGCTGAAAACCAGTTTTATATTGAGTCAGGCCTGATTGTTCTTAATCTGTTCCTGCTTGAAAATATAAATAAATAAATGAAAAAAAGGAGAACAAAATAAAAATGAAACAAAACAACAAAAACCAAAGCAGAGAGAGAAAGTGTAAGGCTCTGCAGTGTACAGTAAAAAAAGCAGTACTTAAACAAATATTGTTACATTATAAATTAAATTATACAATTGGATTTTATGTTGCATTCAATGGAAACAGAATTTAAAGATGCTGTAACCAATTCTCAGAATACAAATCTTCAGTTTCATGAGAAATCACTGTTGGCACCCCACTTTTTTATCCAATTATAAACATCCACAAACCAAACATCACAAAATTAAGAAATATTCCAGATGTGTCTAACATGACACATGCTAGGAAAAACTGATGAAAAATGATTTCATCTCAGTAAATCTGTAAAAAAATCTGTAGAAAAATTCTGTGCACAGCACGATTTTCTATATAAAAGTACATTATATCAGTGAATCTACAATGAACAAAAACACACTAAACTAATTAAATAATTATTTGAGATCATTACAAAAGGTTGCAGTGATGAACATTGTAGCTGGTGACAAATGTCTGTTTGAGCACATGACTGCAATCATCTCATCATTATAACTCGATTTTGGCCCTCTTATGATTGCTTTCATCTTTACTAACAGTGCAAACACAATGTAAATAGAATTTCTTATTTACGTAGTGTTTGCACTGTTAATGAACAATGATGTTGCCCAATCACAGTAGCTGGCGTTTACGGTTCACAGCTGACATGCCCCTTCCAACAGAGCGTTTAAATCAGAGTAGGAAATGGCCTTTTATTATTTCATTGATTGTAACAGGAGTCACTGATAAACTGCAGATTGACAGCAATTATTAAAGGGTTAGTTCACCCGAGCGTTACTCACCCTCATGTTGTTCCAAACCCATAAGCCGTTTGTTAATCTTTGAAAAACAACTAAAGACCTTTTTATTGAAATCTTGAAATTTCTGTCCCTCCATTGACAGCTCTGCAACTACCACTTTGACGCTTCAAAAAGACGCTTCAAAGGCATGAAGAGATCGTAATAACAAATCAATATAAATTGAGCGGTTTAGTCCCAATTTTCTAAAGAGAAAAAATATATATTGTAACTTTTATGTTGGTTTGGTTGTTATAAAGGCCCAAAAATGCACGTTTTTTCTTTTTTTAATTTGTCAAGTTTTTTGCCAGGCGGCTTTTTAAAGGGGGGGTGAAACACTCAGTTTCAGTCAGTGTCATGTCAATCTTGAGTACCTATAGAGTAGCATTGCATCCTGCATATCTCCGAAAAGTCTTTATTTTTTTTATAATTATATAAGAAAGATGCGCTGTTCCGAGTCTTTCCGAAAAAAGCCGAGCGGGTGGGGGCGTATCGTGTGAGCGGAGCTAAATAATGACGTGTGCAGCAGCGCGCTGCTATTGTGTTGAGTTGAGTGCGTCGTAAAGCTGTGTCATCCCTAACAGCGGGAAAAAAACTTTATTCAAAATAAAAATATGGCTTTTAATCAGATACAGCCATACATCTATGATCCGGAATCAGACCCAGAGGCTGCAGTTGAACAGGAGCAGCAGCAAAAACGACTAGAGCAGGACGTCTGTATGTGGTACGATATACACTAACTATATAATATGCTTAGCGGCTTGTGTTATTTACATATTTATACTTGAATTATATCGTCGTATTTTTGTCTTTGAAGGTGTACATGTGGGAAGTGCAGTTGTGCACGTGTGTGTGTGTGTTTACGCGTGGTTTGTGTAGACAGTAACCGGACTGGTTTTGCACGGCAGGTTAAGTTAGTGTTTACATAGAAAGACACGGAATAGTAGCGCATTTGAATGAAGAAGCGCGCTTATTTAGTTCAACATATTTCCCCCCTCTTTGTGTATTGTTGTTTGGAGTGCTCTTACAATACACAAACATAAAGTTACACATATAGTGGCCAGCTAAACAAATGTACACGCACTACACATCGCATGCTCCATTGATCAATTAACTATACGTGATCATGTTTGGGCTACTTGATGAGCATAGGCAAAAACACAGACATTTGAAGCAGTCTTACTCACCGCCTGCGGTTCTAACGTTGGGACCTTTATCGTTGGGACTGCTCCATCCTTCAGCATTAGGCGATCGGGAAAATCCGGCGTCAAGCTGGGCCTTGTTTATGAAACAGTCGGCACCGAAATGCAGCGAACAGATATAAACATTCGCGCAACTCAGTTGCTGATCCGGAAAAGCAAATTCCATCCACTGTTGCCTTAACGCGGGGTTTTTGGGGAATCTGTGCAGGACTGTCTTGGTCTGGCAACCAAAAACGCACTTTTTTGGTGACATTGTAATTGTGCACATCACCTGTGCAGCAGCCTACGAGCCAGCGCTTTGATGGGCGTAGCCTGTTACTTTCGCTCTCTCCCTTTCTCTCTCTCACGCTCTTCCGGTAGAATTGTCCGTACGGCCCATACAAGGAAATTCCGCCCCCATTAACGTCAAGTGGACCCATGATCGCAAAAAACTTGCCGAAACTTATGACTAACCGGAAGTAGTATTTTTGACAAAGAAATACTCCCATCAAACGTCCACCTTAACTTTTGAAACTTTGTCTATGTTTAGGATGGGAATCCAAGTCTTTAACAGTGTAAAAAGATCAGTATGCATGAAACAGCATTTCACCCCCCCTTTAATTATATGATGTAATTTGGTTGTTGTCTTGCCCCCAGCCAATCGCTGCATTGCTGATCGTGGTTTTGAGTATGGATATATCTGCCCTCTTCAGTGAACACAAGAACCCGCAGTAATCTTATACAATTTAATACAGATTTTAATCCAATCCACATATTCGTTTGAAGAACCAAATTAGCCAGAGATCAGTTATCATGATTAAAAGATTTGGGATCTGTCAAATCATCTCAGATGTATTAAGCAAGATATGAAGAATGAACCCCTGGGGTGTACCGTGTATTCCAGAAAGCAAGGTTAACTTACTGTCACAAGTTTTTAAATATCATTTTTACGCTGACGACATTCAATTATACACTACCTGTACATCCACTTTATCATTCACAACCGACAAAATCTCTGCTTGTGTACATGAAATAAAACATTGGCTTCATTCAAATTTTCTAAAACTCAACATGGACAAAACTGAGATTATTTTCACTGGACCTTCATCACTCACTAATAAAATTCCCACCAACTTCACCTGTGAGACTGCTGGCACTCTTATCAAACCATCTACTACTGTTAAAAATCTTGGTGTAATTTTTGACTCCTCTTTATCTTTCCACTCTCACAATAATTCCGTCACCAAATTAGCATTCTTTCATCTACGTCGCATCGCTCAACTCTGTCCCTTTATCAGTATCTCTGATGCTGAAACACTCATCCATGCATTTGTCACATCACGTCTTGATTACTGCAATGCACTTTTCATTGGCCTACCAGCTAGCTCCATTTCAAAATTACAATATATTCAAAACTCTGCTGCCAGACTACTCACACACACCAAACGTTCTGCTCATATTTCCCCAATTCTGCATGATCTTCACTGGCTTCCTGTGTCTTACCGTATTAAATTCAAAATTCTTCTTCTCACTTTTAAGTCTCTGCACGGCCTTGCTCCCCCTTACCTCTGTAACTTGCTTCTCCCCTTCAACCCTACTCGCTCTCTACGATCTGCTGATTCCAACTTTCTCGTTGTCCCTCGCCATCGCCTTGCTTCAATGGGGGGCAGATCATTCAGTGTAATAGCACCCAAATTATGGAACTCTCTACCCCGACCACTCCGTTTTGTTGCCACTATCTCTGATTTCAAATCCATGCTCAAAACACACCTCTTTTCTGAATGTTATAGGTCTTAAAGATGAATTTTTTTTTTTTTTTTTTTTTTTTTCTCACTCCGATTTCTGTATTATTATACTTGCACTATCAATTGCCTACTGTTGTTCTGTCTACTCTGTTTGTCACTTGGCTTTATTGTTGTTTGTTTATTGTAAAGTGTCCTTGAGCTCTGGAAAGGCGCTATATAAATAAAACTTATTATTATTATTATTATTATTAAGTTACCTCCGTTTCTGGAACTGAAAGTTGAGGTTATCTGCTCACTTACTCTTAAACATTCCCGGGTATGTCACATAACCTGCTTTCTGGTCTCTCTGGTGTTTGTGTTCTATCTCCTGATTTTGATGTTTTTTTTCTTGTTCCTGTGATTATATATCTGTGGAGGATCTCTCTTGCTCTGTGGCATCACTCTCTTGTCTCCTTTCTTGAGTGCTTTGCACTGTTTCTTCAGGGTTTTCATGTGTGTGTGTAGCTCTTGTTGATGAAATCGCTGATTCTGATGTTCTTTGTAGAACCTGAGATGATGTACCTGGGGTCTCTCGCTCAATGACAGTCCTGTCTTCTGTTGGTCTTGTGTTTTGATCACCACTCCCTCCTTCCACTACAATGGTGACACACAAAAAAAGAAACAGGACATGCATCACCTAACTTGACCTAAAAAAAAACGCAGCAACTTTATTTTTGATTTTTGTACAGTGTACATGACAGCAGCTGCATGCGTCTTATACACTCACTTGTGTCACTGGTGTCTTTCTCCTCTTCTTTTTCGGGTGACTCTGGTGTGTCATAACTCACTGAAAACAATCACGAGACATTACATTTTTTTATTTAGCATGTCATTTTCTTGAAACTTGTCCATAATTCCCATTTAATTACTGTTACAGTAAAACAATCCAGAATCTTATGAGCATGTGAAGTGATGTCTTACTGAGTGGGGGAATTCCATCAATACTCCTTGTACGTTTAGGTGTAGGACCTAAAATTGAAAAGAAGTAAACACAATTAATTAAATTGTTCACTTGTAATTCAAGTTTTCAACTCTGACCCTCAAGTTAAGCTCCAACCATGATCAAACTCACCTGCATAAAACTTTCTGGTTATTGTGAAAACCTGGGCTGAATCTGAAATCACCCCTAAACCCTCAATCACTATTCCGTATAGTTCAGTTAAAGTGAATGAAAACGAGTGAACGAACTCGGACAGCCGTTGAGCATACATCGTTATTTCAGTGCAATGTGGGACTGAATGAGTGCACTTGATAACGTCCACTATGGTTTCGGACACCACTACAAATGGCTGTCCTCTCAAATAGTGCCCTATTTAAAGATATAGGGGCCATTTTGGATTCAGCTCATGATTATCTTGTTCAGGTGTGTTTGATTAGGGCTGGAGCAAAACTCTGTTAGAACCGTTTTTCTAAGTTTTTATTTGTAGCCTAGTTTTATAATAGTCTGGAAGATGCTTTTAAAACTATTTTTGCTGATTTACATTTACATTTACATTTAATCATTTAGCAGACGCTTTTATCCAAAGCGACTTACAAAAAAGGGGAGAGTAATAGAAGCAACGGAACAGACAAGGCCAAAAACCTGTAAGAGCTGTAAGAAATCTCAATTAATTAGCCCAATACACAATTTTTTTTTTTTTTTTTTTTTTTTTTTAAAGACAGACATCTACAACAAAAACTCACGTCCGCACAGTGCCGAACACTGGATTTTGATAGCTAAGATAGCTACAACCCATTAGGACTAAGGCTGTTGCCCCAGCTGTTGTCGTTAATGCAGATTCAGTGGCCCAATGGGTTGGTTTTGTATTCTAGCTAAACGCTGATCCGTCCTTACCATGTAAAGCATGAGTTGGTAAGGAGAGTTCCTGTATCTGTTTCTCCAGATCCTCCATTTCCATTGTGTGTCTCTCCATTGTCAGTTCCATTATCTGTTTTTCCATTTTCAGTGTAATTTTCTGTTTCTCCAGTTCCAGATTCTTTATCTGTCTCTCCAGTTCCAGTTTCTTTCTCTTTCTCTGCTGTTCCATGATCTGTCTCTGCACTGTAAAAAAAAATATTGTTGGTTTAACTTAAAAAAGTAAGTAACCTGGTTGCCTTAAACTTTTTGATTTAAAAAAAAAAAGTTTATTGAAATTAAAAATCTGAGTTGATGTAATGAAGGAAATTGGTTTACAAAATAGAAACTCAAAATATTATTGTATCTGAACCACAAGAAATGTGAAAAATCATGAAAACAGCACAATTTGGCATGTTTCACTGCATCAGCCAAAATTAAACACAAACAATTACACAATATGCTTCTTAAAAAATATTAATAATAATAATTAATAAAAAAGTTTGTCAGTTCTCCAAAATGTTAATTGTATTAACTAATTTCAATGAACTCAAAATTTGAAGGCAACCAGGTAACTTATTTTTTAAATAATTTGTTACAGTGTGTAGCTTTCATTTCCCTACAGGAAATCACAAGATATCAAGACAATTGTGTCATTTAACTTGTTAAATCACCCAAATTTAAAAAAAAATAATAATTATTATTCTAATCATAGAAAAATCGTTATAATTACATTGCAGTTTCACTGTATAGAATGATTCTCTGAACGTCCTCATGCACTTTTAGATAAAATCTTACCAATCCAGTGGATGGGGATTATTAGGCCATCACTTGTAAAGGCCAATGGAGGGAATTTGGCCAGGACACTGGGGTTACACCCCTACATTTTACTAGAAGTGCCATAGGATTTTTAATGACCACAGGACTTGAATTAGACCTAACCTTAGCCTATATTGTTTTTATAGTAAGATAATGATATTTTATCTCCTCTAAAGTTAACCCATACACAACATTTCAGAATTTTTTGATTTTCATCAAGACAATACATAGTAATTTTATGGAGTTTTCTGATGGCAGCTCCCCAAAATAGATAATGGATTAAAAACTGAGCAAGATTGACTGCGTCAAATTTATTATAGATTCATAAAATTAATATATAATATCTAATCAGTTTGCAAAGAAATCAGTGATCTCTGAATCACCTTTATTTTGACAAATCCTAATGAAAGTTCAAGTTGTCAGGCATGACTGAATGTATTTACGGTTCAACCAAAATAAACAGACAATATTATTCTTGTATTGTAATCTACACTAAACTAAATTATAAACGCAACACTTGTTTTTCCTCCCAATTTTCATGAGCTGAACTCAAAGATCTAAGACTTTTCTTTGTGCACAAAGGCCTATTTTTTTTTAAATATTGTTCACAGATCTAAATCTGTGTTAGTGAGCACTTCTCCTTTGCCGAAATAATACATCCCCACAAGATGCTGATTAGACATTATTGCACAGGTGTAACTTAGGCTGGTCACAATAAAAGGCCACTCCCAAAAATGCCATGCATAAATATATATGTAAAACCCATTAATCAAAATATATAATTACTTAATGAGGAGAAGCTGCAGCTGCAGTTTTATTACTTTACCTCTCACTTGTAGGTGAACTATTAAGGTCTTCACACGTCCATCATGAATAACTTTGCAAGTGTATTTCCCTGAATCTGACTCTTGAACATTTCTCAAAGTCAGAGAAAGATTTCCTCTCTCCAGCTCCTGGATGGACAGACTCAGTCGCTGCTCATAGTTATCATTTGTTTTCTCCTGCCCGTTGTTATACTGATAAATGAGCTCTGACTCTCTAAACCAGCAGATGTTCATGGACACAGCACTGGTCTCAGGTGAGAGATGAACAGGTAAGGTGACGTCTTCTCCAAAATTAGCAGACACAGAAACCACAAAACTAAAGTCTGCAGCTGGACAGAGAAATGTATTATCAAAGGCATGAATGGTCCATCACATTATCTTTTTCAATTTTTTAAAGGGGTCATGGACTAGCTCTTTTTATTTCTCTATACTGAGGTCTGAGGAACTTATGATGTTTGCTAGGTTTTTACATTCAAAAACATAATGAATAAGTAATAGGCTATTTTCAACCCTGGATTTGGATTTCAACCCTCTTTCCTGAACACTTGATTTTTATGGGCATGTTGCACTGAAGACTTGAAAGTAAACGCTCCATAGCTATGATTGGATAAGGTTTGCATATTTAATGAGCTTCTGCTTCCCCGTTACACGTGAGGAATTGTTTTGAAAGCGTGTGGGAAAACTGATTTACCCTCAGGGCTCGCAAAATGTCTATCAAGCGAACACAATGATTTATCTTTCTTCCACCCACATTTAATTGGGATGTTATTTCCAATTTGGAATAATTTCGCTTCACTGCATTTCACACATTCATTCATTCATTCATTCATTCATGTAATCTCATCCTGTCAGCAAATCCAGTCTTGTTTACAAATGAATCCTTGGTGAAATGGAGCAAAAAAAAGGAACGAATGAATCCTTGGTGAAATGGAGCAACAAAAAAAGGAACAAATGAATCCTTGGTGAAATGGAGCAACAAAAAAAGGAACAAATGAATCCTTGGTGAAATGGAGCAAAAAAAAAAGGAACAAACTAATCTGTGGTGAAATGGAGCAAAAAAAGGAACAAACGCACAAAGTCTTACCCATGTGAGCTGGATCTTCATTCAAAATAAAGTTCATCCATGCATTCATTTGAATCTGAATTAAGCTTATGCGGTATGTTTACTGCTTGGAAGTTGGATCTGGTTTAGCTCTGTGTAGGTCTATGTCATGTCAGGTACGAGTCGGTGGGCGGGGCTACAGAATCAGGCAAGCTGTGTCCCAAATGTTTTTAATTATAAATGTGTAAGTAGTGTGATGGAAATATTTGATATAATGGCTTCAGAAGTTGTAAAAGGGTTATTTAACATGAAACTACAGAAAAACGCAGACTAAGGATGTTCAGGTCAAAGACCACCTAAAAAGGTGCTTAACACAATAGAAGCCATATGATAGAACATTATAAACCAATCACAGTGAAGGAAACTTGAGTGACATTGATTTTCACTCAAGCTGTATTGTTTAAATGAACACGTTTCTTATTGTTCAGGAGACTCATTTGGTAGTTGTGACCAGTGGTCTCCTGGCTGTGAATAAAACTTCATTTCAGCAAAAAGCAACTTGGGAGTGGTGTCAGTTTGCTACATAGCTGAGGAATAGAAGTACTAAAGATTCTGCGCTCAATAGATCACAGCAGAGACAGTGATAGTGTTAGAAGACTATAGAGCCGTTCTCGAGGTGAGGCTGTAATACGACAGTATTAAGGATCCTGCAGAGACCAGCGTGAGAGTGTATGTTAAAGACCTGTGTGCTCACGTGTGTGTTTGAGTAAACGCTAGCTTCTCGACGGGACGCCGTCACCTTACTTTGAGAGGCGAATTACCTCGAAAGTATTGAAATTGTGTTAGATGTATTCGAGAAAGGGATTACCCTCGAGATACTTTTATAGTTTTATATCAACAACTGGGAGTTGTTTTGAATTGTTCGTGGTGAAGTCAGGTATTTGTATTGAGAATTTCCACGACAATGATTACGTTGCGTTATCTGTCATCCTATAAAATTGACTGACAATTTTGATTGGTCTGAACAGTTTCTGTTTGGGCATAATTACTCCTCAACGGATCAAGTCCAGACTCCAGACTGAATTGTCCGACCTCAAATGTTGTGGGCGGGGCTAAATTCGGCTGGCATCCAGGCTATTAAATATCCGTATGATGCACTAAATTAACGGAAAAAACAAAGTGTGGAAAGTTGAACACTTCATGCACTTGACTGTCAAAGCTTTAATTACGGAGTGGAGAGGGAGACACTATCAGACTCCGACACTGAATGAAAAAAAAAAAACATGTAAAGTTCATACACTACATGGTTGAGTACATAGTGCATAACTGCATAGTGTATAAGAGCATAGTGCATAAGTGCGTCATTTGGGACACAGCTGCATTGTTCATCTTCTTTTGAGGCGATGTCTCACCACACGATGACGTCAAGGTGTGGCATATTTTGAGATCGATCGTTTATTGGGCCTGGTGTTAATTAAAGCTTTTCTTTGACTAACAAGGAAGTTTCCAGCTCTGAATCATACAGGATATTCTTATATCATGATGAACTTTTATATCAAAGGCTCAAGGGAATGTTGATTTCCCAATTCAGCACCCCTTTAAACAATTTATTGGAACTTGGTGTCAAAAGCAAACAAACAATTAAAGTATAACACCACTTTGCATTTATTTCGATGACATTTTTTGAACGTGATATCTTTAATAGTGTAAGAAATTAAACCTAAAGGATCTCAAGGTTCAAAATATGCCATGTCAGACTAAGAGCCAACAATTAAAAATCCTTCCTATGTAAATAATATTTAGTCACATATCATTTTTACTTGCCTTTACTAGTTTCTGGATCTTCTTCAGCTTCAGCCATTTTTTATATTTCTAGAACTCTGAGACAGAAAATCCACTGTAAGCCTAGAAGAGAATGACAATTAATGTTTCCATGAATATCTCCTCACATCTTAATTTGATGTTAATTTACCCTGAGAGGAGCAGTATTAATCTTGTCAATTTCAATAAATAAAATACCAATAAACTACACTCTCCAGAATGGAAAAAACACATGTGAATGTACAAAGGGAAAATCTAAATATGAGACAAAAGAAACAAAACGATTGTGAGTTCAGCAATAATTCAGGTTTGAAAACTCTTCAAGGTAGATGTGCCAACATTACAAACATCTGGTATGTAAAAAGAATGACTCATAAATTGCCACTCTTGTATTTTAAATTACAGCCTGCAATATCAAACAATACATTTTAAACGGTTGCTGTCACCTCCTTTGTTTAAAACATCCCAAAAGCATAACACCACCAGATAATCAATACCCAGATGATTCAGTAATGCAGCCTTCCTGTTGATTTCTCTTCATTTACATTTTATTTCTAAGCGTGTGAAAATGAATGCTATTAAGATACCGAAAACAAGCAGAAAAAGCATTAACAACAACAACAACAATCATTTAAATGTAGGCTATTTCACAGCAAGTAAAGCGCGTTACATAGCCATTTTTTAAATAATAAAAACAACAGTCGCATATTTCGCAAAAATAAAAATTTAAAAAGTGCATTAACCAAATTAGGTTAAATCTACTGTCTATGGGTTAAATGAGTGTCTTACTGCCCCCTATCGGGGCTTGGGAGAAGAATATAGACAGCATGCAAACGCTCAGGCATATTAATGCGATTCATACTTGAAGCGCCAAAAACCCTCAATCAGTCCTTATAAATTACTGAGTTACATTTTAAACGTAATCCATAACATATCAACATTGCTTCTTGAACTGAACTTGAACAGACGAAAAGATCTACGTAGTTTTTTATTATCTTGTTTTATTTTCACTTTCAGTTAGCCTAAATAACCTCGTTAATGCTAACTTAAAACTCCTCAGTGAATCCTGATGAATATTCCATTCCAATGTAGAAAGATTTATCTCGGGAGAAGAGTCACTGTCACCCAGCATTAACTCTTAAGTTAATTATTATTTTAACTTGAATTAAATGTAATTAACTTTAATTATTTTAACAAATAATAATTAAGAACAGACTTCTGGTAGACTGAAGAAAAGAGGGAGAAGAATATTTATTTTAGACTGTATCTCACCTTGGCTTTTATTGTCCTATCACCCAGAATAGGCTTTTTTGAGTCCAGTTGGACTATTGAATTCTAATCTAAAGTCAGCAGGTTATTTTCAACCGTGACTGAAACCAGTTCTTCGGGTTTTGCACAAGTGACGATCTCCCCCAGTTTCTCTTTAAGCCAAAATAGAAGTGACTTAAACTGCAATTCCTCTACTGGCCACTAGGGACAGGCTCCAGAAGGAAGCAGAAGGTCATTGAGCTTCATGTTAAAATGCCCAACTTTACAGCAGAAAAAAAAAAATTTTTACAGCCTGATATAAATTGTGGTCTTGGTCTATACGGCTAATGTTGCCTGTTGATCTGTGAAGGGGGTGAATTTTTTTTTATAACTCAGTGCACATTATTTAAAGCCCTTAAGGTTCACTATGTAGTATTTTTGCAGTAAAATGTCCAAAAACCACTAGGCCAGTGTTATATATTTTGTTCATGTGTTTTGTTCAGGCATGTGTTGTTCATCTCATCAACAACATTTTCAAGACAACCGAGTACAAAAGTAATAAAAAACTACAAACAACACTAAACAAATACATGAATTCCAATGTAGGAATGATTGCGAAAAAAGGAGAACAAAAAGTGAAAATGAAACAAAACACAACACAACAAAAACCAAAGCAGAGAGAGAAAGTGTAAAGCTCTGCGGTACACTTGCATTGATTTCACTTTCATTTATTATTATAGTGACAATATGTTTTAACTCAAGCAAGATGAATGGTGTAAACAGTGTTAGGCAGTACAGAAAGAAACATTGTAAAACATTCTTTATATTGTGAATAAGTATGAAATTATTTTTTTATCTTAATTTGACTATATGTTAAAGCAATTATGGATTAGATTAGATTACAAACATTAGTACATAACATTTTATGTTTCATTCAACAGAAAGAGAATTTTAAAGGTGCTGTAGTAACCCATTCTTTGGAATAAAAGTTTGCTGACAGAAATCATTAAAATAGGTGACATGAGAAATCACTGGCACCCCATCTTTTTGATCAAATCAGAAACATCACCAAACCAAATATAACAAAATTGAGAAAAAGTATGTTTCCGACATTACATCTAAATGCTAGGAAAAACTCAAATTGGTCAGTTAACAAACAAAGATTAGATTAACAAGGATTTTTTTTCTAGTATAACCTATTTTGCCAAAGTAAATTAATAGCAATTAGTAAGTATTGCTTTGGGGAGTGGGCCGAGCATCCTTCCCAACATGCTGCAGTCTCTGCATTGTCTTGGCCTCTCTGGTGTGTGTGTTGTATCTTCTAGTGATGAGACTGATTATGCTGTTGTTTCTCTTTCTGTGGAGGATCTCTTTTACTCTGTGGAAACCCTCTTTTCTTCTTGAGTCGTCCGCATTGTTATGCCAGGGTTCTCTTGTGTGTGTGTGTGTGTGTGTGTGTGTGTGTGTGTGTGTGTGTGTGTGTGTGTGTGTGTGTGTAGCTCTTGTAGGTGAATCCCTGATTCTGATGTTCCTGCTCTTTACTGAACCTGTGATGATGTACCTGGGGTCTCTTGCTCAGTGTCAGTCCTCTCTTCTTCTGTTGGTCTTGTGTTTTGATCACCACTCTCTCCTTCCACTGCAATAGTGACACACAAAGAAAGAAACAGGACATGCATCACCTAACTTGAACTAAATCACAAAAACAAAAGGCGACTGTTATGGTAAGTCTTCATCTAAAACTAACATTAAATCAGGGTTTCTTTCTCGGTAGGTGCTAGAAATAAGACTTTGATGAGACTTTACTCTTGTCATAAAAAGTTGCCTGATGTATTTATATTTTAACTACATGACAGCAACTGCATGCATCTTATACCTACCCGTGTCTATGGTCTCATTATCCTCTTCTAATATAGAATTGACATATGCCTCTATTTCGTCATCAGTCATTGAAGACAATTTAATTTTAATTTCTAAAATATGAAAACAAAAAATACATAATTCACTGTTATAGTAAAACAATACAATAAGAACAATAAGACACAACAATCTTATGAGCATTCAGTAACATCTTACTGAAGGGTTAAGATTCATCAATACTTTCTACATCTAAGTGTAGGACATACAATTTAAAAGTAAACCAAATTAATCAGAAGAAGCCTTTAAACTATCCCATGTTGACCTTCCTTGTTTATGTCTTTATTTATAAAATAATTTTACAATAATCTGGAAGATTTTTTCAGAACCATTTTTGATGATCTATCATTACCCTCCAGATCTTTCTTGTACAGTTGTTCCGCTTCGTTCAACTCTCTCATCATTTTATTCTTGTTCTCAACAATTTCCTTTAATGTTCTCTCATGTTCCAGCTGTTCCATTTGCCACTTCAGTTCCCTTTCCTTCGTTGCTTTCTGTCTTTCTGCTTGCTTCCTATTAAAATCAAGGACCATTTCATTCATATCTTGCTGAATTTCGTGCATCTTTCTCTTTGTTTCCTCCACATCTCTTTCCGATTTCTCCAAGTTTCTCTCTGTTTCCTTAAGCTTTATCTCTGATTCCTTTGTCTTTTTCTTAATTTCCTCCTTCTTTATCTTCAATTCCTCCAATTTTTTTTCATTTTCCATTATATGTTTAATTTCTTCCTCCACTTTCTCAAAATTTATATCCACTTCCTCCTTTATTCTCTTTAATTCCTCCATCTTCTCCATTTTCTTTTCCATCTCGGGGTCCGGCTCCTTTGTCTGGATCTTCATTTCCTCTATCCATCTTTCCATTTCCATCTCTCGCTCCGATCCCATTATTGCTCTCTTCATTTCCTTTAACTCTCTGAACATTTGTCTTACCCCTGCATTGTGTCATTTAATCACAAAAAACAAAAACGTTAGCCTCAATGGTCTTCACACACACACACACACACACACACACACACACACACACACACACACACACACACACACACACACACACACACACACACACACACACACACACACACACACACACACACACACACACACACACACACATTACATGAAATACATACACATTATCTGGCTGCTGTAAACATTTACATAGACACTGTAAACATATACACATTGTTTATATATTGTTATCAGTACTACTAGTTTTGTTTGTTCTTTTTCAAGTCTTTCCACTTTTATGGAGCTCTAATGAACCAAATATCAAAGTGAGCCAATTACCACTCTATTGCAGTAATTTTTTGAAAAGAATATTAAAAAAATCTAACAATTACTAAATGCACAATTGGTATGAAGCGAGAGAGAAATTAAGACATGAAAGTAGCAATACTGGTATATTGCCATGGACAGCACTCAATTATATTTTAAAACCCACTGAAGAAAATATATAACAATATTTTACTGTCAATGAACTACAGAAATGAGCTGGAGAAGAGAAGTTGCAGGTGCAGTTTTACCTCTCACTTCCAGGTGAACTACTCCAGTCTGACATCCATCAGGAAAGACTTTACAAGTGTATTTCCCTGAATCTGACTCTTGAACATCTCTAAAAGTCAGAGAAAGATTTCCTCTCTCCAGCTCCTGAATGGACAGACTCAGTCGCTGCTCATAGTTATCATTTGTTTTCTCCTGCCCGTTGTTATACTGATAAATGAGCTCTGACTCTCTAAACCATCTGATGTTCATGGACACAGCACTGGTCTCAGGTGAGAGATGAACAGGTAAGGTGACGTCTTCTCCAAAATTAGCAGACACAGTGCCATTGGGAACCTCAAGACTAATATCTTTAGCTGGAGGGAGAAATACATTTCTCAACAACATCATGAAAAGTCCCCGTCACACTCATAGTCACTTTAAAATCACCCTTATCTTTTTTAATTTACTAGTTAAAGTATGTCAAACCAGAGACAACTCTGTAGAAGGGAATGAAACAATTAAACATTATTGTACAGTGAAACAGAAAAATCATTAGAGCCACACGTGATTGTTTACTTGCCTTGATTAGTTTCTGACACTTCTTTAGCTTCAGCCATTATTAATATTTCTGCAACTCAGAGATGAAAAATCCACTGCAAAGCCTAGAAAATAAATGAGCATATAAATGTTTCCATGAATATCTCCCCAAATCTTATTTTTATGTTAACCAACCTTTTAACAAGATGAGCAGTAAATCGATGAATTTAGTGTTTTTTTCTGTTATATATTCAGTTATAATCTGTAAAATCATGTGAATTTTTATTTTTTAATCGTCAATTATCATCATGAATTCACTTCCACAAAGCAATAATGGACAGTGCTTGTTTATTCACTCTTTAACATCTTTGTGTTTAATATTGTTCTGTGGGTGAAAAAAATAATAATAAAAAAAATAAAATAAGGAATGCAGACATGAAGTTTAAAATGTATATTTTGTTCAATCGAAAGTTGAGCACAATCCATCTAAATAAAGTGACTATTTTATGCCTTTTGGTGTCATTTTATTTTAAACCCTCTCAAAGCATTGGGACCAGGCATTTTTTAACAGATGCTTCAATAATGCAGCCTTACTGTTGATTTCTCTCATTAAGATTTCATTTCTAAAAGTATGAATATGGATGCTATATAGCCTACAGCAAAAGGTAAAAAAAAGAAAAGAAATAAAGAAAATTTTTATTTTATTTGAAGATTATTTAAATATATGATATTTTTTATTTACAAAAAAAGTTACGTATAAAGTCAAATATATTGCACATCTAAATTAAATTAAGTTATCTGCCACCTGCTGAGAGAACAGATAGACAGAAAATCATCTAGCCTAGATATGAAAAATACTACGTTTCTTACTGAAATTAACCCCATCAAAACCGCTTTAAAAATAGAACTGTATAGCCTACAAAAACGAACTATATATTTTAATAAACATATTTATGATAAGCATCCATACGTCCAGTTATTTTGGCCAAGAATTCTCACATCACCCCAAGACATAGCCTACCAGGAGCATGACATGGTGTCGTAATTACGTGTTGTCCAATTGACAACCGTATTGGATTCGTTTTTTCTTTTGTGCAAACCCTCTATTGAAGTGGCACCTTCATCGGACAGCTTTTTTTTAGAAATGGACAAACATTCCTGTCGTATCCCTGGCCAGAAATAGTCGCGGTAGAACGACATATCAGTAAAGTAACAGAACATTTCAAATGCATTCAGTTACATCCGTTCAACTTTCACATTTATTGGAACTATTTTTCAACCATGATGGGATGTGTCGGAGGGGTCTTTCAACGGCCATTAAAGGGGGGGTGAAATGCTGTTTCATGCATACTGAGCTTTTTACACTGTTAAAGACTTGGATTCCCATCCTAAACATAGACAAAGTTTCAAAAACTAATGTTGGACGTTTGATGGAGTATTTCTGTGTCAAAAATACAGGCTCGGCTTGACGTTAATAAGAGCGGAAGGTCCTTGTATGGGCCGTACGGGCTCTTCTCCCGGTAGGGTGTGCGCGTGACTAGAGCGAGAGAGGAAATGCACGCCCATAAACACTCGCTCAGCTGCAGATCCAGTCGTCGTTATAGTCTGCGCCGCGCTCCACTTTATTCCTATGGGTGACGTCGAGCGACTTCAACGCTTCAGCACAGCATTCTGGGAAGGCAGCGCTGCATTTGAACCGATTTGAACGCAGAAATGACGGGAAGCTTCACAACATCGCTTCAGTCGCGTTGCAAAGTGTATCTCCACCGTTCACTGCTGTCAGGACTTTACCAAATCATACCAAAGAAGTGTGTGTTTGACGGAGCGGTCCCAGCGATAAAGGTTCGGTCCTGCTTTGGAAGCAGTCGGTGAGTAAAACTGCTTCAAATGTCTGTTCTGTCGGCTACCGCCGCGTGAGTAAACATCAGTAAACGACACGATCGCGTGCTTCGTCATTCAAATGCGCTAAAGTTACTCCATTGCTGTTCTCTGTTGTATAACGTTACACTAGTCTGACGTGTAAAACCGTTTTGCTTGCTACTGCTAAGGTTTAGTCGCATACAATAGTCCATAAACCGAATCATGTCCTCATAAACTGCTAGTAAAGACACAAATGTTGACAGGCCACTAAATACAGTACATACCACAGAGACGGACGTCCTGCTGTTGCTGTTTCTCCTGTTCAATTTATTTCAGCCTCCGAATGATTCTGGATCATATATCTATTAGCTGAGATCGATAGCCATGGGTTTCTCCACGCATGAGTTTCTCCGCCCACACGATACGCCTCCAGGCGCTCGGTTTTTTCCGGAAAGACTCAGTACAGCCCATATTTCTTTTATAAATATAATCAAACTAAAGACTTTTCGGAGATATGAAGGATGCAATACTACTCTATAGGTAAGCAAGATTGACATGAGATTGACTGAAACTGAGTGTTTCACCCCCCCTTTAACTGTCCAAATGTTTGCTGGAATGGAATCAGAGTAAAATCAACAATGTCCTTCTTCAGACTTGAATAGATGTTTTAAACCCCAACTGGATCACATTATGGAGGGCCATGGAAAAGGTTATTTAGATCTGTGGATCTGAATTGGAAAAGTGGAAGCTTTTATTAAAAGGCACAATATGTACGATTATTGAATTAAAATATCCAAAAACCAAAATTTAATTATTAAATTAGGATATTTTATGTTTTTTGTTTGGCTGCCAGTCATTTGACTGCATTATATATATATATATATATATATATATATATATATATATATATATATATATATATATATATATATATATATATATATATAATTTAAGAAAACTTTAAAGAAATGTTTTTATTTTTTGGAATAAAAAAAATGTGAATTACTGCAGTTTGTTATTAATGTCATATGTAAAATGTACCAAAATTTGGTAATTTAGAGATATTGTTTGTAATTTTACAGAGTTCTGAGAACAATTTATGACTTAAAAAAAATTTAATAATAAAAACAAAAAACAAAAAAACGATTTTCCGTAAAATCTTTATTTTTTACAATGTAGCCAAGCCTATATGATTAATCTCTCACTGATGAGAGGGAAAAAGCCACCGTCAGCATCAAACTTAATTATAAATCACTGAAATAAGAGACTTCTGCCTAACCTAAAAGGTTACCTGTTACCTAAAAAGTTTCCTGGTTGCCTTAATTTTGAGTTCATTGAAATTACAATTTTGAGTTAATACAATGAATATTTTTTTAGATTTGACAACCTTTATTAAAACTATTAAAAGATTTTGTAAGCATATTGGGTAATTGTGTGTGTTTTATTTCTGATGACGCAGTGAAACATGCCAAATAGTGCTATTTTCATGATTTATCAATTTTTTTTATGTGGTTCAGATACAATAATATTTTGAGTTTCTATTTCTTAAACACATTTCCTTCATTGTATCAACTCAAATTTTTAACTTCAATAAACTCAAAATTAAGGCAACCAGGTTACTTACTTTTTTAAGTTAAACCAACAAAAAACAACAACTTTTTTTACAGTGTGGCAGATCTGAAGACAGAAAATGTGATAACTTTAGATTGTTGCTCACCTTGGCTTATATTGTCCTATCACCCAGAAAGATGCGAGTCCAACTGGAGAATCAATTCTATTGAATCCTAATCGAAAGTTTGACGTACAGTTTTTTACAGTTAAGACCCAGGACCAGATATGATGAATGAAGAAGACCAGAAGTCAGAGATGCAATCAATTAAAGAACATTTTACTGAAGAATGGTTTCAGGTTCATCAACAGAAGTCAACTTTAATACTCAGCAAAGAGTTCATAGGCTGCTCTGCATACACACTCAATGCAGCAGCAATTATACTCTAACACGGGTCACTACGTCATATCAGGATGGATGATTCTGATTGGTCAAGGCATAGAAAAATTTAGAAAATTTCCATATGGGCTGTTAGCCAGAAGCATATCTCGATTGATTATCTGGATGATACCCACTGGATGGGTGCCAATTCCACCCTCACGAACGTCAGGTCATATAACACAGCTTGGTCACGAAGGAGATGGGCCTGGATGAGGCTGTCAGCTAAGGAAATGTACTATATGTTTTATTGAAACGAGAGAGCATGTTCCAGTGAACAGACATCTCACTGCTGTTACAGTAAAATAATAATCTTATGAGCATTCAGTAACATCTTACTGAAGGGCAAGATTCATCAATACTATTTCTACGCTAAAGTATAGGACATGTCATTGAAAAGTAAACCAAATTAATCAGAAGGCTTCTCTAAACCAGGGGTTCTCAACTCTGGCACTCAACAGATACTTTTCTACAGAGTTGGCTCGTGGGGGACACTTTCTAAAATCTCGCAGGTCACCGAGCCTGGGCCGGCCCTGGTAACAATTCAATTGAGAGCTCTGCAATTAACCATATTTATTGTGTTTTTTCTTTTCTTGTTGTTGTTGTTTATTACTAGTAAATGCTGGGAACCTAATCAAATAAAAGAGCTCTTAAACTGTAATTGTAACTACTAGTAAGGGGCAGTTATTGGGGCAGTCTCCTAATAGTTAGAGAGTCAGACTTGTTACCCGAAGGTCGCATGAGTCTCAGCAGAATGTAGTGTAGGTAGGGGGGAGTAAATGAACAAGTTTATTTGTCATGTCTGCCATAGAACTCAAAGCGAGTACCTTGAAACTTTCAAAATTTGCATTTCTGTAAATGGAGGGTTCAGAGCTCTCAGATTTCATCATTATATCTTCTCGTGTTCTGAAGATTAACGAAGGTCTTACAGGTTTAGAATGACATAAGGCTAGACCTAATTAATGACAGAATTTACATTTTTGGTTGAATTAATCCCTTAAACAATTGAAATAGAGCTTTGCAGAACTTGAAATTTTAGAGCTCTCTAAATGAATTGTTAGCAAGAATTGTATTTGCTAATAACATTTGAATATTAGAGCTGTCTAATTTAATTGTTAGAAATTTGTTAATAGTAAAAATGCAATTGCAACGAGTAACACTGGGAAGAAGTTGAGCTAAAGTGGCTTCCAATTAAATGCAAAGCCTGAAAACCCGGTTTTAGTTGCAGGGAAATACAATGAACTTTCAATTAGGATTCAATAGCATTGCTGCTTCAGATGGAATCCAATTATTCTGAACGATAAGATAATAAAAACCAAAAGGTGAGCAATAGTTTAAAATGAATATTTTTCACGTTGCTGTTTTCAGATTTGCCAGAAGTCTCTTAAAATGAATCACGTGCTTCATTTAAGTCTAGAATTCGTGGAACGGAGTGAAGTTATTGGATTTGTCACAGATCTGACTGTCAACTTTCAAAAAGAACAGCTGCTATGGACAAAATGTTCTGATTATTCTTACACCTTTCAAATCACCCTGGCAAGTCAAATTTTGTTCAAATGTAAAATAATAACATTAGGATATCTTTTTTTCTTTCATACGTTCATGAACCATGGCCCAGTGGACAGATGGAAAAAGTTAATAAGTCTGACCAATAGCAATCAGAGCCATTCAATCTAACTTCATCTATTTAAATTAGACCAATCTACCTTTTTGTGTAAATGACTTAGCAAAACTAACTTAGCAAGTATCTAGTTCACTAAGATGATGTGTGCGTTCGGTAGCCTGACAAGCCAGACCCACATTAAGATGTTTGGTCTGGAAACTCACCATTGACAGCTCAATCCGAGGGGCGGATAAACGGTTGTCTTTCAAACTCCCTCTGCACGCGATAGGATAGCGCTACCACCAACCAGAGCAACGACGGTGAAGCAGAGCTTGTTGATAGATTAAACTTTCGCTGTATCCGGTCAGCTAAACTCCGAACACATCTTCCCTTTTTAAGAATGACTTCAGTGCCGTTCTTTGTTCTTATCTCAGAGAAAAGCTTAACTCCAAGTCTTCCAGAGTCGTGGTCAAACCTGATTCGAAAGACCGCCGTTCGCCAGTTTCTGTGTTTACTAGCAGCACACAAACGCAACTCGGCCGTCATTATGGCCCCGCCCACCGACTCTATACACGATGTGATTGGCCTGACCAGAGTTTGGCTATTACAGCTCAGAAGTGTATTGAGAGTTTCTAGACTTATGCCCAGTCCCAAATGGCCCTCTAAACCCTCATGGTCTTCCTTTGAGTCCGCACTTTCACAACGTAATTCCGCTTTGACTGCCGGGTAAAAGTCCTCTGCGTAGCTCGCAAACTTGCGGGCTCAGCTGAAGTGCGTATCGAGGGTGCATTGCAGCCACAAAGGGTGCACTCACAAGCACCCTTCTTTAAGCTTAAATGACGAATGGGACACCCTACGGTCTTGTGGACTTAATGGACACGTGCACGCAATAGCCATTGTAAGTCCACAAGACCGAAAGTGCACATGAAGTGTGCCATTTGGGACAGGGCCAAAAAGCAGAGAGTTAAAGACTCTCTTAGCCTTTGAAATGAGGGTGGGGCTTTACCAAACAGCCAATCAGAGTCTGCTTCCTCACGAGTGTTTAATCATGAGTATATACATACTTGGAATAGTTGCGGCCCGTGATACACATCATGCAACTCTGTGTATGTGTGCGTGTGTGTGTGTGTATGTGTGAGGCATTTTGGGACATCGTATCCAGTCCATATCTTTCCTTCACCATAGACATGTCAAGGTGATAGAAACTATAGTTAATTACCTTCCAAATCAAAGTTACAAATGAAAACCTCATGAGAAAAGCATCCATCATTATATTGCGTTACATGCCTTTCCTCTGTCCAAGAACACATTTATAATTAATATTTATAGCTTGTCATTTAAACTGCATGATATGGACCGATCAGGCAAAACATTATGACCAGTGAAGGTGAATAACACTTATCTATTCTAGTCGCTTCATAAAATTATTGTAGAACCACTGTAGGCTTTGTAACGACGTCTTTAGTACCTTTTATGGGTCTTGAGAGAGGAAATTACATTGTGGTCAATGGAGGCCTTTCTGAGCCATTGGATTTCAACAAAAATGTCTTTCAGGTCTGGAATGGCATGAGTAATTAATTACAGAATTTTTATAATGGGTGAACTATCCCTTTAATGCTGGTTCTGATAGAAAGGTGTCAGGATACACAGTGCATCGCAGTTTGTTGTGTATGAGGCTGCATAGCTGCAGACCAGTCAGGGTGCCCATGCTGACCCCTGACCCCACCGAAAGCAGCAACAATGGCATGTGAGCATCAGAACTGGACTACAGAGCAATGGAAGAAGGTGGCCTGGTCTGATGAATCATGCTTTCTTTGACATTACATTGAAAGCCGGGTGTGTGTGCGTTGATTACCTGGGGAACACATGGCACCAGGATGCACTATGGAAAAAACGCAAGCCGGTCGAGGCAGTGTGATGCTTTGGGCAATGTTCTGCTGGGAATCCTTGGGTCCTGCCATCCATGTGGATGTTACTTTGACATGTACCACCTACCTAAGCATTGTTGGAGATCCTGTACACCCTTTCATGGAAACTGTATTCAGCAGGATAATGTCACCTGGCACAAAGCAAAAATGGTTTAGGAATGGTTTGAGGAGCACAACAACTTGGCCTCCTTGGCCTTTAAATTCTCCAGATCTCAATTCAATCGAGCATCTGTGCGATGTTCTGAACAAACAAGCCCGATCCATGGAGGCCCTGCAACTTACAGGAATTAAAGAATCTGCTGCTAACACCTTAAGTGGTCTAGTGGAGTCCATGCCTCGACGGGTCAGAGCTGTTCTGGCAGCAAAAGGGCGACAATGTTATGCCTGATCAGTGTATGTTCTATTGCAATAACCTGTAAATAATCATGTTTTACCTTTTCTTTCTCAGACGGCTCAGGATATTTCAGAAGTGAATGTCCTGGCGTTGTTTGAATGTCTCGCCACTAGAGGGAGCTCTTCACCGAATGAAGATTTACCAAACCCTTCAAGTTCCTGTTGTCAATCCACAGACAGTCTCACAACAGAAGAGCAGACACAGAATGATCCACCTTCCTCTCAAACTCACACAGAGCCTGAGCAACAGACACAAGCGCTTGGTAACGTCCTATTACGACAAAACATCGTTAATGTACATCATGGAGAGTGAAATGCTGCAAATAAATCAAACAGTGCTGCATTAAAGAAGACAGATAGCTTTGAGTTTCACACATTTGCTTTCTATTCCTGTGTTTTCCAGATTTGCTGAACGTGAGTGGAGTTAAAGTGTCATTTCTGTCTCCAGACTCACTCAACAAACTTCCTCTCAAAAACAAATACAGGAAGTTGTTCAACAGCATCTTCTGTTCAGCTAGGTGAAGCCTTTTCATAAACGGGATTTGAGTTTGTGTGTGATCAGCATAAACATAAATCTGATGATAACACAATCTGTGTGTTTTCTCAGTATGGTTCATCAGCTCGATTCTTCTCTGAGAGAGATCGCAGCGCCTGATGCTGCTCTGGTGATAGAGTTAGCAAAGTGAGTCTGTCATACTCTCTCCCATATACACATAAAATTGTAAAGTTTCTAGGTTACTTGAATGTACATGATGAACTAATAATTATAAGCATTATATAATTGTATTTGTTAACTTTATAATGAATGATATTATGAATTGTTACCTAAATTAGCTTTAAAACTAAAAATTAACAAATGCACATAAGTGTGGATGGGTGATCCAAGAAACATATAATATGAGATTTCTTCAGTCAAGACAGAAACTTTACAAAAATGGGAACACTTGAGAGTCCTTACGTAATATAAGAAAAACGCTGAACAAATAATACAAGAAATCTAATGTGAGATTAATTAAATCCTTAGAGAACGTTTGCTCTTCATGTCGATCCATTGAGAGGAAAACACAAACATCATTCAATTATAATAAATCCACAAACACGTGTGTGCTGGAATAATTTTAATTAAAAAAAGTGTCATGTTGTCTCTTCCTTTTCATTCACATACAAAATGTAAAGGAATGACAGATTGCCAGAGTAAAAGAAAGTGTAAAGCTCTGCGGTGTACAGATAGTCAGAGAAGAAGTCAAGCAGAGAATACAGTACTGGCCCAGGACAGAGGAGAGATCGATCGCTGATGATTCAACATTCATAAGACAGATGAGGTAAAACACTGCCGCTCCACACTAACATCAGCACTACACAAACACTTGCATTGCTACTGTTTTCACTTTCAAGTTAGTTATTAGAATAGTGACAATAATATAACAACAATTATAAAATTCTTCAGTAAGGTTTAAATTGTAGTGAGATAAGCAGTGTTAGAGAGAACAGGAAAACAGACCTTTTTGAAATATATCAATATTTGCAAAATGACAATATCTAGGAGTTGTGCAAACGAGATCTCGTGCACTTAAAAGGCAATTTTATATCTGCCAAATATGAAGGTGTAACAGAGATAATAAAAAGTACAGCTGCCAACAGATTGCCAAGAGAAAACTGAAAACTAAGAGGAAGTTTTCAGGCCCTTGCTCTCAGTCCAGCTAAGTGAAGCGAAGGGCCTGAACTACAGCAACAACATATAGTGAAACGCAGCATTAATGCTGATGTGTACTGATTGTTTGATGTTGATCTCTCTGATTCCTTTCCCTGTGAAACCAGTCACCACCTTCATGTCCTTCGCAAAAACTGTTTTTGGTGTTGTATGTTCTAATGCAACAATTGTTTAATCATATAGTAGTATAATTATAGAAGTATGTCCTGCATCTCATTCGAAATCTAGTCTGTGTATTTATGCACATTATGGTAAGAGATTAAATCAATTTCAGTTTTTTTCCCCCATCACTTTTCTGCAAATAGAGGTTACGTAGGAATGGTTTTTTTTACTATTAAATACATATTAGCTTTGAAAGCATTCTTGCAATTTAATTAGTTAATTAGAATATGGATACCAAATAAATGGATTCCAAGTGTATAATTTAAAATTAAAATCATATCAGATTGTGCACTATATCTCAAGAGTTAAAGAGATAGTTCACCCAAAAAAGACAATTCTGTCATCATTTACTCACCCTCATGTTATTCCAAACCTGTAAGACTTTCGTTCACCTTCAGGACACAAATCAAGATCTTTTTGATGAAATCTGAGAGGTTTTTGTCCCTACATTGACAGCTACGCAACTACCACTTTGACGCTTCAAAAAAGATCATAAAATGAATCCATATGAATTGAGCTTATGATATGCGCTACAGACTTATAAATGTCCTGAAGAGACTCTATCACTTTATATGATGAACAGATTGAATTTAGGCTTTATCCACGTATAAACAATCATCAACTCTCTCATCAGATCTGGTAAACGGCGAGAACCAATGAGGTTTGTTCTGTTGAGCTTCTGTTTATGTTCTCTGATCAATGCTTATATGTGAATAAAAGGCTAAATTAAATCGGTTCATCATATAAAGCGATCAGGTCCCTTCAGAAAATATCAACTAAACTGCTCAAGTCATATGAACTTTTTGAAAGTAATGTAGTAGTTGTGTACAGCCTCAATAGAGGAACAGAAATCTCTCAGATTTCCATTAAAATATCTTTGTGTTCTGAAGATGAACACAAGTTTTATAGGTTTGGAGTGACACGAGGGTGAGTAAATTATGGCAGAATTTTTTTGGGGGGTGAGAACTAACCCTTTAAGGAGAAGTCTCTGTAGGAACTAACTACAATTAACTGGCCGTGATTATCTTTTAAGTTTAATTGAGCATTCGAAACACCTGAGATATTAACAGAAATTTGTTGTGGCATAAATGTTCTCCTCTGACATCACTTTTTTAATACCTATTAGACATTCTCAACTTGCTTAATACATTTCTGAATAGTTATTAAGTGTTATTAAACTGACCATGTGTAGAAAAAAAACAACAGTACTTTTAAATAAAAAATATTATTAAACAGTTAAAATGAATAGACTTAATAATGAGATCAATGGACAATCATATTAAAACTGCAGTCACATGTAATAATCTGAGTCATTAGTCACTGAAATCGTATAATATATACTCCTGCTCTGGGATTCAAGTAAAACGTCACTGGATTTTCGCCATGATCAAGTCTTACACCTTCATATAACCTGTTCAGATGGAGAGTTTCTGTTTAAATGTGATTTACTGTACTGTGAGAGCAGTGCCTTCATCAGACGGTACAGAGGTGATGCATTATCTGTCATTATATGTCATCCGTATTATTATGAACCCACAATCGTAACACTGGTCAGATCAGTAACCATTAGATTCCCATCATCTGGTTATGAGGTACACTAATCATTTTTGATTCTTCATTACAATTAAAAGTGAGGACCTCGTTTAAATCTAAATGTTGGAAACTGTTCTATTGGAAAACACGAAGATTTTCCGCTATCACACTACCTTTCGCTTTTAGTCCTCTTTCGTATATTTTACACTAATACGATTTCTGAAGAAGCAGCTTCCACCATTTTTACATTATTATGTTATTCATGGCTTCATGGCATCGATTACAACAAGCATGGAATGTAGGAATGCATATTTGTTGGCAATAACAAACGTACATTCAAACGAACACGCACACACACTCACACACACACTATGTCCTAGTTCTGTGGCCTCATGTCTTCTTTAGACCGTCATGGGCAATCTGTTCTACCTCTACAGGTCTTTTTTGCTCTGAGGCTTCTTCGAGTGGTTCTGCTCGGCTTTGGACGGGTCAAGCTTCTCCGGTGACATCAACTCCAGGAGATCCACCAAGGCCTTCTTGATATACGCTCCAAACTTGTGCGAATCCTGCAAGAAAATTAGATCCAAATTAGCATTACATGTGACGGTCATAATCAAGTGTAGCACCACAAAGAAAGCCATGAATGTTATATTTGGTATGTTAATCTGAGTATATCCTACCAACTTTAGCAAGACATTAAATTGTTTCCATTCAAAGTTGCAAATGTAACATACAATATTGCATAAAATAATTGCAAATAAAGCACTTTTTCCATCCTATGTGTTCAAGAGAACAAATACTTTACTTCCTGTGAAATTGGCACAACAGATCTGTGATGAAAATGGAAGTTATTACAAATATTACGAAATGCAATAAAAGTTGTATTTAATTATTATTATAATAAAATTTTATCTTGCGTTCAAATGCTGGTGTTTGAGAACACAATCATGAGATACACTTCTGGGAGGGAATTATACCTAATCATTCTGAAGAATCATTCTCAGGCATTTCAGAAAGACCAAACCAACATTTGAGATGCTGTGCAATGAAATTAGTCTGCTGGTTAGTCCCTTTATCCAATCACATCCTCTGCTGAGGTAAAGCCACGCTAGATTTGTTGCACATCAAAGTTTATTTGGTAAATGTTTCCATCATAGTTTTTCTACCTCTTCTAATCAGATAAATAAATATTATGTATAAACCTCAATTTTTTTAAGAATTTGTGCAGCTTGCGGTTTCCATCTAGTGTTTTTTTTATGCAATATCCCAAAATGTTCATAAAATGGATGTTAGAAACAGCTATTGTGAAATAATTTGCTACTAGTCTATTTTTTCTTTGGTTTCAGGAAATTGGTAAAGGAAGCTTATATTAGTGTACTAACAGTCTGAGGGCAGGAGTGTTTGCTGGAAATATGGAAGTTGATCATGTTTTCTCCGATGATGATGTAAGACACGCCATAACCATCATCTGCAACCTGTCAAGAGCACACAGACGAACATTTAGAGAAATGCACAAACAATAAAGTAATAAAATGAGAATGTCGATGGTTAAAAGTGAATATGCATGAATATTTCTGACCGGGCCAAATCCTCCACCGCAGGTGGTGTAGTCTGGGTGGTTAACGAAATCAAACAGCTCCACCTGCTGCAGTGGAGTCTGACTGGTGGACAGACGCCATGTTTCTGAAAGCACCTGAAGAAAACACACACACATATACAAATTAAATAATAATACAGATATTTTTAAATTATAAGGAATTTACAAAATGAAAGTACTATATTTTATAATATAATATTCTATTTAAAAAGTTTATATAGTTAGATGGGAGAATCTCACAAACAATTTTAAATTAAGTTAAAGAAAATAAAGAGAATTCCCATTCCCATTAATATGTAATTTGTGGAAATTTTATTTGTAATTATTATTTTTTTAATTCTCAATATCCTCAATAGTAAATCACATTTATTTTTTAGCTATGGTAAAAATAAATAACTTTTTTAAACCCACTTTTAATAAATGAGAATTGGATTTCTTGGTAACACTTAACAGTAAGGTCCCAATAATTCATATTATATGTATTAATGCCTTAACTAAAATTGACTAACAATGTGCAATATATTTTTTTACAGTATGGATTAATCATTGTTAACAATAGTTAATATCTGGTTTATATCAGCCCAGGTCCATTAAACAATATTAACCTATAATGTATTTTAGTAATGTACAAGTAGACGTTGAAAACTAAGATTAATAAATGACGTAGAAGAATTTATCATTGCTTGTTCATGAACTAATGAAGTTAACTAATGTTAACAAATAAAAAGTGTAAAGTTTATGTTTGTGCACTATGGTAATAAGAATCAACATGAATGTAATGTCACTATAATTAAAAAAAAAAGTCCTAAAATAACAAAAATTCTTTGAGTGCATTTACAAGGAATCAAAATCAGTTCCAACTACGTTGATGAGCAGATATAACAAGGATATACAATTACTGCAGGGACATTCCCAAAGTCACAAACCTCTTTGAGGAAGGGTGACTCCTCTCCCAGGTATTTGGACACAATGTAGAGGCAGAACAGGTGTCGGTCTATTCCTCCTCCCGTCATAGCCATCCTGTACAGATGCTGGTGTTTCTCAGATGCTGTACGGAAGAGACGTCGGCACACCTCCTTACTCTACGGAGAGAGAGAGAGAGAGAGAATGTTTGAAAAGACGTACGATTTGTGAACTACAAATTACAATCTCTCACTACAAAAATAAAACATGCACAGTGTTTAGCCCCATATTACCTCTCCACCCTCCAGTGCTTTGACGAAAGCGCAGCTCTCACCGGTGCAGGAACGCACCGTCTCAGTCCGCCCCTCGCGGAATAAACGGGTCATGGACGCTTCGTAGGTCAGAGAGAACGTGCCTCGATTCTGGATTTGGGGAAGGAATGAGAAAGGAAGAATGTCATTATTTACACCTTGATAGTTACATCAATTGTTTAATGTTTCTTAAACAATTTCAGTGAACATGAAATATATATACTAAATACGTGTATAATATAATATATAAAATATACTTTTAAATAATTAATATAAGTCATAAATGTATAGTGTAATATGTCATGATAACTACCTTGGTAGTTGCATCAATGCAACCTGTTCCTGGTCATAACATTTCCTACATAGTCGTACATGTACAAAGCAATTTCAGTGTTCATTAAAGTTACTTAAAATGCCCCAATTATGCTTTTTCAGATATGTTCTTTCATGTAGTGCGTGATATGGCTGTTTGTGAATGTAAAAGTTTTGCTAAGTATCAAAGATCGAAGTGCACAATTAATGTAGTTATTGTCTCTTTAAGAAATAATAGATTCTGAAGCGCCTGAAACAAGTCAGTATTCCAGTCTTACTTCCAGGGCGAACCTACTCAGGTTTGAAACAAATTTGCATAATGGCCGTCTATGACCTGCAATGGTTGCCTACACACAATGTCTACTTTGATCCGCCCTCAAACAAATAAGTGCTGAGGAAGCTTCCGGAGCTGAAATTCAGAAATGGTAATGGAAGTTTTGTTTCCGTCGTGCACTTTAAGCGGTAGACCAATCAAACAAGACTGAACCATCTGATCAATCAGAGTGAAGCAGGCTCTCAGAGAGGAGGGGTTTAGAGATACCAAATACTTTATCAAACTGTTTTAGACACTGTGAGAAAAGGCCTGATGCTGCAGTGTATATTATGAGAAAATTAAAGTGTGTTTTTTGACCTTGTAAGCCTATTGTAGAAGCCTTTAAAATAGCATAATAGGGGCACTTTAAGATAGACAATGGAGATTTGTGAAATATATACACTTTATTAATGTATATAATGTAATATTTTATACACAATAAGTCACACTTAAAAAATATTTGAATGTCACTGCATTAAATAACAATATATGTATAAAAACAAGTACATTTTCAAACAAAACATTTCATGAAAAATTTAGTTTTTGTTTTAAATAATAAAACAATAGATTTAGTGTTGAAAAATTGAAACCCATTGTATTTGTGTTGCATGTGTTTGTGTTAGTGGAACATATTCATAGTTAATGTGATTCTTGACACCTGTGGTTCCTCTGTTAGTGTGAACTTGAGAACGGACTTCAGCACACCACGGGTTTTGTGTCTTACCCTGTAATAGGCCAACTGTAGCGCAATCTGAATGAAGGCATCTGGACTGATTTTACACTTTTTGATGGCGCCCTTGCCAAACTCTTGTATTGGGAACACATGGAAGTCAATATCGTCAGCGAGGGCCTGTGCCACAGCGAGAGATTGTTGCACACGCTCCTGACACTGAAAACATATACAGGAACATCAATTATTCAGTGTCACTGTACCTGTAACATGCATGTTATGCATGACTGTCACATGAGAAGGTGTGGTGGTGTGTTTGTACCGGAGCAGGTATGTCCCAGGTTAGTCTAGTTGGTTGAGGCAGAGAGGAGGCGATGTCTCCTTTACAGTGACCTTCTTCATTATAACCCAACTGGAAACAATCGGTAGTCATCACATACTGAGAGAGAGAGAGAGAGAGAGAGAGAGAGAGAGAGAGAGAGAGAGAGAGAGAGAGAGAGAGAGAATGGTATTAGCAAATGGCTAATATAGTATTAATAACAAAACAAAAAAATGGCTAACAGAGATAATATTTAAAAAAAAATAGATAAAGAGAAATAGGAAGAAAAAATAACAATACTTGCAAAAATTAAGCACTGATAAGTTTATAGGAAGAAGTCTCTTGTATTAGAAAACCCCTGACGTAGTATTAATAACAAATAGATTTGCATTTACTGGAAGAAAAATAACAATGCCCGCAAGTGATCAAAAATTACATAACGGTAATTTTAAAGGAATAATTCTCTTTATTTGTTCACATTCATGTTTGAAACAACATGAGGATAAATTTTAATTCTTGAGTGAATTATTTCTTTATAAATGCAGACCAAACCACAGCATGTAAAAATAAGCAAGAGAAAAAGGCAACTTTATATGCAGATTACAAGGACATCAGTCAGAAAGAATCTAGAAATAAATATGCATTTTTCATAATGTACACCATGATGCCTAAATTTACTTGTAGCATCTAAAATAATCATTTTCAGTATTTTATTTCTTATTTACTCACAAAATGTGTAGATATTAGCAGTCATTAGATGTAAATAAGTATCCACTAGAATTGTATTATCCCTATTATTTTAAAATGCTTTTAGTCAAGCAAGAACTATTTATAACCTATGGCTTCCTAAGACAAGAAATCTTTCTATGAACCATATCAACTTATTCTTATCAAGCACCGTTTAGCTTATCTGATCTTTTACTTATCTATTCATCGTCTAAACGGTTTCTTTTTAACTCATTCTCTCCCTCACCTCCCACACATGAGCCATTATAGGTGCATCCGCCCAGGAGTGTTCAGCGTTGAGTCCGTTCTTTCCGTTTTTATAAACCACCACAGTGAACGATTTATCAAACCACCTAAGACAAAAGGAGCAAAACATATTCTTAATAAAATACATGTACTATCTATAGCAAATATGTTCAAATATTTTGGTGCTGTTAATAAGTTTAGCGTTTTGGGTATTTGTGACGTTTTGGATGGATGAACATCTCACCTGTCGTAGCACTTGCCGTGCAGCAGGGACTTGGCGTACCGATCCAAATTGCCAGCAGGATCATCTCCCATCATGCCTTGCTCATCGTCGTCCAGGGCAACGAAGAACGCCGCTTTCTCAATGCAGTCCAGAGATCTCTTATTCACCCCTGAGCTGAAGAACTCCTTCCTGGCCTGGGCCCAAGGGATTCTGGGACAGAGAGTATAAAACATTCAAGCATTTATAGAAAAGCCTTAAAAAGTATAAAGAATCAAGGGATTGTTAACATGTAAATAAACATCCATTGCATGATGTTTTTTTTTCCATTTTTAAATCAGTGAAAAAGAAGGATTCTTAATAATATAAGTGCATAAAAAAACTAAAATCTAGATTATTATAGTGAATTAAAACCATAAAAACACACATTTTGTGTGTGCCAACAAGTTGCCAAAGCAAATTCTCAAATTTTCATTTAACTTTAGGTACTTAAATAACTAAAATGAAATGTTGAATTAAAAACTTTAATTAAAACATAATAAAAAAAACAATGAATAAAAATGGCAAAAGCACAAACTTACTAAAACTACAGCAAATACACAAATAAAATCTCATTCAAAATATGTATTAAAAAAACATATCACAATTATACTAAAATAACTAAACATCATGACTGAAATATTACTAATTATTTGCTAAAAATAAAAAAAATAAAAAATTTAAAATGAAAAATAAAAAAATATATTAAATCTTTTAATAAACATTCACTGTGCCTTGGCCTACTTTCATTTAAATGTAGCATTATACATTTATTTACAAAGAGAAACCTGAGCACATGCATGTTTGTTTTGTGTCAAATGAACCCTTTTTAGTGCGTCAGTGGCTGTGTGTGTGTGTGTGTGTGTGTGTGTGTGTGTGTGTGAGCCTGTTTATGTGGTTTATGAGGACACAAATTTGTATAACTACATGGGTATTACACTGGTATTACTCTATAAATGTGGTTTATGAGGACATATCAAATGTCCCCATAATTCAAATGGCCTTAAAAACATACTAAATGATGTTTTTTTGAGAAAGTAAAAATGCAGAATGTTTCCTGTGATGGGTAGGTTTAGGGGCAGGGGCAGTGTAAGGGGATAGAAAATACGGTTTGTACAGTATAAAAACCATTACGCCTATGGAGAGTCCCTGTAAACCACATAGACCAACATGTGTGTGTGTGTGTGTGTGTGTGTGTGTGTGTGTGTGTGTGTGTGTGTGTGTTAGTACCTGTCCCCTGCTGTCAGGGCTGCCAGTTTGGCCTCTCCGGGCGCTGGCGGTGACGGGTCATCAAGGATACGCTGAACCTGGTGCTCTATCTCTCTGGGAGACAGCATACGGCCAGCATGATACAGCCACAGCCGGAAATAACGGCCGCGGTGGAAAACCGCAACATACTCACTGTCCTGCCAGTGGGTCAGAGAATCTGAAAGCACACGAAAAAAAAAAAACATTTAATGCAGAGTCTCACTCATGCTTTGTGTATTTGAGCTTTTGAAGCATCTAAAATCAAACATCTGAAAATGGTGATCAGAAGCAGATGACACTCAGAGAAGGGAACAAATCTGAGTGCGTTTGTTATCTCAGTCAGTGTGTACACAACAAACCAGGCCAGTGCAGGTTGCGTGTGCAAGTAAAAGTTTATTCAGTAAGATGTGCTTGTACTTGTGACCCTTCCAGGAAACAGACTAATGCCAAAACATCATAGAGAATATGAGGAAATGGAGAAAAGACGGAAAAAGTCTCTGAAATTATTATTGTGTACCAAATCATCATATCAGAATGATTTCTGGAGGATCATGTGACACTGAAGACTGGAGTAATGATGCTAAAAATTCAGCTTTGATCACATGAATATATTATATCTTAACATATATTTACATAGAAAACAGTTATTCTCAATTGCAATAATATTTCACATTACTACTGCTTTTGCTATATTTTTGATCAAATAAACGCAGCCTTGGAGAGCAAAAGAGACTTCTTTCAAAAGCATTAAAATCATTGAACATTACCCGTCTCTTCTCCTGGAATGCGTGTGGTGTTGAAAATCCTCTCACACTGAGCGGCACATAATGGAATATTTAAACCTGGAACACGACCCTAAAAGACAGAGTTATAATGTTAGTCAAGTTAACCTAACCATTTTCCACCCTCTTACTGATAATTTGAGACAGGCCACACAACAATTATCTTAATTATTAGGGGAGTATCCCTTTAATAATGCTTTTACTGCTACTGTAAATATAAATAAATATGTAAATTACTTGTTATGATTATCTAATCTCTGCATACTGGCATAGTTCAAATGCTTTTTCACCAAAAGTTGCTAATACAGTATGTTAATGTATAAATGTGGGTGGTTATACGCTATCATGCTTAATGCTTTATGTAAATTGGAATGGAGTTTAGCTGCTATAAATGAGCAGGGTGAAATAATTAGGAAGTTTTGCAGTGTATGCTAGTACACAGAACTTTCAAAAGCAAACCTGTTTTCCTGTTACATGTTCTCTTTAGGGGGGGGGGGGGGGGATGCTGTTTCATGCATACTGAGCTTTTTACACTGTTAAAGACTTGGATTCCCATCCTAAACATAGACAAAGTTTCAAAAACTAATGTTGGACGTTTGATGGAGTATTTCTGTGTCAAAAATACTCCTTCCGGTTTCTCACAAGTTTCTGAGAGTTTTTTTCGAGTATGGGTCGGCTTGACGTTAATAAGAGCGGAAGGTCCTTGTATGGGCCGTACGGGCTCTTCTCCCGGTAGGGTGCACGCGCGTGACTAGAGCGAGAGAGGAAATGCACGCCCATAAACACTCGCTCAGCTGCAGATCCAGTCGTCGTTATAGTCTGCGCCGGGCTCTTCTTTATTCCTATGGGTGACATCAAGCGACTTCAACACTTCAGCACAGCATTCTGGGAAGGCAGCACTGCATTTGAACCGATTTAAACGCAGAAATGGTGGGAAGCTTCACAACATCGCTTCAGTCGCGTCGCAAAGTGGATTTCCACAGTCAGTGCTGTCACAGGACTTCACCAAATCATACCAAAGAAGTGTGTTTTTGACGGAGCGGTCCCAGCGATAAAGATTCGGGCCTGCTTTGGAAGCAGTCGTGAGTAAAACTGCTTCAAATGTCTGTGCTGTTGGCTATCGTCGCGTGAGTAAACATCAGTAAACGACACGATCGCGTGCTTCGTCATTCAAATGCGCTAACGGACTCCATTGTTTGTATAACGTTACACTAGTCTGACGTGTAAAACCGTTTTGCTTGCTACTGCTAAGGTTTAGTCGCATACAATAGTCCATAAACCGAATCATGTCCTCATAAACTGCGAGTAAAGACACAAATGTTGACAGGCCACTAAATACAGTCCATACCACAGAGACGGACGTCCTGCTGTTGCTGTTTCTCCTGTTCAATTTATTTCAGCCTCCGAATGATTCTGGATCATATCTCTATTAGCTGAGATCGATAGCCATGGGTTTCTCCACGCTTGAGGACGTCACCGCTTATCGCGATCGTCATTCTTTAGCTCCGCCCACACGATACGCCTCTAGGCGCTCGGTTTTTTCCGGAAAGACTCGGTACAGCCTATATTTCTTTTATAAATATGATAAAACTAAAGACTTTTCGGAGATATGAAGGATGCAATACTACTCTATAGGTACTCAAGATTGACATGAGATTGACTGAAACTGAGTGTTTCACCCCCCCTTTAAGTATGCAAATAACTGACTCAGTACAGGCAGAGTCAACTATAAGGATTGCAGCTCTTCCCTAATCACACACACACAGCCTATATTACCCATCCATAGCCTAACAAAGTTCAATACACAGCTAAAAACAGCTCTGCAATCAATCTCTGTCATCGCTCAGGGCAATGAGAGATTTCACCCTCCACATAATACCATCTGTCAAGCGCTGCAATGTGGACTCACAGGCTTGATTTCCTCTCTGTTGAGTTTTCTGCGGTACAAGAGACATGCATGCAGCGTGTTTCCTGCTCTCGCTGCTTGAATCGGTGTAGGTGTCACGTACAGGAAGTCCTGAGAATTAAAGAGAAGGCCTTAAAAATAAAGTCACTTTACCACTATGACTTCCTGCTAGTTTTTGCAAGTGTTTTCACTGTGAGTCGTACCATTCCATAGTAGTTGCTATTAACCATGATTGGGCCACGCCCCCTCAGGTAGATATACTCCTCCCACCAATCGCTGACCTTAAAGATGCAGACACAAGAAAAATGATTTCTGTGTATAGGGCTGGGCAATACATCAGATATTATTGACATTATTGCGATATCTTTGCTGAAAACACAAAATTATGGAATATTGTGCATATCGCAATAATACATTTCATATTTGAAATCAGCAATGAAATGGGACAACAACTGTCTCATTAACTTTGTTTCTAAACACTAGCCAATGTGCATGTGGTATGCATGTCAGAACATCATGTTTATAAAAGCTGTTCAAATGTCCTAATTGAACTAAGGCCTAATCGTGGCTTAATCTAAGCCCTGTCTGTGAAACACAGGCCATAATGCGTTTCGGTTATTCATTAACACAACAGCAGTGGCCTGAAAATGCAAATTTTATAGGAAATGCCTTTAAAAACGGGTTTCGAAAAATATAAACATACCATAAATTTTTTCAAGAGCAAATGCAGAAAAACTGATACATATTTTGAATATCTTCTATATTTGGACAAATATTGAGATGTACATTTTTAGCTATATCGCCCAGCCCTAATTCAATCTCAAAGTAAAACAGGTCAGGAAATCCTACAGCACTAGCACAAGATGATTTTCAGATCAGCGTAAAATCTAAATTGCCTTCTTATTAAATAAATATAAAATTCAATATAAATGTCAATAATTAAACTTAACTCCTTGTCTGCTTATTAAAACATAAATTCATTCTTAAGAGAATATACTTTCATTTTCATCTTTCTTCAAAACATAAAAAAAATGTAATTGTTCCTATAAGCAACATAATGTCAAAAATCAAATCAATTAATTTGGTGAGTAATGTCCACTTTTTAAGATCCAATCATTTCCTGATAACTACATTTAAATTTTGTCCAACTTTATCGTTTATTAAACATTCAGTTTCGCACTAAAATATTTCAGACCAAGGAAGTAAAACATGTGGCAAACAGCATTTTTTAGGGTTGCATTTCAAGACTGACAGGTACAGTCTGAAGTTCATGTGGATGTTTTGTTGGTTGTTCTCACATAGTTAGAGGCCCACATGGCTTTTAGTTTGAGGTACCACTGCAGGCGGTTCCCCAGACTGCTCTCAAACTCCTTGGCCAGAGTCGTGATCCTCTCGTATTCTGTATCGCTCATCAATGGGCGTGCAGATTCCAGGTACTAGTGCAGAAGAGAGACATCTTGGAATGTTAATAAATTATCATTTTGGCCATATAAAGTGTATTTAGTGATGCATCATTTTGCTGCTGCTCATGACATAATGATGATCTCACCCTATTAACGGTGTCCTTGACTGCTGGAACAGGTAGGTTGGGCAAAGAGCCCTGGTAGCTGTACAGCAGAGGCTGTCTGCCTGAGAAGATCCGGACCATGGCCTGAAAACAAGCACATTTAAAAGGTAAAGTGTTTTACTTGTGATTTTAAAATACTTTCCCCTATGCAGTTTAATATGCAATATTTATAACATGCATAAATAAAATATTTGTAGGTTGATTCAAGGGTTATTACAGCTAACTAAAACCATAATTTTTTTTTTTTTTAATGTTTCTTGAAATAAAAAAAACATTAAAGCTGCTGTCCGTAACTTTTTTTGTTTTCAAGATTTATAAAAATTATATAATGAGAATGTACAACATGAATCCATTTTCCAAAACATGTTTTTGTCTTTCCCTGAATCATTATGGTACACTTATAATAAGTGTTTATATTGGGACTATTTCATGCCAGACTGGTAGATACCGCTGCGGAGGAGCACAGTCCCTGCGTGATCCGCCATAGACATAAACAGAGAGAAGTAGCTCCGGCTGCAATGTTCTTCCGCAAGACGCATGCAGTTCTGTTTATTAACCACTAGAGCGCAAAAAGTTACGGACTGCAGCTTTAACTGAAATAAAGTAAATAATTGAAAAAAACTTGTTGACAAGGCAAAATTGTTCATTATGATGAATTTAACAATGTACTTACATAACTAAAACTAAAATAAAAAGTAATAAAAAAAAAACTAGACATAAAAAACTATTAAAAATGACTAAAACGCACAACAAAATTACTACAACTTTACTAAAATGTAAAATATAACAATAAAAATGTATTCAAAATATTAATATAAATTGTAATAGATTAGTCAGTAACACTAGTTGATTCACTCCAGATGATTTATTGTCACAAACTTAAACTGTATTATCGCACAGCACTCTATATAAATATGTATGTATATATATATATATATATATATATATATATATATATATATATATATATATATATATATATATATATATATATATATATATATATATATATATATATACATACTATATCCAACTCCCTCCACATACACACTGTACACTCTAAAATATATAAAGCTATTACAATGTACTATATTCAATATCTTGAATGATTGATTTAATTGCAAAATGTAATATATTGTCAATGTAATATATTGTCATTCAGCTTTTTGTATTAAGTTAGATACCTGTCCAACTTCATCCACATACACACATTATACTCATGTATCGGGTGATATATACACTAGGCAATATAGCATATCTCAGCTGCTATTCTGCTAAATACAAGACATGAAGATATTATAAACATTAATATCATGATTTTCTGGATGTTTTGCTGCTTTGGAACAGTGTGTAATGTGATAAGTGCGATACAAATAAAATTGTTTTGACTGACTCCAATGCAGCAGATTTGGGGCAGGGCTATCTGTTAGCCGACCAATATCAGATGAGATGTGTGTTTTGGAAGCCCCTATTTTTGCTGTTCTGTTTGGTGATACTGGGGTCACAGGACTTCAGGACACATTTCACCTTTATTTACTATTGCACGTTGGGTGGTTGTGTGTTAGGTGTGTCTGATTACATAACTGTACTCACCGCCCAGATTTTGGTGGTGTTGGACACCTTCCCGTGCTGTTCAAACATCCAGCCGTGATAGGACAGTAACTGCTTCAGACAAAGCCTCATGGTGAAGATTAGGGAGAACCAGAGCAGCGTGCTGAACAACACGGCAGAAACCACCGTCCGACACTGAATGCTCAGAGAATCACTGCACAGAAAGACAGACAATATTACACTACTGTATGCAGTACTTCAGTACATGTTTAGTTTTTAGACAATATGAAACGTGTGTAGTTTGATAAGGTGAATGAAGTATGAAGTAATTTTTTAAGGATTGTAAATATCCTATCAGACAATTTTTTTTTGTCCTTGGTTTACTTTGTGGTTGTCATATTTTTCTTTGTATTGTAATGTGAATGTTCTTTCTTCTGCTGCCCATCTTGACCAGAACTCCCCGGTAGAAGAGATATTATATCTAAGTAAATAAATAAGTATAAATGTTGAGGAAGTTTTCAATTATTACTTACTTAAACCAATTGTAAAAGCCATGGCTGACATCCAAGATTATCCTACTTAAATAAAAGCATTTTTTGAAAAAAAAAAAAATTAATTACCTTAAAAAGCTAAAATATGACAGAGTTGATGCATAACCTGAGTACACAACGTCAAGTATTTTAAATAACTTATATTTACTAAAATCTAAAAATACATACACTACCATTCAAAAGTTTAAGACTTTTTGAAATATGGTAAGATGTTTTTGAAACACATCTTCTGCTCACCAAGGCTGCATTTATTTGATCAAATATTCAATAAGATTATTGTAAAATTGTATTTATTTCTTTATTTATTCCTGTGATGCAAAGCTTGTTTTTTCAGCATCATTACTCCAGTCTTCAGTGCCACACAATCCTTCTAAAACAATGATTTATTGCTCAAGAAATGTACTGTAATCATCAATGTTGAAATATTTTTGATACATTGTTAGGACTCTTTGATGAGTAGAAAGTGCAAATGAACAGCATTTACTGTCTGTATTTAAAATAACAATATTTTGTACCATTATTAATGTCTTTACCGTCACTTTTGATCAATATAATGCATTCTTGTTTAATTAAATTGTTTAAAACTTTGGACAGCAGTGTATTAAATAAAGGTGGGGTAAGTGATATCTGGTAAGCGTTGTTGGTATTTCAAGTCACCAAAACAAACACGCCCTTACCCCCAAAAGGGTCTCGGCCCTATTTTGATAGCGCTGCCCCACACATACGTAACCCAGAGCAGAGGCATCAACGGCTATAGCAGAATCTCTGTATCTAATCCAGGTTGAATATTCAATGAAAAAGTCATCCCTTCTATCACAAAAACACAAACCGTTCTTGTGGACAACTCGATAGTACACGAGCAAGACAGTCCAACTAACGAACATATTACAATTATGACAAGTTACAGCAATCACAAAAACACACACAAACCGTTCTCATGAACAACTCGATAGTACACAAGCACACAAGTCCAGCTAACGACATATTACAATTATGACAAGATTAGAGTCATAGTGATCACAAAATCACAAACTGTTCTCATGAACAACTCTATAGCACGAGCCGACAGTCCAGCTAACGACATATTACAATTATGACTGGATATGGGTTATATAGATCATGAAAAGAGTAAGCAAACATACATTAGGGGGATAGTATCTTACTTGTCGGAGACATTGTGTGAGCTTATGCTTGAAGCACACAGTGATGAGATTTAGATGCTCCATACGGTGTGGAAATGAACGGGTCTGAAATGAACGGGTCGCAAACGGACTAACAAGCGAACATGACACACGAGGATAGTCAAGCAGCATATATTAGGCTAGTTCTCGGCTAATGTCCGTCATGTGTGACTCGTGTGTTTTGAATAATGACGTGCACAGAGCGAGAGTGAGCGCTCTTCTCACCACCATTAGTAGACACGCCCCTTACCTGCTGTTTGGCTACAAGTTTGTTATTCCACTCGGCCCATGTCCTTTTTCTAAAACGGTTTTGAAATAACACTTATCCCACCTTTAAATAATAACATTGAAATGCTATTCCCAAATATTTTTTCAGAAATGCTAATAGAGAAAAAAAAAACTTTTTGAGTCCTTGAAGACAGTAAGATTAAATTGACAATTTTTGTAAGTGTGTTTAGATTTTTTTTTAATAATAATTGCATTATCTTGACACCAGCTATTTAATATTAAAGTCATTGTAACCCATTTATGAGGGCCACAAAGAAGCATCCGTGTAAACAAACTCTTTTGCTTTTGTCTGAAAACAACTCAAGGTGTGTGAAGGTACAGTAACACACCCACTTCAAGCATGCTCATGTTTTCATGGGTGGGAACCCATAAATCTTGCAAAGTGAGTTACATAAGAAGATGACAAATGTTTCATGTTTATCTTTGAGTTCACACTGCAGACAACTCATCGGTTTCTCAACTGGGATCAAATTAAATTTGTGTGAGGCAACAATGTGATCTCTTTTACCTGACAGGCAGATGTTCTTGGATTTTAGCGATGAGGCCCATGGAAGGGTCCGAGCGCGTGTACATGGTGGCCAGGATCGCAATGACAACAAATAGCCATGAGGACGGGCTAGCGGGGTACACGCCAGTGATCACGCTGTTCTGTACGAGAGAAGCAATGAACAAACACAACAAACATGAGGAAAGACTGCCAGAGGAAACAAAAGACACACTATGAAAACCAGCTGGGAATGTGATGTTAAACATGCACAAAAATAAACCAGATTTGGTAGAAGACAAAATAAATGCAAAATGAGCTAATTACTTTTTTAAATAAAGACTATGGATTTTATTGATCTTTATGGGATATTATTCTAAAATAAATAAATAAATTGTTTTTATAAATCGACCAGGTATCAAAACACACTGATTTTCTATCCTAGTTTTGTTTTTTGAGTTTCCTACAATAGGTTTACATGCATCCAAGGTAAAAAAAATAAAAAAATAAAAAAAAAGATTCAGTTTAAACCTGCTTTGCCCTGATTGGTCAGATGGTCGGTTGTAATTGGTCTATTCTCCTCTAGTGTTGTCAAAAGTACCGACTTTATACCAAGTTGGTACTGAAATTTAAAAAATGTGACAAATGTGTCTGGGATTGGCTACAAAAATATACTGTAAATATAAATCAAGGACGCTTTTTACCGAGCACTTTCACAAATAAACACGGGACCGTCCGCTGACAAGCGTCTGTGCATTTCCGCTTTCAAATACCTTTAAAACACTTCAGTGTGCTTTCAAATGCTCCACAGATATATCTGAGAAGTGTGTGAGCACAATGACCAATCAGAGGTGTTTACCATTCCGCTCAAAACTGCGACTCTGGAAGACTTGGAGTTAAGCTTTTCTCTGAGATAAGAACAAAGAACGGCACTGAAGTCATTCTTAAGAAGGGAAGTGGTGTTTGGAGTTTTGCCGACCGGATACGGCGAATGTTTAATCTGGTAACTAGCTCTGTTTCACCTTCGTTGCTCTGGTTGGTGGTAGCGCTATCCTATAGCGTGCAGAGGGAGTTTGAAAGACAAACGTTTATCCGCCCCTCTGATTGAGCTGTCAATGGTGAGTTTCCAGACCAAACATCTTGATGTGGGTCTGGCTTGTGAGGCTACTCAAAGCGTCACATTTTTTAAATTTAAGTACTGACAGATGGTCTGATAGTTTATTCTGTTGTGAGTGGTCTACTCTGCTCTGACTGGTCAGATGGCCCAGCCTGTGGTGATTGGTCTGGCGCTTACAGAGGCGTGTCAGAAACCAAACACCCATATCTGAATTGTGGTACGGCAAGCAGCGTGGCAAGGGACCGCGAGAGCGGGCCGGTGACGAGTGGTAATGAGTACCAGCTGCGTGATACACCAGTCTCGTCTCGCGGCCAAGTGACAGGAGCATAAAAGGAGGAGCCAAGGCAGCGGAAGACGAGAGAGGACCAGGCCTGGATTTATGTTATGTTATGTGTTTGTGGGCAGTTGTCCGTGAGGGGCTGCCCACGGTTTACTTTCGTTTTGTTTATTTAATAAAAGTTGTTGAACGTTCGCCGGTTCCCGCCTCCTTCCTTCCCATCTACGAACTTTATTACATGAATCTCATCTCTTCCTCAGCAGTTGATACACAGTTATATGAAAAATTACTAAATTACGATTAGCGCAAGTCCTCATCCTTCGGAAGTGGATTTGCTTTTGCAGTGCAAGAAACATCATCTTCTCGACATGTCGACAAAAAGAATCAAACTCTTCCAGTCCCAGGTACAACTACAGAGTTTGAGGGTCAAAGTGGAAGTTGTTAGTGAGCAGCCAATGAAAATCACAGACTAGCATTATGCAAATTTTTTACAAACCTATTGGAATTACGGACGACTCTTTCCGGCAGTTCAGAATCGATTATTTCTTTTGAGAGACAATACCTTAATTTATCTGCACTTTGATCTTTGAAACTTTGCAGACCTTTTATATTCACAAACAGCTGAATCACACACTACATCTAGCCAGTTCCTTGAGGGAAAGTATCTTTGATGCTACGAACCAGTTTAAGCTAATAATCATAGCCTAGCATCCACAATCACAATTCAATCAAGCTAAATTAAGCCAAATCCCGCCCCAAACATTATTACCTGGGGGTGCTTCCCAATTCTTATTCGTGCATCCTCGTTTCCTTTCCTACCTTTCTTTCCTCGCGCCTTAGCTCCACCCCTTCAGGATGCGAGGAAAAGACGCGAGGACGGAGGAATTGAATCAAATGAAATGATATATCCTCGCTCCCTTTAACATCACTTCAAAGCGTCGTCAATTAATGATGACACCGCTGGATTTAGTCGGGATTCTTGAACATTAGAAATAACTATTTATATTGTTAGCTTCAACCTCCACAAAAAATCACATTTGTCCATATTTTAATTAATATTACCAGTTATTATTAACAACAAGTTCCAGTTATTAACTGCTTTTTATTTGTTGTATAGTATTAGTTTCTATTTGTTTCTTTCATTTGCGTGTGCTTTGATATAATTCTGCAACTGTCAGGTGTTGTTATTTGGCAAATATTTGTGTCTTGTACATGTAAACATATTAATAATAATGAATAAAGTGTGGCACAATATGAAGGGGGAGGAGAATTAATGCTTGCGTCACGTTTAGTCAATAAAACACTTCCGTAAAGGATACACCTGTGTATCCTCGCTCACGACTTCTCAGGAAGCCTCCTCACTCCTCCATCCTCACGGTGCAATTAGAGAATTGAGATGTCCTACAAGATGGCTGAGCTCCATCGGTTTCCGGGTCATAGGATGGAGGACGGAGGAGCGAGGAAACGAAGAGGGACATTGAGAAGCACCCCTGCTAAATATTCAGATTCATCACATAAAGAGAGATGTTTACCTTCAGCCGTGTGACGCGTTTCTTCCAGGAGCGGAGGCCTGACAGATAGACCTGTCTCAGGGCCTGATGGGACAGCTGCAGGTCGATCCCCTCTGGAGTGATAGTGAACTGAAACGCCACGGCCTGATGGGCTTCTGCCATTTCTGAAGAGAGTGCAAGACAAAGGCTTTTAAAACGCCAGCTCAAATTTCACTGCAGCAAAGCTACTTTATGCATGCGAGTGCATGATTGCAGCTCTCGACGTGGCGGCACCACATATCCATTCCGTTATCTCACTTATAACTTACTTGATCACCATCCATTATGGATCAACAAGTTTGACATTTTAAGTTATGATCCATTAAGGCCAGAGTAGAGAGTGCTGATGACGTTTCAGTTAAGGGTTTGTTTTATGCTCATGAAACACATGAGAGGCTCTACAGTGTAATGAAGGGAAACTTCCTTTAAAACTCTTATTCTTTCCATTCCTCATTCAGACAGACAAGGCACTTACACTTATATATAAATAAAATGTATAAATAAATAAAATCACTCCCACATCTACATCCAGACAAGATGTATCTATGGCAACAGTGTTGTTATGGCAACCGAGAGCAAAGGGTTCCCTCGTGACTACCAGTCTGTTGCTCAACTGAAACACTGTTACAGTATTCATCAAGATTCACTGAGTGTGCCGTTAAATCTTCATATGTATCTACAGTGACTTACACAGGCTTAGTAAAAGAAGCTTTACACTGGCAAAGCATTATTAAAATCACTTACATGCTTCTACATTTGCAAATGCATATAAACAATTCATTTACACAAATGACAAATAAGCACTGTTAGTGTTACCTAAAATAGAAATAGAAAACAATTATTAAAAGACAAAAGCACAAAGTGACTAAATTCAAATATAATAAGACATTAATAAATAATATAATATAGGGGTGTAATGATACCCTCATGTCACAATTCGATGCATATCATGATACGATATTATTGCGATATTCCAGGACATGGTAAAAGGTTAACAAAAAAAAATGCTAAATTTGCTATTTCATTGGGGGGAAATGAACAGGCTTGGACCTGGTGCTGGTAAACTAAAGTGACCAGAATAAAAATAATAAAAAATATTTTAGACTAAAATGCTTGCACTAACTGGATTCATTTAAAAAATGCAGGCCACTTTTTACCAGTAACATAAGACACTTGACATTATCAGGACACACATATATTCCCCCTATTGCATAATATATAGTAGTTAAATGTAGTACTAACACTAGAACTGTTTATTTTGGGTGAACTATCCACAATACATATTGTTGCATTTTTGTATTGCGATATATTGTGACAACATATTGTTACAACCCTACTATAATACTAGACTAATATATAAACAATAAAAAGTAACAACACAGAAAGAGGATAAAAGGAAAACATATTACATACTATAATATGTTTGTTTGCTTGTTTGTTTTCTGAGCCATGTGACCTGAAGGAAAAAAGTTTCCCCCTAAATATTCAGATAAAATTATATATATATATATATATATATATATATATATATATATATATATATATATATATATATATATATATAATTTTATCTGAATTTTTAGGGGGAAACTATATAAAATATGCTCTACTGTGTTTATTTTTCAGAACAACCAGTCTAGCATTTTTTAATAATATACCTATTTTAAAAGTATTTTTTATGTGTACATACATTTAATCAAAATTAGGATAAAAATAAGCTTAATCAAAGATCTTGTAAAAAAAACAAAAAAACTATTTAAGTATGCAAATACACAATCTACGTCATCACATGGGTGGGGCTCTGCTTCAATTACACTGCAGGAAACATGCAAATGAGGCATTTTCAGCTGCACCTCCACAAGTGACCAGAGGAGGGCACTGCACAGAGATGAATTGAATGAACTTTAACCCAATTAAAAATGACGACCTGAATTATTTCATATATTTGTACTAAAACACTGGAATATAATCTTTTTAAATAAGGAAACTAAATAATATTCAATTGATTTTTAAAAATGAGTAAAAAAAAAAAATGCTGAAAACCGTTATGAACAGGTGCTAGACTTTATCAGGGGCTTATTAATTAAATGACAATTTAATCCTCCCACAAGACAACAACTCCGGAGTTATAAAACAGGTTTATTGCATAAGAGATGCAGTTAATCAGTAACTACCCATAGTAATCTATAAAAAAAAAACTAGCGGGCAAAACAAACAGGGACAGAAAGCACAACACTCATCTATAATAAACTCGTTAGACGCTTGGTCAGCGGGTGAGGGGGTTTATGAGATCGAAATGACAGCATGCAGCTGAACTGGGAGTCTGCTGTCATTAAACAGCGATGGGGATGTATTGTAATTATGACCAAGGCCAATAACGGATGATTGTTAGCACACCAGCTATAAAAACCTGAAATCAGTACAAAACACCTCACACATCTCAACCATCCATCGTCTCCACCACACCACAGACCATCATACACCCGATGTATATTATAGAGTCAGAAAGCATCATCCCTACCTGCTGTTTACTGATGTTACTGATCACGGGAACAAAGTGACGGGCTCCTTTCCTCCCTTCTGCTTTTGAGGAACATAAACATAAAAAAAAATATGTCCTGATGATATCGTAATAACCCCGATATCTATGCTGATAGCTCACTGGTATGAAGCGTAACTGGATACAAAGTAGCTTTGATACTAAGTGCGAAAGAATGTAAAAGATACAGCGAAGAGGGCGGGAAACAAGCGGCTCGGAAGTGAGCTGCGATTGGTCAGGAGACGATGACGTCTCCGCAGAACATTTTGACGCGCCCATCGGCAAATGAACGGATAGAATGGCGCGTAACGCGCGGGAAACTTCGCTGTGATTGGACGTCACGGCTGTCAATCAAAGATTAGGGACAGTCCGACAGCAGTGACATGGCTTACCGTTTGTTGAGCATGGGGTGCGGACGAGAAGCGGGGAGTGAAAATAAACATTTTAGTGTTACTATCAAGCAGAGGTAAATATTCCTGCAGAATCATTTCCTCTACGTCTTACACAACATCTAGCCTACTATGATTATGTGGTCAATTGAGTTAATTATCTTATTTTAAGTTTATTTTCTCTTTTTTTTACTTAAATGTTTCTCATTCTTTCTTTAAAGATTTCATCTCTTTACAAATGCTGGTCAATGGCAAAAAGATAATAATGAGATAATAAAGGAGTTTTATAATAAATAATAAAGGGAGTTTTATAATACATTTTAAATTATATAATACATTTATAATAAATTATAAATATAATTTTAAAGTATTAATGTCAGTTTCTTGTACAACATATAGCCAATAAGACGCATACATACAAAAAAAGTTAATAAAAAAGAAGATATGAAATATTATCTATAAAGATATGAAAAGAATATGGGTAACCAAACAGTTAATGAACCCCATTGACGTTGATATGAGGGAGGGAGGGAGGGGGGAGGGTACTACGGAGGCCAATGAGGACCATCAACTGTTTGGTTACCCATATTCTTCAAAAAATCTTCTTTTGTGTTCAGCAGAATAAAGAAATACAGGTTTGTAACAACTTGAGGGCGAGTAGACGATGCCAGAATTTTCATTTTGCGATGAACTGTCCCTTTAAGGATTTTCCAGGATTCATTTCTTTCCATAGAAGTGGGAAAAGACCACCAGCTTCTCGACCCCCCTTCCCCTTGACTTACATAAGCTGTTCAACTGACCTATTTAACAGTATGAATACCTGTGGTTCGGCACAGAACAGGCTTTACCCCACTGTTTGATTCGTACCTTTCACCTTTCCCACAATTATTGATTACTGAAATCAACATGCCCACAATGTGGACGGTTGTATGAATCTGGACCTAAGTTCATTTCATTTACGCTCACTGAAGTTAGATCAGAATACATTATTTATTTACATTCTCAAAATGATGGATGGATGGATAGATAGTTTAGAATACATTATTTAAATGGTGTAATAGCAGATAGCGCTGTTTCAAATGATAAATGCATGTTGTCACAATGAACAAAACTATTTCACTAACAATAAAAACAATTATGAATTTGTATGAATGAAACAAGTATTGCCAACAAATACTGTAATTATGAAATTGCATTCATTTATAACATTTACAATACATCCCAGCTTGTCCCAACCAGACATTTATGGTCCTGAAAACCTGTTATTTAGTTACATTATATAGTTGATTCAAACACCCGTAATTGTCTGAATGCATGTCAGTGTGGGTTTATTGTGCTCACATATTCACTTTGTGGATGATTATTTTAGCCTGGATGAAAGAATTCACAAGAAACTATTAAAGAGTGTTTTGAATTTTAATTAGAAAAGAAGAAAAAAACTACTCCATGAGAAAACATGCATGTTGTTTAATTAAACTTTGGACTCAAACCTTTATAGTTCCTGAGAGACAACCAGGGCTGTATCAATAGCTTTAAAAACATGTCAGTGGGCAGTAGATTGTAAGTCAATACCTGCTCTCTCCTCATCTCGTTCACTTTTCCATTGTCTGTCTTCTTATCTTGCCCTGTCTCTTTCCCTCCTAAAAGCTAAGCTTTGACTGATAGTCTATTCATTTTCGTCTGTCCTTGAAGAAAGTAAACATAGGGTCAACTGATATTTTGTTTTATGAATCCTGTTCTTAGACAAGTTAATTTCCCGAAGGCTAACGTTACCGGGAAAGCTACTGAACTAAATTTATTAAAATCATGCACAATATGTATACATTCATTATTAATCTTATGCTTAATATTGATGAAAACGGCTTCGCTAATGTTTCTTATCCCCTCACATTGACAGTTACTTTGCTACGGCCTATTTTCAATTCAAAATGGCGAAATTACACAAAAGTATTAGTTTGCGGGATTGTTTTTTTAACATTTATACCCTAAAACAGTTGTCAAATAGGACACGTTTAGCTTAGCTAAAGTACTTACGTTATGTTACGCACTTATGTTATTTCGCACTTTATTATAATGACCGTTAGCAACTAAAACTTCACACTGGAATTGAACGCGCGCTCAGCATAGCAGCACTGTGAACATAAAGCCCGCCTACTTTGATTTGATTGGTCATCTCAAATATTCTGACATTGACGAGCGGTGACAGGCCAATGAAGAGCTAATACTATATTAGGCAATTATTTCACAACCGTTATTATATACACCGAAAAAAACATCGAGGTCCAGATCGCTTTGACCCCATAGTTGGCTACGGTAACCTACCTCAGTCACTCCTTTATGCAAGCAAAACAGATTCAGAAAACAAACAGTATTGACAGGTTTTAAAGCACCGCCCAATTTGACCACACGAGGCCGCTGTTTTTCCTCTTCCACTGACAATGAGAAGCGGCAGCATCGCAGCATCCCGCATCACACAGAAGGATGCTGGCGACCATGTCTGAAAAAACACATACACATATGGCTGACGAGGTGGAAACAGCGATGTAGCTTTCAAGATGCCATCCTCTTTGGTCTATCGTTTTCTCTTCTTTCTATTTTTGTCCAGTTTTAAAGGGACAACTGGCAAATCGATCCCTGAAAGGGAAGCTCTCGGTGAGTAGAGAATAAAGGGGCGCAGAGCGGGTCTGGGTGAGGGAGTGGTGGGCTATTTTATTTGTAAAACATCGAGAAAACGAGATAAATATTCAAAAACAGATATTAATTGTATGCATCAACCTCTGATTGCTGAATGCAAATTCTGAAATGCAGATTGTGACGAATTTTACACTAAATGCATCGCATAAGTGTTTATTATTAAAATATTGGCATTTCCCTGTTTGAAATTCCAAAGCTATTGGTTGCACGAAAAAGCATATTGAATCTAAACAGCTATTGGTGTGCCTGTCAATTATGTAAATCTTGAGATTTACTGAGGCCCTCTGGCAGCTCATTACAGGCGCATTATAAGTGTGGTGTGCTTATTTATTACTTCAGCTGTCTATAGGATTGCGTGCTATTGTTCCAGAGTGAGCTGTGAATACTGTATGAGAGCTGCCTCATTCTTTTATGCAGCTGAAACCAACCCATGTTCAAATCTAAAAGGTTTCTATATGCATTGGGTTTTTTAGTGCATCAAATACTAGGGTAAAGGGACCATGTATTATATTAGAGGTTTAGTAACTTCCTATTTGTGAGCGTAAACATGTATGCAAGTGCTACTGCCGTGCATCTGAAGTTGTTTTATCCCTCTCAGAGGTGCAGGTGAGAGTCCAGGTGTTTGACGGCGGTGATCTTTCACCCCTGCCCAATGCTGCCATTACCGTTCATGGGAACCAGAGTGTCCTGGCCCAAAGCAAAGCTGGCAGTGACGGTGTGCAGGTTGTCAGCTTCCTGTACCGCACGGGGACATGGGTAATCATTACAGCATCTCAGAGAGATTACCTCACCAGCTCAGTGCCATGGCACGCCAGCCGTTTACCCTGTGAGTAAACACTAATGTAAACTGAATACATTATACATCTTATGCAGAATCTGTAAAAAAGCCATTTCTGATATGTGAAGTTTATATTGATGTCTATACCATAGTGTTAAGTGTGGCATTACAGACATCTGTGCTTGTTTTATTTGAGTACCTTTTTAACAGATCTCTCTCTCTTTCTTTCTTTCTTTCTTTCTGTTAGTATATGCCTCTGTCAGTCTTTACCTGATGGCCCAGAAGCCTGGCACACTGATCCTATATGATGATGTCATCCAGGTCTTTCATGGCTCCCCAAGTAAGAAAACAATTCTTATCACACAAAACATACGATTATTATTTAGGATTGTGCATGGGCTTACTAAAAAAGTGACATAAGTATATCAATATTTTCTTCTCTTTGAAGCATTCAGCTTATGTCAACCTGACACTTCGGTTTCCTGCAGCTGTCACCATAGCAACAGCAGGATTACTCTTTTGCTGTTACAGAGTTTTTTGGCATCTGAATCTAATTGCTCTAATTCCAATATAATGATAGGGCATTTATTGCGGAGTAAAGACAGCCATTGTAAGGATGCGTTGGAGAGGCTTACATTTCACAAAATACTAGAACAAAGGAAGTGAATTGCCCAAGTGGCAACCCAGCTATTTAGTGTATTTTACATTTAGTGATATAGGAGATGCTTTTATCCAATGCAGAGATATCCTAAGTTGTCATACATGCACATTAAAAACTGATCTAAGACATTTCTATTGCAAAACACACTCGGTTTCCAAACCCAAGAAATCAGTCTACTATATAATCAACATAGAATATAATCATTGTGGTTTACACAAACTCTTGTATAAAAATGTTGTACACACACACACACACACACACACACACACACACACACACACACACACACACACACACACACACACACACACACACACACACACACACACACACACACACACACACACACACACACACACACACACACACACACACACACAAACAATTTTAATCTAAAAATTATAATCTGGGCCATTTCAATTTTGGCCATTATTGGACACTTATCCAAGTTTCAAAATAATGTAAAATGCATGAGAAATTCACCAAAAATACCACTGATTTTTTAATTAAAAATCATTTAGCTCAGACTTTTTAATTATGTGGCATATTAATCTCTCTAATAAAAGTAAAGTAGTGTAGGTATGTTTATTTCCAGACATTTCAATAGAGTGCAACAGTCGGGTTCCGGAAGTAGAAGCTCATTTATTTGATTTTCTCCATAGGAAACTGATTTTGAAATGATAACTTATAAACCTTTAGGACAGACCTACTGTGAGCTACGAGGTTGTTAAATCGATAGTATTCAGCTATCAGCCTGCATTATTTTAACTTGATAAGTTTTAAAGCAATCATTCGTGGTGAAAAGTAGATTACCCATGATGCTGAGAAAATTCAGAGAGATCAGAGAGTCGAATCAAGCAACAAATAACAAAAGAGCCTGTCAGCTTGAACAACCCAGCTAAAAATTAATGGGAAAGGAAACAGTGACGCTGAAAAAGTAGGCGGGCACTAATGCACTCTATTACTCTTTTAACCTTCAGGTGGGCGGAGCCAGCCATGGCTGCAAGTTCCAAGGCGGAGCCTACAATTTAACTCCTCCTACACAGAACTGACCGCAGTGTTGACAACAGCCAGACAGCAGAATGAACTCAACTCCTTCCCTTACCCACTCGCTCTGGAACCAAACAACACAGGTCCGAAAAACACTAGGCTTTCTATATAAGACTAAAAATTGTGAGATAAGAGTCTTATGGTATGAAAGAGATCTGTAAACAATACAGTGTATTGATAATGGTGTAACTGTGTTAAGGAGGAGAGAATGGCTGGACGGACCTGACAGCGATAGCTGCGGTCAACGCACAACTGTTTGACCGTGAGGGTCGAGCGGTTGAGGTCACTGAACCTGTTCACATCTCTGTGCCTCTGCCTTCTGATACTCGCATTCGATCCGCCACCAGCATTCCCGTATGGATGTACGACACCAAGACTGGTATGTACTATCATCCTTTCGACAATGGTAACGTATTTTCCCGTCTCTGATAATGGCAAGAAACTCCTGATTTTGGAAATAATGCGATGTGTTTGTTCCCTAGGACTATGGATACGAAACGGAACAGGATTCATCACTCGAGAGGGAACACAGCTAACGTGGGACTTCACGGCCTCCCAGCTTGGCTACTGGATCGCAGCCTTCCGTTCTTCAGCAGGTAACATACTCAAATGCAACCGCATTGGTTCATGCCAAATAAAAAACATTCATACCTTGACTCAAACATAAGAACATGCACACAAATACTGAGCATGCTTTGTATTTGAACGCTAGGCTCAGGTTTGTCTCACCCAGGCTTGAGGGACATCACAGCTTACCATACCTTCTTCCTGCTGTCCATCCTGGGATCTCTGGCACTGCTGGTACTAGTCTTACTCTGTGTCCTACTCTACTACTGCAGGTGTGTATTAGTGTGTCTGAATCATGTGTAATTATTAGCAACGAGTTATGTAATCTAATAGCATTATTAAGCCATACGGAAAAATGTTTTCCAAAGATGTTTTCTGACATTTAAGGTAGTTCTCATCACGTAGATGTATTTTCCCAATAAGTTTGGTTTTAGTTAGTTTTATGATGCTATAAATATGCAATTGAATATGATACATACAATACATACATTTTGACATTTACAAACTAAAATGGCATGGTTGCTTCGGCAAATGCATTTTTATCTTATGTTTACTTAACAGTTTCGATTAGTGTAGGTGGTAAGTTAGTTTCAAACGCAATATAGCATTAACCATTTAACACAACACAATATAGCATTAACCATTTAACACCACAATATAGCATTAACCATTTAACACCACAATATAGCATTAACCAATTAACACCACAATATCTGCCAACTTCCACAATAGTTGTACAACAACCAACATAATACAACAGTGCCAGATTCATGTTCATGAGTTTCGGAGAAAACTAACTCACGTTCACCACTCACAGGACATTTTACTTTGAAAGTATCATGAAACGAAATACTATAAATAATTTTGCAGAAATGTCATGACAGGCATGTCTTCTCACTGAGCCTTAGTTGATTATAAGATATATTACAAGATTACAGTAAATCTGAGAGTGCTTTTTGCTAAATGTCAACATCTATTTTCCAGACGAAGGTGTTTAAAGCCCAGACGGCAGCAGAAACAGGTTCAAGCTCCATCTGCTTTGAACGGATCCAAGCGGGACCAAGGCACTTCCATGTCCCACTTGAACCTCATCTGTGGTGGCCATGCTGAATCTTCTGCCTCCAACGGCAACTTGGACGCCAACAAATCCGAGGGATCCCCATCCCATGCCTTCAAGAGTGCTCGGGAGGAGTTTACCAGGCACATTCCTGCCCATAAGCTTCGGCATTCCTCTAAGACCAAGCAGTCCAAAGGTGCCCAAAGAAATGCAGAGAGCTTCCCCATGAAGGTGCATCGATCCACAGACACAAGCAATCTGGACAGCAATCTTCTACATGAGGACTACGGACGCAACTATGGCCCTGATGAGAAGGACGACTATCGCCGGAGGCACGTTGTCAATGATAACCGTGGCTACACCTCTGATCCGCCTTCTCCGCCACTTGTTGACAAGCCACCGGAGTACTCGCAGGTTTTGCAAGGGCCAGATCACCTTGCTCGTCCAACGTCACTCAACACGCAACCAGGTCAGATTATATTCTGCAGCTCATTGGATCAGATGAAGGAGAATATGTACCGTTCTATGGTACCAACTCTTGTGATCCCGGCCCACTACATGAGGCTCTCATCAGAGTTTGGTGCCAACGATCAGGGAAAGGATGGAGCGAACCAGGCAGACAGAGACGGACAGAGTTCACAGGGTACCAGCAGCGGGATCCAAGGCCAAAGCCACCAAGGCCAGACCCCTGGTTCAGGCCATTCAGAAGCCCAACAAGGTGCATCTCCAGCAGGCTCAGATGAGAGTGTTTGGCCCTCTAGTGGAACACCAGGACCGGTTCACATCCCTGTCTTGTTCAATGACTCCACCATTTCACAGATGAACGGGGAGCTACAAGCACTCACTGAGAAGAAGCTTTTGGAACTGGGAGTGAAGCAGCACCCTCGTGCCTGGTTCATATCACTCGACGGTCGTGCTAACGCTCACGTACGCCACTCATACATAGATGTAGGTGCTGATCTCGGCCACAGTGGAACGCACAGCGGCAACCACAGCGCCCAAAGCACATTGAGCGCCCCAGCCGGGAGCAGTAAGGACCGGAGTGGAGATACAAGTCTCAACCAACATGACCGCAAATCCGCGTCCGGTCGCAAGACCAAAGAGGAGCACCATGGAAGCGGACGCAAGGGCCATGGAGGAAACAGCTCCAGCGTTACAGGTGGTGGGAAACACTACTCCAAACCTACCTACCATGACCCTCTGGACCTGAGTGGAGGAGTGAGCCGCATGGGGGCCAGTTCGCCGCTGGAAAACCCTTTGACCCCTCTTTTGAATGACGGTCCCGAGGAACCAAGGGGGTCTTCAATGCCAAGAAGAGGTCGAAGCAGAGGTAACAGCTCACGTAGTAGCAACAGCGAAAACCAACGTGACTCTGTCACCAGCCCAGAAGACGACAACGACCTTGATGACAAGGATGAGAACAAGAAAAGTCCCTGGCAGCGTATTGAAGAGCGCCCCCTTATGGTGTTTCATCCCAAGAAGTAAAGTGAGGAAATCAATCCCAGCAGCTGCCTTGACCAATTAGACAAACTAGAGATGTGTTCAAATTGATAACGACTCGGAAAGTTTTACAAATGTCACCCAAAAATTTTCACACACAGACTGACTATTTGTGTCTTGATCATTTGAGACGTTTCCAAAAAAGAAGAAGGGCGAGTGCGTTCAAATAAAGCACAACACATCAACAAACAAAGAGGAAGACTTATTGTCTTACAGTCTACGGTCATTTCCAAACCAATCAGACTCTTACAAACTATTGCATCCAAAAGTACCCACGTTCACTCTCAATGATTTAGTGATAAATAACGTTTTGAATGGATGGATTTTGAGTCTTTAATGTGTTGAATCAAGAACTTGATGTCTCCAGAACTTCATGTTAAACTTTAGAGACCCTTTCCCCTTATGTTCTAATGCAGTATATTTCTTGGTATCCCTTCCCAACTCGCTCGTTCTTCTACCTTCAATACTCATAATTTTGATGTCAATTTCTCATTCAATCTTCCATCTGAAGTTTACAGTTCAGATTTCAAACATTCCAGATTTTTTACCGTTAGTACTTAATTATCTGAAGTAGATTGATGAAAATTAAGTTAACAAGGCTTTATGTTGTCATTTATGTGATGTGATGTTATAGTCATTACACAATGCATTTTGATTCATTGCAATATGAAATTCTTTCCTTCTGCACCTAGTTTTTGAGGATGCATTATGCATAAACCTAGCACTTGTTGTGTTAAAGTGCAGATTTGTATAGGAAAAGCTGATTCCAAATTAGGTTTTTCAATGGGACCCTGTTCTCACTTACAATGGAAAAGCATTGACTGTAATACAGTAGAAATGAATGTATATCCCCACGATTAGCATTTTCAGTCGGCCTTTCATTTGTTTAAAAGAGAGCCATTAGCATTTTGTGTATATGTATGATAGCCTATATGTGCATGAGAAAACTAGTATAGGACCACAGATTTTTTATTCCTACAAATTAAAATAGACACTATTCAAGCATGAAGGTGGATACTAGAATGCATCTAATACTGATGCCTAATGGGAAGAAATTTGCCAAAAGTTCAAATGCCAATTTGAAATATTATATACCAGTTTACAGGCCCTAACTTTCCCAGCGCTGTTAGTATTCACGCTGTCTGTAACTTGCAATGACTGTGAAAAAGTCTGACTTTGATCATTTTAAAATTGTAATCAATTTGTTACTTTTTTATTTACATTTTTTTTTAAAGAATTTACTATTATTTGTCTCGTGTTAACCATTATCAAAACAAGCACAAGACTTGTGTCATTTTAAAGCAACATTTTATTAATAATTAAGGGAGATTTACAGGGTACCATATGGAGCATGACGGCTGAGACACTTGAGAGCTATTTGATGACTATCAAACATGATACAAAGAGACTTTTACCAAAATAGCTCTGCTCATGCTGATCTGGTGCCTATCACATGTAGACCAGTGATTAATGCTGTCTCTTGCAATGACTGTCAACGTAGAAGAAATGACAGGACTGTTGCAACATGTCTCATATGCGTTTCATTTGTTCTGCAAGCCCTCCTTACTTCCTTCTAATAACTATTACACAAATTTGACTGGAACTAAGTACTGGATTATCCATCGCAAAACTGCGATTTAAGAGTGAGGCTTAAAATCTATAGCGTAAACTGTGGTTATGGAGTTCTACAGAGGATTATATACTAAGTGCTGAAACCCCTAATCCTTACATAATCTCAAAATGTATAGAAACTCACCCAGTTTATATTTGCACACTCTCTTTTTAGAGTTTCACTCAAACCTATAAGAGCTGAAATCAAAAGCCATTCACTTCCTCCGTCTGTTCAGATTTAGTTCACAATCTTTACGCAGGAAATCTCAATATGCCTTTGTCAATGTACATGTGGTGCTCTAAAACACATTTTTCCTCTGTACTGTGTAAATATTTCTCTCTCTGACTAAATATGAATAGACTATGATGATATTATGATGTTGTTTCCATTGTGCACAACAGCTTTGCTTAATTGTTCTAAGATTATGTCAGATTGAACTTTTGCAATTTTATAATTTGTTCATAATATCCTAGAAAAATCACATGTGAAATGGACTGTTTCACTTCTGACGTGTCCGAAAGTCATGTGCTATAAAATAAAAAAAATCCATTTCTTGTGGGTTTTTCCCGTCATTTCTGTTTTTGTTAAATATGAAACTGAAAATTCAGGAATTGTGCAATTTTTACACAGATTTATTTATTTATCTTTTGGTAAATGTTAAGAGCTTAGACTGGTCTACAGAACAGATCAGCTGTCAGGTCATCTTTTCAGTATGCAAGTTTATATTTAGCCTAACTTTTACCCACATAACAGGAAATGTAATGGATCATTACAAAAATGTAGTAAATGCATTGATGTGATGTGTATATATAATAACAACATAGCATATGTATTGGAACTCACAGGCCTTCGCTGCCCCCTGTCATTAATGAGCCTTGGCAGCCCATGACCCTGACAGGGTGACCCGTGTGGTCCGATCAAACAGACGAGCTACTGGAGCTCAAATTGCTTAAGAAGTTAATGCTGGTTCTGATAGAAAGGTGTCAGAATACACAGTGCATCGTAGTTTGTTGCGTATGGGGCGGCAGTCAGGTCGCCCATGCTGACCCCTGACCCCGCCGAAAGCACCAACAGTGGCATGTGAGCATCAGAACTGGACCACAGAGCAATGGAAGAAGGTGCCCTGGTCTGATGAATCACGTTTTTTTTACATAATGTAGATGGCTGGGTGTGCTGTGCGACGCTTACCAGGGGAACACATGGCACCAGGATGCATTATGGGAAGAAGGCGAGCCGGCAGAGGCAGTGTGATGCTTTGGGCAATGTTCTGCTGGGAAACCTTGGGTCCTGCCATCCATGTGGATGTTACTTTGACACGTTATGCCCTGGTGGCTGTGGCTCTTTCACCAGGATAATGTGTACTGCCAAAAAGCAAAAATGCTTCAGGAATGGTTTGAGGAGCACAATAAGTTTGAGCTGTTGACTAGGCCTCCAAATTCCCCAGATCTCAATCCAATCGAGCATCTTTGGGATGTGCTGAACAAACAAGTCCAGTCCATGGAGGCCCCACCTCGCAACTTACAGAACTTAAAGGATATACTGCTAACATCTTGGTGCCAGATACCACAGCACACCTTCAAGGGCCTAGTGGAGTCCATGCCTCTACGGGTCAGGGCAACGCAACAATAGGAAGGTGGTCATAATGTTATGCCTGATCGGTGTATATATATTAGCAAAACAAAACAAAAAATTTCCAAAGGAAAAAGTTAATAAATGCTATCATAGGGCAAGCTTAGAAATGCAATAGTTTTATATAATAAGTAATATGATCTATATCTCTCTCTATCAACTAAGGTGTCCCTGGTCTGAAAAAAATATATTTTCTCATAATTTCTAGCTTTAATTAAATATGTTCAGACCTTCTAATCAAAGTCCGCATACTCAGTTGAAAATTAGAGGCAGGTGTGTTTGAACAGGACTAACTAGTAGATCCAGCTAGGGTTATAAGGTTCACCAAGGGTGGTGCGACCATGTGGTCAAAAATATGGGCAAGACAACAAAGGGTTGTAGATTAAAAGAGGATTAATCAGGCACCTTCCATGTTTACAGCAGTGAGATAAAAAAAAGACTAAATGTCAAAAAAGGGCAAAGTTGTTCAATAAAGCTTCTTCGAAATCAACCATTTATACTTGTTCAACTTACTGTACCTGCCTGTCATTGCATAAATGCCACAGCCAAAGGTAAACCAGTTTGTTGGTTCAGGCACGGATTAAGCAACCATTATGAATGGGATACCTTTCCATTTAAAAAAAATTAAATTCCTATTCTAGATAAACAAAGGTCGCAGGAGCTTTGCTGAGGCTTTAGCTGCACGCTTCACATTCTCGAAGCTGTCGTTGCGCTCCGGGCCGCGTGGCGGCGCTGATGTGCTGTGTTGAATTATTTTACCAAGAGGAGGAAAAGAAAAACATTGCTGGGCTGCTGGCTTTCAAGCGCACAGGTCAATGTTATGTACACAAATAATGGGATTATATATATGTCGAGTATCATGAAAGAGTCGCCAAACCCTTTAGATACCCTTCTTTAAGCGTGAGAGTTGTGTTTTGGGAGTTCTTTGAGGTTCGTCTTTATTCTCGTGTAAATATATAACGTTAGCAGAAACGCTTTTACAATCTGTTTACAGTATGAAGTAGGTCATTGATGTTGGGTAACTGCGTTTTCTGTATATTTTTAACATTTTAAAATGTCAGTAGTGTTTATTAACGTTTATAAATCACACTATTGTTGTGGTTTGAGTGATCTTAACCCAAGCAAAGTCTGTCAACTGATTTAATTTATGTTTAACTCAATGTCCATATTTAAACAAGTCAACAGTCATAATGTTAGTTATTATTATTATTAGTAAAGTCGTTTAACTCACTCGTGTTTCCTACTGCTCTTTTCAATACATATTAATGAGCTCATTTTTTAATTGAAATTCCAGTGGAGGCCGCTAGGAAGCGCCAATGATGAATATTGTTGATCCACATACTGTAATGATAATGATAATAAAAAATAATGCTGCTTTGTGTGTTTCAGCATGTTTCTGGTGGGGTTAACTGGAGGGATCTCCTCAGGGAAAAGCACAGTGTCTTCTCAACTGAAAGAACTGGGCTGTCCTGTTATCGATGCAGATGTGGTTGCCCGAAAAGGTGTTTAATACTTTTGTCTGTCTTATTACAATTATAAAAAAATATTTTGCATAGAAATTCATATGGAGGCACAATTTATATAATCTACAAAACTAATTTGAAGCATTTTTTATTCATGAATATTAATAAAAAATATATGACATTTTTAAAATAAAATGTTTCAATAAAATGTGCTTCAGTAAAAAAAAAGAAAGAAAAAAGATATATATATATAGATGTTTTGTCATCCTTGTTGAATAAAAGTTTTAATTTCTTTCACAAAAAAAAGACTAACCCCAAACTTCTAGAGGTGGTGTATATTATTAAAAAATAAATAAATAATAAATTCTGCTCTATTCATCCTAGAATTCTGGGGGGGGGGGGGGGGGGGGAAATCACAGATTATATAATAAAATATTAATTCAACACATCCGTTTCCAACATTGATAATAAATCATCATATTAGAGTGATTTCTGAAGGATCATGTGACACTGAAGACTGGAGTAATGATTGTAATAATAATAAATTGTTTACCAATATTTTATATATATATATATATATATATATACATACACACTTATTTATTTAATATGTGCTTTATTTTTCTCTGTGCATCAGTGGTGAAGCCCCAGAGCCCAGCGTACCGACTGATTTTGAGGCACTTTGGACACGAAATTTTGTTAGACAATGGCGAGATTGACAGACAGAAACTGGGGCAGATAATCTTCTCCAACCCAGAGAAGCGAAGACTTCTGAACTCCATCACACATCCAGAAATACATAAAGAAATGTTCAAACAAATACTGCTGTACTTCCTCAAAGGTACACTAACACATGCATAAAACAGAGCAGATTAAGAGTATGCATGAGTCTCATGAACAAAGGTTTGTGTTTGTTGTCCTTTAGGCTACAGGTATGTGATTTTGGATGTGCCGCTGCTTTTCGAAACACGACGTCTCAGTCGGTTCCTAACCCACACTGTTGTCGTATACTGGTATGATATACATGTACATTTTTATCTCTTTTAGTTTCTCTGGTTTTCTCTGTTCAGAATTGGGTATATATACCAATATATTTTTAGATTTTCAGTTTTCATTTTAGTTTTAGTTTACATTTTAGTAATTTAATGTGCCTTTAGTTTTTTTTAACTTTAAACATATGTATATTTATTGAGCTGTAATATAAATGTAATATTTGTTTTAGTTTTAGTAATTTTAGTACTTTAACAAACTTTTTTCAGTTGCCAAGGCAGAATTTCTCATTTTCATGTAGGTTTATGTTTTTTAAATATAATATTTATATTACTATTCCAATACTTCAGGTAATGAAACATATTTTTGAATAGTTTTAGGGTGTGTTCACACTTGCAGTTCGGTTTGCTTGGTTGCCAGTCCTGGTCCACTTATCGTTCACATTGGCATTTTAATGGCAGACCTTAAGATAAAGACCTAAATAGGGATATGTTCACAACCTGATTGGTCGGCTTTTATTGTGTTTTGCAACAGAACTTACCGAACATCCAAAACAATGCTAAGTCCTGGGCTAAATGCACTTATTGTTTGTGTGTGTGTGTGTGTGTGTGTGTGTGTGTGTGTAGCTACATAGTATTTTGACCAGTTGAGAACTCGTGAAGAGCTTGTAAAATGTGTAAAGAAGTCAAATCAGCGTCAGGAATCCCTTGGTCTGCTTATTCGGCGAGCACCAGGGTTGGGATGGCAGAATTCACACTTTAGGGTGTGTTCACACTTGCGGTTTATTTGAATAACTGTGAATGCTGTTATCTGAACCCTGGTGCGCACCAAACAAGCGGGCCGAGACGCTGAAAAGATGGGACTCAATCCACTTCCAAATTAACTCTGGTGCAGTTCGAATGAAATATGAACACAACATGGACCAAAGACACGTAAACGATCAGGTGTGAACATATCCCCATGCTTTTAAAGGGTTAGTTCACCCAAAAAAAAATTTGATGTTATTAATGACTCACCCTAATGTTGTTCCACACCTGTAAGACCTCCGTTCATCTTCAGACACAGTTTAAGATATTTTATATTTAGTCCGAGAGCGTATCTAAGTGTATGCACACAATACTGTCCATGTCCAGAAAGGGAACAAAAACATCATCACAGTAGTCCATATGAGACATCAGTGGGTTAATTAGAGTCTCTTGAAGCATCGGAAATACATTTTGGGACATTACGGCGAGTCATTAATTACATCAATTTCATTTTTGGGTGATCTAACCCTTTGGGTGTTCAAATGCCAATGTGAACACTAAACGGACTAAATGGTTGGTTTTTTTTGGTCTGGACCAAACTAATCAAGCGAACTGAACTACAAGTTAACAATAACAACACTGAGCTCTCCACCTGACGAGTCTGTATATTGGCAGTGATCCGGCGACACAGCTGTCCCGACTCATGCAGAGGGATGGTTTGAGTCAGGAGGAGGCCGAACAGAGAATCGGCGCTCAGATGCCCCTCAAAGAGAAGCGTGGACTCGCCAGCCACGTGATCGAGAACTCGGGCTCTCGCGAGGACACGCACAGACAGGTGCTGCGGCTGCACACCAAGCTGGAGGACTCCATGGAGTTTCTGGTTGTCAGGGCTGTCGCCGTGGCAGCTGTTGCCGGGCTCGGCGGTCTGTTCTTGTATACAGTCAGACTGCTCATCTCTTAGCAAACGTGCAAAACTCCATGGCAAAATGTCTTAAAGGGATAGTTGACCCAAAAATCAACATTCTGTCGTCATTTACACACTATATGCGTTTCTTGCTTTTATGGAAGATATTAACTCTGCGGCCCAAACAACATCTTGGCTATAATCGATTGACTTTCACTGTGTGGAAAAAACATGTTTATGTTGCACTGATGAAGATAACCCCCGGTTTAAGTCTTAAAGGTGCACTATGTAGTACTTTTGCAGTAAAATATCCCAAAACCACTAGGCCAGTGTGATATATTTTGTTCAGTTGAGTTCTTACAATTTCCCAAATGTTTCCAACTATTTGTAAATTTTGAGAAAATTGCTATTTTAACCAATGAACCCGGACATCTGAGGAAGTCACCTGTCAAGGACAACATATCTTCGTTACCCTCGGTTTCTGGTTTTATTCTGCAGAAGTGCTTTACTCTTAGAAGTGTGAACAAGTGCCACAGCAGCTGCTGAGCGAACGCACAGAGTAACATCATAACATCATTTTAAACACACTTAAATGTATCTAATATGATAAACAGAGCTGCGTTACCTCTTACACATGACTGGAAAAGCGGAAGTGCTGCCAGCGACTGTGTCCCGTCATTATTAAAGTCTCGCTGCTCGCGAGGCACGTGTTGCATAACAATCGCTCCAGCAGCCTCGCTCAGCTTCTCAACACTCGGTCCTGCTCTGCTTCATAACGTTAATAATCACATCCATGAACATGAGTCCTATCCCGATTCTTTCCCACCGGCTGTGAGGTAAAGACCACATGTCCCAAGATTTTGAGCTCAAACTTGGTGTCATCAAACTACTCCTTTGTTTTGAATAGGCGCCCTCTAGAGGCCGGAAAAAATACATAGTGCAACTTTAAGATAGTCCCAGACTAAAATGCATGTTTGAGCTGTTTTAACTGAAAGCAACTTGCACAGACATCTCTTAAAATATATCAGTGCCATAGTTTTGTCTTTAGATACACATGAGTAATTTATAAAAGCAACTTAAATGTCTTAATTAAACCTAAGGCCAAATCCTGGCTTAATTTAAGCCGTGAGTGTGTAACCAGGCTGAAGTCATACAGGTTTAAAATGACAAGATGGTGAGTAAATGATGACAGAATTTTTTATTTGATGCTAACCTCACTTGTTTTCGATATTCTGACCTCACCACCGACAGCTAGTTTGCAGCCTGAGCTACATCTGTGAGATCTCCATAATGACGGTTACTTGACAGCAGCAACTGTATTATCTGTATAATCTGATTTCTGTGGAATTTACGATACCTCTAGCATCCTGTGATATGAGCGCTATAGCACAGAAGAGCATAACCACAGGCTGCGTAACTATCAACGCAATAAATGTGAATCTTAAATGTAAAATATCTTATAAAATAGAACTGTGACAACAATGCTACTTTTTTTTTTACCTCATCACACGATTATTTGTTAATTTTGTTAATTTGTTAATTCACGCATACACTAAATAAACCGAATGTATCAGTTTCATCTGCTGCTCTTTGTGAGCGTCATATTTTTTGTTCTATATCTGAAGTAAATGAACTGTCACAACATCATCTGCTGTACTCTTTGTGATGCTAAATGACCAGTGCAGTGATTTGCATAAACAGGTAAGAATATAAGCACCAATAGGAGAATCACACTTTGACAAGCAAAAGTCAGAGTGGTGTTCTGTATATTTATTGATATAAGTCCAGATGGTAATATTATGCACGTAATGGATGTGATAACCTGCAGTTGTTACTTTAAAGAGCTACATTATATAGCCAGAAGTATTGGGACATCCCTCCAAATCACTGAATTCAGGTGTTCAATCACTTCCATAGCCACAGGTGTATAAAATCAAGCACTAGGCATTCTACAGACATTTGTGAAAGAATGGGTGGCTCTCAGGAGTTCAGTGAACTCAAGCGCCGTACAATAAGTCCATTCGTACAATTTCCACACTACTAAATATTCCACGGTCAACTGTTAGTGGTGTTATAACAAAGTGGATGCAACTGGGAACAAGGAAGTGTTAGGCCATGTAAAATCACAGAGCGGGGTCAGCGCATGCTAAGGGTCACAGTGCGCAGAAGTCACCAACTTTCTCCAGAGTCAATAGCTACAGACCTCCAAACTTTGTGTGGTCTTCAGATGAGCTCAAGAACAGTGTGTAGAGATCTTCATGGAATGGGTTCCCATGGCCGAGCAGCTCATCCAAGCCTTACATCATCAAGTGCACTGCAAAGCGTGGGATGCAGTGGAGTAAAGCAGCCGCCACTGGACTCTAGATTATTGGAGACGAGTAGAGTGATGACTCGCACTTCTCTGTCTGGCAATCTGATGGATGAGTCTAGGTTTGGCAGTTGCCAGGAGAACGGTACTTGCCTGGCTGCATCGTGCCAAGTGTAAAGTTTGGTGGAGGGTGGATTATGGTGTTGGGTTGTTTTTCAGGGGTTGGGCTTGGGCCCTTAATTCCAGTGAAAGGAACTCTTAATGCTTCAGCATACCAATACATTTTGGACAATTTCATGTTCCCAACTTTATGCGAACAGTTTAGACATGGATGAGTGAGTTTGGTGTGGAGGAACTTGACTGGCCTGCACAGAGTCCTGACCTCAACCCGATAGATCACCTTTGGGATGAATTAGAGTGGAGACTGCGAGCTGCAGACCTTCTTGTCCAACATCAGTGCCTGACCTAGAAATGCCCTTCTAGAAGAATGGTCAAAAATTCCCATAAACATATAGAACACTATAACTTATCTCTTACTATAACACTTTAGAAAATAGTTTTATAGGTATACTATATATCCGTGCATTTAAGTTGATTCAGTGATAAAATCAGTTAATTAGGATATTAGTCTTTTTTTAAGTGCATAAGGAATTGTCATATCTCTTAAGCAACAGGTTTTGTTGATGCAGCTACATCTGCAAGAGCGTATATGTTCCTCTCACAGTGTAAACATGAGTAATATAAATGTACATCAGATGGACACAGACAGATATGGCAGTTGTGAGTTCTCTCTCTTTCTCTCTCTGTCTTCTTCACTCACTTCCCTTCATCTTCGGGCTCGGCCCATGGTTATGTTCTCTGTCTTTAATAAGCTGTTCTTATGCTAACACAGAGTGACGCGGGCCAGCGGCCCTGCACAGTAAGACCCCTGTCTATGTGTGTTTGTGTGTGTGTGTGTGAGAGAGAGAGATGGTCAAGGTTTTAAGATTGTGCATCTGTCTTTATGGAATGGATGATGATTGTGTGTGTGTGTGTGTGTGTGTGTGTGTGTGTGTGTGTGTGTGTGTGTGTGTGTGTGTGTGTGTGTAGTCCTGTCAGTGTTTTTTAGTCTGTGTTCATCTGAAACGAACAGAATCAAGTGTCTGCATATCAAGATGTAAAGAGTGAAGAGTAAACTTTTTGAACACTGTCACATTGAGAAATGTTACTTAGTGAAATTCACAGAAATATCAACCCCCAAAATCACGAGAAACAAAATAAGAAATTCCATTTTTGACATTTTATATATATATATATATATATATATATATATATATATATATATATATATATATATATATATATATATATATATAGTACAGAGGCATTTCTAATAAATACTTTTTTATATTTTTTAACATGTTTTCTGTGATAAAAACTTTCCTGTGAAATTTTTTTAAAAAAATATTTCAGCATCATTACTCCAGTCTTCAGAGTCACATGATCCTTCAGAAATCATTGTAATGCTGAAAAGAAGATGATAATTCTTAGATGAATAGGAAGTTCAGCAAATGTCTTGTAATTGAATAATCTTGAAACTGAATAGTCCTTACTATCATTTTTGATCAATTTAATGCATCGTTGATAAAATAAAAAATCAACTGGTGACCTGATGGGAAATGAACATTGCTAATTGGTCCTAATTGTTGCTGTTTTTTATTTTTATTTATTTTTTTACTTTGAGGTGACCCAGAGATGATCCGCCCTTACATTAATTCAACAGCATTTTGAATGAGTGATTTGAATGGGATGTATGGGATGGCCGGCAACTGTGTGTGTGTGTGTGTGTGTGGTAGATATTTTCCCTAGAACTCTCTCTCGCCTGCGGGTGCGTCCCCATTATAACACACTGTCGCTGGTCGACTCACCCACCCAGCCCCATCACACCAACTCAGCTGGAAAACACCCACCAAATGAGAAGTGACAGCTGCTTTGAGTGTGTTTGTGTGTGTTTGTCAGCGAGCGTGGATTTCGGGGTATATGCCGGCACTTATTTGATATACTGAATTTGACTTCTTAAAGTATGGGATAAAAGAGCACATCAGGGCTTGAAAAGAGCGAATAAGCATTTTTCATGAATTATTGGCAACACTTGTAATAATTTTCATTAAGAAAATTAAAAAGCTAGTTTTTTAGACTAGATATTCTACAGTCATTCACATGGGCTCTGAAGGTATAGTTTACCTAAACATGAAGTTTGTCATCATTTACTACTCCTATGTTGTTCCAATCCTGTGTGAAACACAAAGGTCCATGCAGTACAAGTCAAGGCTTACAATGTTATAGTATTTCGAAAATATTTTTATGTTTTGCAGAAGAAAGACATGCATGTGCAGGTTTGGAACGAGATGAAGGTGAGTAAACGATGACAGGATTTTTTTGGGGGGGTTGAACTAGCCCTTCAAACTTTGTAAGCGCTCTGATACTATCCTGAAATCCTGGTTTTGGACATAAGTATTAATAAAATGTAGGCTACTCATTTTATCAATAAAGCACAACAGAAACAACTGCTAATATAAGCTTTTTTTTGGATCTGCTGACCATGAAAATACAATTGAAAAATGTCTCCGTTTAGTTTGCTAAGGTTTAATGTCGCAGTGGTGAATGTAAAGTTCAATTTTATCCTTCAGAGTGAGAAATATATCAGATAACATCTTGATTTTTAGCAGATTTAGAATTGTAATGGTTGAATTATTGTAATAGGCAGAGCAAAGACCAATAAATAATTTGGAAAATGTCTACATTAATTGCATAAACTGTTTAGTAATATTAGAAGCATTAAATTGCACCACTGGAACAATCTGAAAACACATTTCACACAAGCACTATATCAAGTAAATCTGAATTACAGCTACAGTTCTTGACATTAGATCACAGCACCGCTTCCGTTTGTCATTTACAGTTTGGAGGCTGCCAGAGCAGATAGCCCATCAGTCGGCACTTTACATGACCCACATGCAGCCCACCTGCCAGTCTGAGCGCAGCGGGCCGGCGTCTCGCTCACAGCTAAAGGTGAGGTCTGTTCCGCGTCTGACTTCCATGAACTCGCGTCAAACTGAGTCAGCTGCTGGTGTCACTGGAGATGAGAGGATGGCCAAACACATGTCCTCATCTGCTTGCACATTTACCTGGAGCTTTGACATTGCAAACTGACATTTACTGAGTTCTGCAAAAGTCTAGGAGTAGACTGCTAATATAATTCCACCAATCACAACCAGGAAAGGAAATAAAGGAAATGTATGTAAGTGGCCAACACTGGTATTGCAATGACTTTCAAATGACTGTAGAGCGGTGTATCTCCTCTCCCCCTCCCCCTGACTCAAGGTTGCCAGATATGCAGCAGGATCAGCAGGAACGTTTGTAGCTCAGCTGTGGTAACTAGAGCAGATCTGGCAACCCGGATGCTGAAACACTACTGACTTCATGATTGGTCGATAGGTGGAGGGCGGAGCTTCAGGCCAAAACACAAAATGTCAACATCAACATCAGTTGAGGGCTGCAACAACAACTTTTAAATGACAATATCCTGGCCGGAGTACTGTTGTGTGTGATATAAAAAATTTGAAATTAACATGATTTATTAATGTCTAGTGACATATCAGGGCCATTTTATGATTCATTGAAATATATTTCTTACGTACAGCTCCTTTAAGTAGCATTTATAAATGTGCTTTAGAAAAAGAAAAAAGCATATACCGAAGCATCAAAGCACAAAATGGCAACTATAGGAACAGAAGTCCTTACAAGCATCTGTTTGGAAGCCTGAAAAAAGATTTTTTCGCAGTATTCATGCTGAAGGACCACTTTTTTTTTATTTTTTATACAATTAGATCTTATTACCAAAAATGAGTGTAAATGAACTTACATTTCAAATTTTTTATTTAATTTAACTTGGTACAAATATTATATATATATATATATATACAGAAATAAAAATTAATAAAAGCTATAGACATATTTTAACAATTATAAAAATGACAAAAACAACTCAATTACTAAATTTAATAAGTTTGTAATCATTACTAAAATTACAAACAAAATTACTCGAATAAATGTATGTTTTTTTATTGTATTTCATTATAATACAATGGATTTAGGTTTTAATAACATTTGATTATATTTAATTAAAATAAATTGCAAATCATTAAATTTAAAAATTCAAAATACAAATAAAACCTTACTTTTATCTAAATTATACTAAAATAAGGCAGATTTTCCAACTAATTATTTGACAGCCTTTTCCTAACATCATGCTTTACTGTGATTTTCCCAAACAAACGTTTTTTGTTGTTGTTGTTGTTCTTTCTCGTTGAAGTAGATGAAGTTGGCTTAAATAAAGTTTGAGAACTGCTAAACACCAGAAGACCTGATAGTAATAGGAAAGTTCACCAAACCTTTTGCTGTTTTGCCGATCCGTCTGAAGAAGCCCAGAGTTTTAGATTTAAGGGGCTGAAGTTTATTTTCATCATCTGTTTTATCATTTCAGTCTGATCTCAACAGTTTGGATGACGCATTTGATGTTGTGGAGGCTGTTATTAAAGGATGGAGCAGTTAAAAACTATATGAAACTCCACAGCTGCCCGTGTGTGTGTGTGTGTGTGTGTGTGTGTGTGTGTGTGTGCAATGATATAAAACTCATTTCACAAAAAGGAAGTTACATAAAAGTCTTAAAGGCACAGCAGCAAAACAACAATGCATGCAAATGTATTAGCTAAATTATTACTGAAATTACACTATAAAATGTTTAAAGAAAATAAAGATTATTGTATGTTTTTCAAGATTTCAGTAATTTCGCCTTAAAATTCCATTCTTATTTCTTGTGAAAAGTTTCTGAGTGAAAATTGTTTCAAAGTAGTTCCTATACATTTTAATTCCAGTGCACACCATGAAACATTTATTTTATAAAGTATTTAAAATTATAAAAAATATTTTAGATGACTCCTTTCAAATATCTAGTACAATTTAAAGTTGCCATTAAAAAACAGAAGTCTCAACAGTCTTTTCTTCCTAATTGTGGTGAAACTGCTTCTCAAACAAGAAACAAATCGTGGCTTGATTTTGTTCATGGGAAACTGATTGGATGGTTGTGGTTTGCTATTGGTGGATCTCATGTGAGTGACAGATTGCCCCGCCCTCGCGCCAGTAAACACCTCATCAGCAGTTGCTGCAAAAGGAAGGGGAAGTTATTTTCATTCTAGATTTTGAGGCATGTGAACTTAAAACACAATAACTATACGTGAAAGAATAAATAATTTATATTAAATGCTACAATATTCCATAAAAAACAAGAATTTGACTTGCGATTTCATTGGGACTAACAAGTGCGCTTTGTTTTGTTTTTTTAATAGTCAGTTTTTTTGCATATTACAATTCCAACCGTTAAACATTTTCCTGGTCTCGATAAGCCTGACAAGCCAGACCCACATCAAGATGTTTGGTCTGGAAACTCACCATTGACAGCTCAATCCGAGGGGCGGGATAAACGGTTGTCTTTCAAACTCTCTTTGCAAATTTTGCCGTATCCAATCGGCAAATCTCCGAACACATCTTCCCTTTTTAAGAATGACTTCAGTGCCGTTCTTTGTTCTTTTCTCAGAGAAAAGCTTAACTCCAAGTCTTCCAGAGTCACCGCCAAAGCTGATTCGAAAGACCGCCGCTCGCCAGTTTCTGTGTTTACTAGAAGCACGCAAACGCAACTCGGCCATCATTATGTTAAGCCCCGCCCACCGACTCTATACACGATGTGATTGGCCCGACCAGAGTTAGGTTTTTACAGCTCAGAAGTGTATTGAGAGTTGCTAGACGGCACTCGCGGCAGATTAGACTTGCTGCCGCTAGGCTGCGTCTAGATTTCTAGGCTAGGTCTCGATAACATCTCTGAAGATCTTGCACGGTCTCGGACGAGAGCGTTGATCATGTAAGCAGGTGTCCTGCTGTAGACTCAAGTCTGTCTCGCTGAGATAAGAAAACTGGACTCATCAAAGGTGTCTGGAAATGCCATCGCGATCTCATTATGCACAAAAATCACCTTCATCTCCGTCTGTCTGAAAACACAACCTCACTTTGACTCGATCCGGTGGTTTACACTGCTGGGCTGCCTGTGATCTTTAACAGCTTAATCCATGGAAAATAAGGGATTATTCTTTTCTATGCAACTGTGATTTGCTTTGGCAAAAGCTCAACAGGCTGTCGTCATGTTTCATCATTGTTTTCCCCGCGGGAAGCCTGTTATTGGCAGATCTCCGTCTGTGAATTGTTTGTGTTCAGAGTGCAGACAGTTACCTTTCTCACCTGTCAGTCATCGGCTGTTTGTTTTCCATCCTCCGTGTTTTGATGTGCGCGTCGGCGGGTATCTTTGTGTCTGAGATGACATTCTGATTGCGATGACTCTAATTTGAGGATACACATAGACACCCCCGGAGGAAAGGGGTCGGGGGCTTATGGGTAGACTGACCTCTCCTTGATGTTTGGTTATTGGCTGTTTAGCAGACGCTTCTTTTCATGCACAGCGACTTAAGTACACTTACCATAGGGGGCAGTCCTGGGGTTAAACGCCCTGCTCAAGGCCACAGTGGTCATGGAGCAACTTTACAGGTCATCAGTTGCCCTTTCCGGGACCTACTGTACAACTTTAAGCCTTCCCAGTGGTGCCCAGATTTTTAATGAGCTTAAAGAAAGCCGACTTTCAACTGGAAGGGGCATATTTTGCATATTACATGGGTCTCTGAAATGGTTGATTCTGACTGGTCAGTCACGAGGTCAGTTATTTTTTTAAAATAACGAAATAATACAATTGTTATAATGATCAAAAGCAACACTGTGCTGCTTCCTTGAGTCTGTCGTACTGATTATTACTCTGTTCGAAGCGGTTTTGCGGACACACAGAGCGTACGCGAGCTGAATCGTAGCATTGCCAGTCAAGACTAACCATTTCAAGATTTATTATCGATTTATTTTTGAATGCTGAATTTTAGGAATTATCCCTTTTGTGCATTATATGACAAATTTGTCCAGTTTACTTAATTAAATTGTGCAAACTAGTTGTCTTAAAGGGTTAGTTCACCCAAAAATGAAATTGATGTCATTAATGAGCCTAATGTTGTTCCACACCCGTAAGACCTCCGTTCATCTTCACACACAGTTTAAGATATTTTATATTTAGTCCGACAGCGTATCTAAGTGTATGCCCACTTTACTGTCCATGTCCAGAAAGAGAATAAAAACATCATCACAGTAGTCCATATGTGACATCAGAGGGTTAATTAGAATCTCTTGAAGCATCGAAAATACATTTGGGTCCAAAAATTACAAAAACTAAGATTTTATTCAGCATTGTCTTCTCTTCCGGGTTTGTGTTCAAACCTCAAATAAAGATTTAAACAGTTATGAATCAGTGAATCGATCCATGATTCGGATTGCCAATGTCACGTGATTTCAGCATTTTGGCAATTTGACCTGTGATCCAAATCATGAATCAATCCACTGATTCACAACCGTTTGAATCTTTATCTTAGGTTTGAACACAAACGTGGAAGAGAAGACAATGCTGAATAAAGTCGTAGTTTTTGTTATTTTTGGACCAAAATTGTATTTTCGATGCTTCAAGAGACTCTAATTAACCCTCTGATGTCTCATATGGACTACTTTGATGATGGTTTTATTCTCTTTCTGGACATGGACAGTATAGTGTGCATAGACTTAGATACGCTGACAGACTAAATATAAAATATCTTAAACTGTGTCTGAAGATGAACGGAGGTCTTATGGGTGTGGAACGACATTAGGGTGAGTCATTAATGACATCAATTTCATTTTTGGGTGAACTAACCCTTTAATTCAGTGAAGTAAGCATAACTTAATTGCATCAAGTTGTTCTTTCTTAAACAGATCCAAGTTTAGTCAACTCAATTCTATTTGTGATCTGAGGAAGTGTAATCCCAGAATGCATTGCAGCATGAATAAATGTTTGCTTTGTTTTACTATTTTTGGCTTTATTTGACCATTCGTCTTTTGTCAGAACACAGACACAGACTTCAAGTCCAAGTTAATTGAATAAAAGAAAAAAAAAATTGTGCTATACTAATTTGGATAACAGTCATATTGAAGAGAAGCTTGTTGACTTAATTTTCACAAGCCAATGAGTTTCTTCATATTTATAAGAATTAATCACATTTTACAAAGAGGCAAAAGTTATTATATTTTAATAAAAGATGATCAAGATAACCAGTTTTTCTTTGGAATTACTCAAAAGTGCGACTAGGACCAAGCATTAGGAATGTATAAATAAGGTCAATTTCTAGTTTAAGTTGACTTTAACGCGTATGATAGTGCTGTTCCTCTTACAAACATCTGGGCTTATTTCTCAACTCAGCGTGTTGAAGATCGCTGTGAGCTTCTGCTTTGACATTCAGAGTTAATTATATCGTTTAACTGAGAGAGTGTCCCATTAATGAAAGAGCAGATATATGAGGAAGTGTATATGCATTGCAGCATGAATAAATGTTTGCTTTGTTTTACTATTTTTGGCTTTATTTGACCATTCGTCTTTTGTCAGAATAACGCCAATAACGACAGCAAAGAAACCATTGTTGTGTTTTGATGCTGAATGTTGAAGTCTGTGTGTGACTCAGGCATGGTCAGTTGCAAAATATTGTATTCAAATATTGAGATTATATCAACCTAGTTCATGCCAGCAAAAAGTTAAGTGTTAGCAAAAAAAAAAAAAAAAAAAAAGTTAAAATCTCATTCAGTTAAGATCATTAAAATAAAATCTCAGTTAAGATCATTATTTGACATGAGTTAATAAGAACAAATATAGTGCAAAAGTAATAAATATTATATATATATATATATATATATATATATATATATATATATATATATATATATATATATATATATATATATAATATTTATTACTTATTTTATATATATATAAAATATTTATTACTTTTGCAGCACTTTGTTTGCTTGAAGATGCAAAGATGAAATAAAATACACAACACAATTTCTTAAAGAAAATGAACATAAAAAAATGGTATTGTTAAAAAAGATAAAGTTGTTTTATGAAGTAAATTCATTAGATACGCTTTTGTTTATTGAAATATAATGAAATCATTCAACTGGAATCCAGAAAAATTTAAACGGACAACACAGAATTTGCTGCATTAGTTGTAAAAGTTGATAAAACAGATTTTGGGATTTTCTTTTTTTACAGATTTCATGAGGCCCTAGTCTAGCAACCAGTTTATCCTCAGAAGAACTCATTAGATGGAAACTGACGTTGTCAGCTATCCAATGCAGTTTTTATGTGAACAATATGCATGTGACGGTCAGTGGGCGGTCAGTGGCCGTGCTGTCCGAGGCTGACACTAGTCTCTTGCTGTCGCCCATCACTTGAGATGCACATTATTTTGGCTGCATGAATTTGTGGTATTATGTTACAGAAAAGTGCCTTAATACTTTTTAGCATCTGCACTCCTTTTGACATTAAGCTTAGAGTCAACATCAAATGGCATTCAAAACGCATTTTATCATGAAATGATGTTCAACTAGGAAAATGTTGTCCATTTGATTGAAACATGAAAAGCCGTTTCACACCAGAATGGACCCGAATGAGAGTTTGGAGTTGATTATGGAGGACTATTCCAGTATTGTTAATTAAAACTAATAAAATATTTTTTTTTCTTTTTTTTCAACTTTACAAGCAAAACTAATAAAAATGACAAAAGGACATAACAAAATTACAAAATGAGCATACAAATAATACAGAAATAACTGCTTAAAACTTTTGCTTCAAATATAATGCTTCTTATTATGATTATTATTAAAGATTTTTTAAAGGCTTTTATTGAGTATATCTGAAATGTTCGAGTTACACAGACTTCTAAAGAAAATAAATTGTGCTATATTAGTTTATTTGGATAACAGTCATATTGAAGAGAAGCTTGTTGACTTAATTTTCACAAGCCAATGGGTGTCTTCACTTTTTTTAAGTAGTGAATTAATCACATTTTACAATGAGGCAAAAGTTATTATATTTTAATAAAAGATGATCAAGATAACCAGTTTTTCTTTGGAATTACTCAAAAGTGCGACTAGGACCAAGCTTTAGGAATGTAAATAAGGTCAATTCCTAGTTTAAGTTGACTTATGATATGTATGACGTATGATAGTGCTGTTCCTCTTACAAACATCTGGGCTTATTTCTCCACTCAGCGTGTTGAAGATCGCTGTGAGCTTCTGCTTTGACATTCAGAGTTAATTATATCGTTTAACTGAGAGAGTGTCCCATTAATGAAAGAGCAGATATGGTGTACACTCTTGATGAGAGGTTGAAGAAAGTAATTAAAAAAACCCTCAAGGCTGGAGATGAAACTCCTGATATCTCAAACGTGTGCGATCTTTGGTCTGTCCGTGCTGAGCTGAAAGGAACCATGTCATTTAAACTTCACATCTAAACATCTTGTTGTTTCCATAGCCAGCCCTCATCATCTCTCGTCTCCCTCCCGGCGCTCATGCCATGCCAGCTCCAAGCCTTTCTCTTTTCTCTCTCTTTCTCTCGTTCTGTTGTTTTGAAACACTGATCATTTCTGATTAGGAGGAAGTGCTTCCCTGCAGACGTGGCATTTCACACTCATTATACCTAGCTGTGATCTCTCCTCTTTTCTTTATCATTTAAATCTGCCGTTTTCTCTCTTTATCTTTCTTGTTCGGATTTTCTTATAACACAGACATCTACTCATTCGTGGCAAATAACAGCATATGCATGCACAGAAAGGCGATTTGTGTGAATATTATATTTTTTATAGCAAATCACAAAATGTTTTGGATACGTTCACATCTGTGTATAGCATTGATGACGTTTTTTTAAACCACCTTTTAAAGTAAGCATGAAACAGAAATTGCGATAGTCTTCCCTGTTGAAAAAAACAGCATATTCTGGTTAGGAAGCATGGCAGCTGGTTTGAGCTGGTTTAAGCTGGTCCTGAACTGGTTATAAGCTGGCCCTGAGATAGATTTCTTAGGACCAGCACCTGACCAACTAAGGACCATCTAAAACCAGCTCAAGACCAACTAAGGACCAGCTCATGACCAACTAAGGACCATCTAAAACCAGCTCAAGACCAGCTAAGGACCAGTATAAACCAGTTTATGACCTGCTCAAATCAGCTGCCATGCTTCAAAGCATACCTAACCAGCATATGCTGTTTTCTTCCCTAATGCGATGTATATAAAAATGTAGGATGAGACTTGATTTTGTCCATGTGGAATTGGTTGAATGGTGGTTTGCTATTGGTCTTTACAAATTTCCAACTGTTGTGAATCTTGAATGCTTTTCAAGCTTGATTACACCTTGATTGAGGTGGTAGAAAATAATCCAAATGGATTTTGGATTATTTATTAAAGATGTATTAATGTTACTGTAGTATGAAGCGGGTGGGAGCGGAACGTAGCGATTGCTAATGAGAGACAAGCGCAACACACACTTCAAGATGAGTGCTTCTGCTTCTTCCGCTCATGTGTATCTAACACAGCGATGTTTAATCATAGCAGATACATTTGAGTGCGTTGTATACATTTGAGTTATGTTATAATGCTACACTGTGCGTTCATTTGGCGGCAACTATGTGACACTTGTTCACACTGCAGTGAGCTAGATCGATATTAGTCATGGTAAAATCAAGAAAACCAGATTCAAACAATAAGACTAACTGTGTTTAGATATAACAATGATTAGTTTTTTGTCAATGAATGTATCCAATAGTTCCTCTCCTGTCTAATAAGACACATCATATATTAAAGTGTCTTTGCTGTTTCCATGGTTTCTAGTAAATAAAACATTGAGGGAAATCGAAGGTAAAGCGGGTATGATGTCACTGATACACGACGCACACAAATGGTCCGTGTCCTGGTTAAAATGATTTCTGGATTTAAACATTCTTGGAAACATCTGGGATCATTTAAAGGTGCATCTCTGTAACATTTTTAAATGTAAGTATCAAAAAACATTTGGACAGTGTTATATATTTCGTTCAGTCCAATACTTATAATATCCCAAATGTTTCCAACTAAATCGTAAGGAAATTGCCTTTTTAACCAATCATTCAACACATGGCATAGTAAAAGTCCCGCTGCTCACACGGCGTCGCCTCTTTAACAATCGCTCCAGCGGCCGTGCTCAGCTCCACAATACTCTGTCCTGCTCTGCTTCATATTACAGTAATGTAAATAATCGCATCCAGAAACTTGAGTTCTGCCTGAGTCATGTCCCGAATCCTTTCCACCGGCTGTGAGATGAAGTCCCATGATTCTGAGCTCAAATTTTGCGTGATCAAACTACGACTTTGTTTTGAATAGGCGCTCTCTAGCACCGAAAATTTACTTAGTGCACCTTTAAAGATCCCGTTTTTTATCTGGTTTCGAAGCATTGATTGTTTTGACAGTGTGCAATATAACATGAGTTCATGTTTCGCGTGTAAAAAAAACAGTATTTTTCACACAATTTACTTATCTGTATACCGCTGTTTTCTCTGTCCTAAAAACGGCCTGATGATTTCCTTGTTCTATGAAGTCCCTCCTTCAGAAACACGTAACGAGTTCTGATTGTGCCAGCGCTTCCCGTGTTGTGATTGGACGGCAGCTTAGCGTGTGTTGCCCGGAAAGGTCCCGCCTCTCACCATAATAGGGAGATGCACACGCTCAATGTTATTGTAAAAATTTCTATATTACCGTAACAATTTGAGCCGGAGAATATCGAAGAGGATCGATTACAATCTGCTCAGGAAAGACTTTTGCAGGATGTTTCACAATGGTAAGCTTTAGATTTAGTAGTTGTCATACTTTTACGTTTGGCTGTTACAAATGACAATGTTAAATGTTACAAACAGTTTGTGAAAAAAAAACTTGTGGTATAGGATTTTGTCTGTATGTCGAATTAACGACGGTGACGGTGTTGAATTTTTTAAATAAGTGCATTGTTTATTCCTACCTTAGTTACGCTTGAGCACAAGTTTTGATTAGTAATATATGTACGCGGTAACTGTGACAAAATGCCAATAGAGGTTGAAAACATCTGCTGCAAAGAAATACAAAAAGTACTGTCAAAACCTCCTAAGTAAGTAATTTTAATTTTGTTGGCAAACAGCGTTGCCCTTTGTGTAATGAGTTACATAAACGGTTAAACGCACCAACTTAAATAATAAAATACACTTACTGGTTGTGGTCCATAAACAACGCCTTCTCCAAACAAAGAGGGAACTTCTTCATCTTTCAAGAATACTTTTTGTGCGAATCCGGCATTAAACTGATTAAGATTGAGGAAGCTGTCCTCAGCAAAATGTGTTGCACATAGTTTTACATTTTGGTTATAATTTTTAGGAACCGAGTTAAACTCTAAGTACAGCGTCCGTGGGAAGGCCAAACAAAGGTGATTTGACTCCGGGATGAAAATAACAGCGTCTCGACGACATGGCGACAAACACACTCTACAAACGCAACACTTCCTCTTCTCCACATGGGAGAGCAACAAGACCACGCCCCCTTTTTTGCACATTCTTGTGAGCGGAGGGTTGGAACAAAATGTTTTAGTGACGTCATTCCTGAAGGAAGTGCTGCGGTGTAGTCCAAACCGGCCGTTCGCTGTAGGCTTTGAAAGGGAACTTCTGTTAAATATCTCGCTTGGCATTGAACTTTGAGCTTTATAATTTTACAGGTATTATTTATGCTCTAACAGCAACATTTCACACTAACTAAAGTTTAAAAGATGGAATCGCGAAGAACAGGGCCTTTAAGGACACAAGTCATCAGAATATATAACATTGTTCTAGTGGTTTTTGGATATTTGAATCCAAAAATCTTACATATTGTGACTTTAAACTTGGACTCTTTTTAAAGAAAACACTTGACAAATTATTGCTGTTAAGTGAATTTTTTAAAATATTTTTATTATGTAAAATTCACAAAAAAAGAGAGTATTTTTCAAGTTTATATGAAAAAAATGTATATATATACTGTATAAACTTGAAAAGTACTACTTTATGTGCATTTTACATAATAACAATATTATATATATATATAATTATTCCAAAACATGTTTACTCTAAAACTGTGAAAAACAAAGCCTTAAACAAACCCATTAATCCAAACAAGCTGTGCTCCAAATTTAAGGTTGATATCTCAGAAAATGAGCTTTCAGTAAGAATTTGTTTGTCCGCTGTACCAAAGGTTCCCACTAGGGCTGGGATAAACGATTATTTTTTAAATGATTAATCTAGCGATTATTTTTTCGATGCATCGATTAATCTAACGATTAATTTTTCCTGTCCGATTCGGTAACGATTCGATTCGATTATCGATTATCTCCCCATTAATTGCCTAATAGCAATTTATACATGTTGATTTAATTATCTGAATGAAAAAACGAATTCCTTAACATTGCAATATATGTTTATTGCTCTTAAAATTTCAAAGTAAGACTATTCAAGAGCAATGCATTCAATAAAACCTTGAAAACATAAAGTACACACACACACACACACACACAGACACACACACACACACACAAATAAATAAGTATTAACCTACAACAAAGAAACATATTATACGATTTTTCTATGTATGCAACTCAGCCTACAGGCTATGCCCATCGATTAAATATCAACAAGTTGGTTAATCAAATCTGGGGACACACTGCAAGCGTGAGCGTCTCGGCTGCGTGGCGTGTCGTGTTTTGTTTTGTTTCGGCTCACATGTTAACAGGTTGGAGTTTGCACACTGACTGTGACGCGCGGAAAACGCGTGCATGCTAGAAATAGAAGAGCGCCTATTTTTCACGTGTGTTGGGATTAAATTACATTTTCATGTTTGAAAGTCTGTAGGTTTACATAAATGCAGATATAGGCCTAATTGTAATAATAAAAAACGTCAATTAACGATTTTGAAATATTGCAACTGTCAATACAGAACGAAATATTCTGTAGCCTAGTATTTGCCGTCAATACCATAGATATGTGGCTACTCCCGACGTTTTCTTTGCTGTATCAGTAGGCTATTTATGTTTAACATTAGGAATAGGGCTTCCCTCCGCATCAATAGCAGCAGCAGCGCCGCGTCAGACACGCTTCTAGTGTGCAGAGGCAGAGAAAACGCCACGCAGCCCCGTGGCTGACCCGCAACAGAAACGCCACGCGCATCCGCGGCATGACAGTGAAAACAGTTACATGTGGAGTGCATTATGGGCGCTAATACTCCGTTTAAAACCGGAATAGTCCTGGGATGAAACTGCTCACTTAGAGGATGGATACCCTCGGTCACATCAGCGCGATTAGACATTGAACATTTTAAATTTAAAACAGCTTATTATGTAGGTAACGTAGCCAATGTGTCCGATGCTTTCACTTGATGCAAACGTTTGTTTTTGTGATTAAAATACATCAAATATTACCAAAACATCTGTCTTCCTGTGTGCAGAAATTTGTTTATGTAGCCGTGACAACAAAACGCGTGCGCGCCTGGAGCAGGCGCTCTTAACACAGACGCGCATGCCTGTGATGCTCCGTGCGCAACCGCGCGCCAACCCCATAGACTGTGGCCAACCCGCAAGCCTTGCACTTCTGAAAGTCTGAGGAGCCACTCGTGTTGCTACCATAGATATACATAATAAATAATATACTTAATTACATAATATACTTTATTATGTACATCTATGGTTGCTACTACTCTCCGGCGCCGCCATCTTTATTTTGAATCTGACGAATCGACGCGCATATTTTGCGTCGACGTATTTTTTGCGTCGACGTCATCGATGACGTCGACGCGTTGTCCCAGCCCTAGTTCCCACAAGATGAAATTCGTCCCCCAATTTGTGATTGGCAGTCTGGCCAATCAGAGCAGAGCAGGCTCACCGAAAGGAGGGATTTAGAGTCCTTTGAAAATCATTGAACAATGTGCTGATGTGCAATGTACTTAATGAGAAAAATGAACTTGACCTTTGATGAATGTTAACCTGTTGTAGGAGACTCCAAAACAAAATTAGGACAATTAATAAAAAGTTAAATAGTATATAAATATTATTAAAAAAGCTAAACTACAGTCACTTATGAGGGTTCATTTTAAATTAGGATGCTCCCTACGTAGGCAGCTGCCAATGTAAACAACAAACGGCAGGACAGACACTGCAAGCGTGACTTTACAATCAGTCAAGTGGTCAAAAGTGTTAGAAAAATCCCATTTATTAGCAAAAGCAAAAAACTATTAGCTGTTACAATTAGAACAGAAGATATTTAGATACATTGTCATGATTATTGTGATATATACAGTATATTGTTTTAGATAGTGGTCGTCATTATAAATGAAATATTTCTGTTACAGTTACCATATAGATCCCCATCCATTGTTAAGTGATAACTTTTAGTAGGGTATGGCCTAGTTTCACAGACAGGGCTTAGATTAAGTCAGGATTAGTTTATTTAAAGGTGCGGCGTGTACATTTTAGCAACATCTAGTGGTGAGGAGAATTGGAATCACCGAATGCTCACCCCTCCCTTTCGGAGCATATAGAGAAGCTATGGTGGCCGACACAGGACAAAAATGTTGTATCAGAGAGCAGAGTGACTAGCGCTCTGTAGAGAAGTTTGTCCCTTGAGGGCTACTGTAGAAACATTGTGGCGCAAAATTGTGTCTTCACTGTAAGGGAACCGGCGGTGTGTGTAGATAGACACGGCTCATTCTTAGATAATAAAAACATCACAGATCATTATTTAAGATCTTTAACTGAAAACAGTTATGTATATTATATTGCATTTCTGTCAATAGAGCCTCATAAATTCTACACACTGCACCTTTAAGTAGCTTTTATATATGTGTGCATCTTGAGACAAAACAATTGCACTGACATATTTGAACAGCTCAAACATGTATTGTAGTCTGGGACTAGGCTTAAAGGGTCATGAAACCCCCCTGCTGCAGCGGTGTTTTTTCACACCTTCGATTTGAAAAAGCTTGTTAAAAGGGGAGTGGTCGACTGTGAAAAGGTGGGATGGTATTGTGTGGAAAGAGGGAATGTTTGCATAAATAGGGGAGTGTCTGTCAGTAGGTGGGTTCTGAGACATGTTCTTGGTTCACGTTGGCATTGTTTACCACAGAGAGATTAAATGAGGGATGAGTACAGCGAATGAGAGAGCTATGAGTGGCGTGCAGCAGAGATCGCAAATCATTCAGCTCTTCAAAGTTCAAACCAGCATAATTCAGTGAGAAATGAAAATAAATGTTATTCTGCATGACGAAATATTTTGCAAACGTGATAAAACTATATTTGTCCAAATATGCACGCTGTTTGGCAAGATGAACAACGCGCCGACTTGATAAGAGAACGTGAACCACCCAACATGCGATGTGATAAGAGATGTGTAATTCTAGATCGGGGTAAAAGCGAAGAGGTTTGAGGCTATAGTCTCGACCGCGCATTGCCGTGACGATCCGCGCTGTCTATCACTCGGCAGCTAAATCTATATTTGTCCAAATATGCATCACACTGTTTCACTAAGAGCCCGAACACATGCGGTTTAGTGCATGGCTGTGACGACAAATAAAACGGAGAGGACGTGGCTTTTGTTCATTAGCCTACAGATTACAGATTGGTTATTTTGCACTCCTGACATAGATAGTCAACGCTTGCAGGTTCGGCGTGCGATTCCTCAGGTGAATTTTACTTTACCGAGCCTTTGTAGCAAAGGCTTCCACAGACGGCGCCGGTTACAGCTCGCTCGGCGCCCTTTACGTTACTTCGTATCAGCACAACGCCTAGCTTTCCTCCGTGACTTTTCCGCACGCTGCTTCCAAAACTTCCCCACCATATCTCTACAATAATGATGTAAGACGAGCCTGACAGAAGTGACTGTCTCATGCATATTAACTAAATTATCTTGTATGCATACTACAGCGCAGGGATTGGACTGAATGAGCTTTATGTCATGAATATATATCGAGAATTGCTCAGAGCGGTCGACGTCAGCATGTGCCCAGCTGCCCATACTTGGGCCGAAAAGGCCGTGCCGACGTCAGCATTTGTGACGTTGCTCCGACTAAACTTTTCAAACCGGAAGACAGAAATCGCTCTGAAAAATGCAAAAATAACTATTTTCACATATGCATACCATTAATGAGTACCCTTAGTGTTTTCAATGATGTGCAGCCTATACATATCTGTTTACATCTCAAAAAAAGTGTTTTGGGGTTTCATGACCCTTTAAGTCTTGTCTGTGAAACTGGGTGAAAAGGTTTTTTAATGGTAATATAAGCTAAGAAAGTCTAATATTTCATAATTTCTTGGTAAAAACAACAAGCAGGCTTAGCTTTAGCTAATGAATGCTTTTGTGCTATTATTTCCACATACACAAATACAATGATTTACAATGGACAAGGTGTAATTTACAGCAGTCAAAACCAGGTGCATACACTCGTCTTATTAAGATTTTAGGGAATCGTTTAACATCATTCAACTCACATTATGTTGGAGACATTGGTAAACATCAGTGTAGATTCACAGATTGATCATACACACAAAGACAACATCATAATGAAATATCAACACTCACTTGAGTGGGCTTTAAATCAGTTACGACTGAAACCCTGAAGCCCTGCTCTCTCGTTCTGCTAGATTCATGTGTGTCTGTTGAAGGTTTCTGGGCCGATTCAAGAATCGAAAACCACTTCCTGTTGTGTTCTCCTTGTATCCAGGCTTTAAAACCACATGAACCTACTACAATGAAACAAGGCCATTTCCTTCAGGGTGCATAATGCATCATTTGACCCTTTAAACAAATTATCGTATGTTTTGTGACTCAGTTATGCGTCGAATTTCAGGTGAAAACATCCTGTAATGAACAGAACCATAGAGGAAAAATAGAAAATAAAATCTTTTATGAGCTAAACATGTCAGTGGTGTTAATAAACATCAGATTTACAACGTTACTAGATTAAGACCCCCTAATATCTCTTACCTATTCATACATGAGACTGAACTCAAAGACCTGTGGACCTCTAGTCACTGTACAGAATGAAGCCAGCGAAAGTGCTGTACTTGTTGCTGTTGCCGCCGTGAGCCTTCCCACCGTCCAGCTTGATGAAGATCTCGTCCCCGGGGTCGAGGTGCAGGATGACGGTGTTTGAGGCGTAGTCGTAACTCTGATCCTGATCCTGGGCGATGGCACTGGCTCTCACCTGAGAGAGAGAGAGAGAGAGAGAGAGAGAGAGAGAGAGAGAGAGAGAGAGAGAGAGAGAGAGAAATGCTGTTCTTTTGAACTTTATATTTCCAAAAAAATATGAAGCAGCACAACTTTTTCAACATTGATAATAATCATAAATGTTTCTTGAGCAGCAAATCATCATATCAGAATGATTTCTGAAGGATCATGAGACACTGAAGACTGGAGTAATGATGCTGAAAATTCAGCTTTGATCACAGAAATACATTACATTTTAAAAGATATTTAAACAGAAAGCAATTCTAATAAATTCAATATATTAATGTTTTTCCTGTTTCTATGATCAAAAAAATTCAGTCTTGGTGAGCAGAAGAGACTTCTTTCAAAATAAACCGTGCACATATACATATACATATATATATATATATATATATATATATATATATATATATATACATATATATATATATATATATATATATATATATATATATATATATATATATATATATATATATATATAAGAAGTATAAAAGAAAAACAAGTGTGTTTTGAATGATCTGAGGGGAGTAAAAAACATTCACTTTTTGGGTGAATTGTTTCTTTAAAACACTTCTTGAGGTGAGACCGATGGGATTGAAACACTTTTTTTCATTTTTCCTGTTTATGCAATCATCACATCACATTTTATGGCATATTGTCTGACTCTCAAACTACCGGCTGTGGTTGTTTCTGACAGATTAAATTTAGCACACTGTTTTTTTAATGAATCTGTTTCAAATAGCTTGATCTGTGCTTCTCCTTAAGCAGACCTTTTAAAAATGTAAATGATGAAAATGCGATCAGAAAGAAAGCTGGAGGCAAACCAGCATTGGATGTTCTTCACCTAATTTAAATACTTACAATGGAAATGTGATGTCAAGCCTTTTTAAAAAGCCTTTCTTTATAAAGGATTTTAACAATTACGATAAAATGTAGCCAATTCAATACAGAACATGAAAACTGAATTTTTATCAAATACAGCAAAACCAATTTATGCAATTGGTTCTCGAGGGGAATTCACATTCTCAGCAGGGAATGTTTGCTGGTGTTTGCACATGCTTTCTGCGTTGCATTTAGTAAATAGTACAAACGCACCCGTAAAATTATTGCTGAATGCAATTTGCATGCTGCAGTCTGGCATACTTTACTGAGACTACACAGCATCCCTCCACCACTGCAATCCAGCGTAAACGCAAAACGGTCAGTTAATTGCATGATTTGAGCTAAAGAAGCAATAAATGTATCATAAAATTGTCAGATTTTATTGCTCATTTGCCTCATGCAATTGAATTGTATGCAAGTTGTCAGGGGTTTTACCAAAATTGCCACTGAGTAGTCAGATTAACCTTAAAGGGATTGTTCACCCAAAAATGAAAATGATCCCATAATTTACTCACCCTCAAACCAAGGTGTATATGACATTCTTCTTTCAGATGAATTGGGGACCCACTTTATATTAGGTGGCCTTAACTACTATGTACTAACATTGCAATTAATCATTTGATACAATGCACTTATTGTGTACATACATGTTTTTACATTGTACTTACATTAAAAAAATACCTGCATGTAATTACGTCTGTATTTCATTTGTAATTACACAGTTGACACTTCCCTTACACCTAACCCTATACCCTTAAACTGACCCAGCCCACCACACCTGTCCCTAAATCTAACACTTTCCCACCTCAATATCAACAAAAGTGCTTTGCAAAACAATTTGAACACATTGTACTTATTTTTTTTATGTAAGTACATAGTACTTAAGGCCACCTAATATAAAGTAGGCCCGAATTGGAATTATATATATAAAAAATGTCCTGGCTCCTCCAAGCTTTATAATGGCAGCCCAACATTTGGTGCATCCATCCATTATAAAAGTAATCCACGCGGCTCCGGGGAGTACTGCCGTTATAAAACTTGGATTTTTAAAATATAAATCCAATTGCATTAGTCTGAAAGAGGAATATCATTTAGGATGGCTTGAGGGTGAGTAAATCATGTGGTAATTCAAATTTTTGGGTGAACTATCCCTTTAAAAGAGACTTTGGAAAGGGCTCCATATGCTCTGGCATATTGAGCTGTTTCTCACCGGGAGATGTAGGTTTGCATCCGGTCTGTCACGTTCCCAATGCATTCTCCCCTCTCTCCTCATTATTTCCATCCTCTATAAATAAAGCACTGCCACCTCTCCTTTAAAACCAGTCAGTTTGGATGAACAATTCTGAGTTGTTTTAAACTAAAAGAAGAGCTTTAATTGTTTATATGGGAGCCTGAGAGGACGGACGATTTTGTCATTTACTTGTTTGATGGACAGGGACCGAAGTCGCTCAAATATGAGGACATCGGTTAGACGGTGAAATGCTGTCGCTGTGGGCCATCACTCTCTGCGCTCATATGAGTAACACAGCTGACTCAAGCACACAACATGCGTGGGTGTGTATTATTTATACATGTCTGAGGGTGCATGTTTATCTATGTTTGAACTGATATCCGTCATGTGTGTTTCCATGTGTATGATTGACCGAGCACGAGAGAATTAGAATTAGAGTCCATAGCCTAGCTAAAGGTAAGAAGCTAAAATATGTATCCAGATTGGATGTTTGTGTACGAGTCACCTACGGTTTTCAGAAATGTGTGGATGCAGCTAAAATAGCAAGTCAAGACTTAAGTGTTTCATGGCACTTGATGTTGTTCACAGCAGCAGCAACAATAACATTAGCATTATTAAAGGAACTGTATGTAAGAAATGTATTTGAATTAATCATAAAATGGCCCTGACATGTCACTAGACATTAAGAAATCATGTTAATTTCAAATACTTATATCACACACAACAGTAGTCCGGCCAGGATATTGTCATTTAAAAGTTGTAGTTGCAGCCCTCAACTGATGTTGACATGTTGTGTTTTGGCCTGAAGCTCCGCCCTCCACCTATCGACCAATCACGAAGTCAGTAGTGTTTCTGCATCCGGGTTGCCAGATCTGCTCTAGTTAGCACAGCTGAGCAACAAACGTTCATGCTGATCCTGCAGCCAATCTGGCAACCTCGAGTCAGGGGGAGGGGGAGGGGGAGACACCGCTCTACAGTCATTTGAAAGTCAGTGCAGTACCAGTGTTGGCCACAATCGTACCTACAGTTCCTTTAAAAAAAATTATATAAAATTCTCTCTTGCAAGTCCTGATTTTGCAGAGTTAGAAACAATCCTGGGTCAACATATTTTGCTGATCCTAGAACAACATTCTTGAATAGAAAATGTAATCCTAACCATATCCCTTAACCTAACCCTTCCCATAAGTTATTTTTCACTCTCAGTGCTGTCTCTGGGGCGGTATCCTAAGGTACAAAAGTGAAAAGGTACATCTTTGTACCTTACTCACCCCTAAATGGTGCAGATTAGTACCTACATATCAGTACTTTAAGAGTGCATATTAGTACCTTAAAGGTATACATATTAGTACCTTTCTAGTTTTGTACCTTAGGGTACTGCCCCAGTGACAGCAATGTACCTTTTTTTTCTGACAGTGTTGAAATCAGAGAGAAATACAGTAATAGGTGAATAGGTTGTAAACCTAAACTTGACATAAACCGTAAACTTGTTGCTCAAATCTGATTGGTTGATTGGAATGTTGTTCAGTGCATCCTCAAAAAAAGAAGAAATTAATCGATATTGCAAAAATAAAACAATGCAAATTCAACAAAAAAATAAAAAGTGACATTAAAATATGTAGAAGTCACTAGTTTCTATAAAGTAACACTGTTCAACAGTGACCCCCACAGGTGACGTTACAGCGGGAGGCACACCTCCTCTGTCCCCATTTTCTTAAAACTGACACCCTAGTTGTGTGCTTGGTAATTAAAATGAATGGGGAAAAGTCACGAGAGGCAATGGCACCATCGCGCTTTGACTGGATATGATTGGTTTGTGTGATAAATCCTGCCTCTTGTTTTCGTGTGTGCTCTGGAATCGCCTGAATGAAGACAATGATGCTGTTAATGGGAAGACTAACTAAAAAGTAAGTAAGTAACTCAGCCCCTTAGATATCACTGCTTTGTCACGTCAAAATCAAACGTGAAATGGCCTGAAAACACTATGACTGTGGGGGCTTTAGTTCAGCTAGGGGAAATTAAAGGTACATCTCTGTGTCTGTGACCAGTGTGCACAAGCTTGAAGATGACTGATGAAAAGAAGTTGACTATTAAAAAGAAAATCTGAACATTAGTTCACAAATAATATATTTTCTTTAAATTTTTACTGTCTTTAGTTATTATTTTGGAATAAGTGTAAAAACTTAATTCAATTATAATTTTAATAAATAGAACATTAAGTCTTTCTTTTTTATTTAATGTTTACTTAACCAGAAAAATTAAGCATAACCGGGACATAAATGTACGCTATACAGGGAGTGCAGAATTATTAGGCAAATGAGTATTTTGACCACATCATCCTCGTTATGCATGTTGTCTTACTCCAAGCTGTATAGGCTGAAAAGCCTACTACCAATTAAGCATATTAGGTGATTTGCATCTCTGTAATGAGAAGGGGTGTGGTCTAATGACATCAACACCCTATATCAGGTGTGCATAATTATTAGGCAACTTCCTTTCCTTTGGCAAAATGGGTCAAAAGAAGGACTTGACAGGCTCAGAAAAGTCAAAAATAGTGAGATATATTGCAGAGGGATGCAGCAGTCTTAAAATAGCCAAGCTTCTGAAGCGTGATTATCGAACAATCAAGCGTTTCATTCAAAATAGTCAACAGGGTCACAAGAAGCGTGTGGAAAAAACAACGCGCAAAATAACTGCCCATGAACTGTGGCTGGATTGGTAAAGGGCAGAGAGCTCCAGTCTGACTCAGACGCCAGCAAGGTGGAGGTGGAGTACTGGTTTGGGCTGGTATCATCAAAGATGAGCTTGTGGGGCCTTTTCGGGTTGAGGATGGAGTCAAGCTCAACTCCCAGTCCTACTGCCAGTTTCTGGAAGACACCTTCTTCAAGCAGTGGTACAGGAAGAAGTCTGCATCCTTCAAGAAAAACATGATTTTCATGCAGGACAATGCTCCATCACACGCGTCCAAGCACTCCACAGCGTGGCTGGCAAGAAAGGGTATAAAAGAAGAAAATCTAATGATATGGCCTCCTTGTTCACCTGATCTGAACCCCATTGAGAACCTGTGGTCCATCATCAAATGTGCGATTTACAAGGAGGGAAAACAGTACACCTCTCTGAACAGTGTCTGGGAGGCTGTGGTTGCTGCTGCACGCAATGTTGATGGTGAACAGATCAAAACACTGACAGAATCCATGGATGGCAGGCTTTTGAGTGTCCTTGCAAAGAAAGGTGGCTATATTGGTCACTGATTTGTTTTTGTTTGGTTTTTGAATGTCAGAAATGTATATTTGTGAATGTTGAGATGTTATATTGGTTTCACTGGTAAAAATAAATAATTGAAATGGGTATAAATTTGTTTTTTGTTAAGTTGCCTTATAATTATGCACAGTAATAGTCACCTGCACACACAGATATCCCCCTAAAATAGCTAAAACTAAAAACTAAAACTTCCAAAAGTATTCAGCTTTGATATTAATTAGTTTTTTGTGTTCATTGAGAACATGGTTGTTGTTCAATAATAAAATGAATCCTCAAAAATACAACTTGCCTAATAATTCTGCACTGCCTGTATATAAGGATTATTAGGAACACCTGTTCAATTTCTCATTAAAGCAATTATCTAATCAACCAATCACATGGCAGTTGCTTCAATGCATTTAGGGGTGTGGTCCTGGTCAAGATAATCTCCTGAACTCCAAACTGAAACATCGGTTAAAAACTGTTCCTAATAATCCTTTAGGGGAGTGTATATATATATATATACTTACCTAAAGGATTATTAGGAACACCATACTAATAGTGTGTTTGACCCCTTTTGCCTTTAGAACTGCTTTAATTCTTCATGGCATTGATTCAACAAGGTGCTGAAAGCATTCTTTAGAAACGTTGGCCCATATTGATAGGATCGCATCTTGCAGTTGATGGAGATTTGTGGGATGCACCTCCAGGGCACGAAGCTCCCGTTCCACCACATCCCAAAGATGCTCTATTGGGTTGAGATCTGGTGACTGTGGGGGTCATTTTAGTTCAGTGAACTCATTGTCATGTTCAAGAAACCAATTTGAAATGATTCGAGCTTTGTGACATGGTGCATTATCCTGCTGGAAGTAGCCATCAGAGGATGGGTACATGGTGGTCATAAAGGAATGGACATGATCAGAAACAATGCTCAGGTAGGCCGTGGCATTTAAACGATGCCCAATTAGCACTAAGGGGCCTAAAGTGTGCCAAGAAAACATCCCCCACACCATTACACCACCACCACCAGCCTGCACAGAAAAAAAAGTTGCTCTTCTATCAGCTTGAATCAGTCGGCCCATTCTCCTTTGACCTCTAGCATCGACAAGGCGTTTTCACCCACAGGACTGCCGCATACTGGATGTTTTTCCCTTTTCACACCATTCTTTGTAAACCCTAGAAATGGTTGTGCGTGAAAATCCCAGTAACTGAGCAGATTGTGAAATACTCAGACCGGCCCGTCTGGCACCAACAACCATGCCTCGCTCAAAATTGCTTAAATCACCTTTCTTTCCCATTCTGACATTCAGTTTGGAGTTCAGGAGATTGTCTTGACCAGGACCACACCCCTAAATGCATTGAAGCAACTGCCATGTGATTGGTTGATTAGATAATTGTATTAATGAGAAATTGAACAGGTGTTCCTAATAATCTTTTAGGTGAGTGTATATTGTGTGTGTGTGTGTGTGTGTGTGTGTGTGTGTGTGTGTGTGTGTGTGTGTGTGTGTGTGTGTGTGTGTGAGTGAGTGAGTGAGTGAGTGAGTGTGAGTGTGAGAGAGAGGACTTTCACAAAACATATTCTGATGTGTGAGGCATTTCTAAACTATTAATTTAATGTGTGTGTGGACAACTCATACTGAATGTGTGTGTTTGAGTGGCCGTGGGTGTTTGAGAAGGGCCCTGATTCAGAATGACACACGGAGGGATGCCAGAAGACAAGTTTAGTATATACACACACATGTAGCAGCCCTTCTGACTAGAGGCAAACTAGTTCAGCTCTTGGTTCAGTGAAATCTTTCCTTGTTTACAGTTTACGTTGACCATAGAAATGACAGAAATTCATCTCAAACATGAAACTGACCTTTACTGGAAAGCAACCCCAAATGAACTCCCTGTTACACACGGGATATTCTGGTATATGAATATTCAAATTGAAACCCACTGGAGTGGGATTATTCAGAAATTCGAGGAATTGCACCCCTGTGGCAGTCAGTGTTTCATCAGTGTTATATAATTTATGCATTGCATATGCTGCTGGAGAATTATGCACTTTCATTTCCATTAAAACAGACAAACATTATTGCAGTGCAAAACAGACCTATACTTTGGGGACTGACAAAGTTAGCTAAAATCTGTAGTCTGTAGTTATTATAACTAACATTATAGAAAACAACAAACGTCTATAATAAATGTCATTATTCATAAAGCTTGGTAAACAGGCTACTCCTTTCTTGTTCCTGTAGGTATCACTCATGGACAGATACGGCATGAACAGCAAATATGGGATGTACAACATAAAATTATTAAAAAGTTCAAATAAGCACAATATATAATATTACGGACTGAGGGTTATACATATAGTAGACTGTAAAAAGTCAAAATGTGCTACTGTTCCCATGATGAGGTGTAAAATGCAGTCATGTAGTGTATATAATAGTCATTTATATTTTAGATTCCCACCGTGTAGTAAAATACATCATTATGAATTTTATATTATGAAATATGCTTTTTCATAAACCTCAGTACAGGTGTGTTAGTAAAAATCCCTACCTGTCCGTTTTTCAGTAGATCCGCCCACATACTGGTTCCATCCCCTCCTCTCATGAGGACGTTGTATGTGAAGAAGTACGTTCCTGGAACCTTGCACACAAATTTCCCAGTCGATCCATCGTAGTTATTCCCAATGTTTGTAACTACGTCGTCAAACCTCAGAACCTCATAGCCCTCCTGTGGGTTTCGCAGACCTGCGTAGAAGGCCACGCGGGGTCCCATGGTATAGACTGCTGTGCCCATTCCGGTAGCTGTTCTTCCACCCAGAGCGAAGATCTCCGGTCGCTCTGTGTGGTTTTTATTTCCTGGTGGCCCCATTGGTCCTGGAGGACCTGGCTCTCCAGGGGGTCCCGGGGGTCCTGGAGGTCCCGGTAACCCTGGTTTCCCTTGGCGGCCGGGTTTGCCCTGCGGTCCATGGGCGTAGGTGGGTAAGGGGGGTCCCATGCTATGATCAGTCAGTGCTTCGGCTTCCAGCTGCGTATTAGTGATAGCCGTTCCTGTACCAATACCGGCCGTAGTTCCAGCTTTTTCCAAGAACGGATCGCAGACCATCCGGCAAGTGCCCAGCATCTCGTACTGACCTCCGTTTTCGCTGCTGCCCGCCAGATGAACCAAAACAGGAATGAGGACCACCAGCACCAAGAGTAGCATGACGGCCACGCCGGCCCCCAGCAGGGTCTTCCGTCCCAGGCTGAAGCGGGAAAGGGGCTGGGCCGCCAGCGCGGAGCTCTCACCGCAAGCCGGAATATTGACCTCTGGGAGTGAGAGGGAACAAGCTCCCTCAGCGTCAGGTGCTCACGGAGATGAGAAGGGAAATGAGAACCACCAGGGATCTCAGATGAGTGTGTGTGTGTCTTTCCTGTTTGGAGAGAGAGAGAGAGAGAGAGAGAGAGAGAGAGAGAGAGAGAGAGAGAGAGAGAGAGATTCTGCTTCTGCATTCACTGCTTCAGCAGGTGAGTGGAGAGAAGTGTTTGGGCGTTGAGGAAGGAAGTAGGATTGAGAGCAACAGAGAGAAAAGGAGAGAAAGAGAGAGAATGCCCTTCTAGTGTGTTTCTTTGTATGACTCAAAAAGGACAAGTGGGAGGAGGCTTTCTGCAAATGAAGAAACAGTGGGAGAGCAAGAGAGAATAAGAAAGAAAGAAACGGGATTTGGGGAAACCCAATGCCAAGGAAATCTCAAAGCCCTTTAAGTGTGTTTTATTGTGCAGTCTTTTGAAATATGATTTGATTTTCCACTTGTTGAACTGCAAGACTCTATGGGATGGTTTCGACATGGTGGTTAGATAAAGCACTAGAGGAGAGGGAAGATGAGGAAGAGATAGTCTGTTTATCTGTCGGCATGATGGTCAAGTAAATGTGACAGGATGCATTCTAAGCGTCAGTTAATCGAAAAGGACACCTGCTGAGTGCAAGCAAAAGGATTTCTCCGCTTCTCTCAAAACCGCCCTCAACGCATCTTCCTGGCATTGTTATGTAATTATGTCATTGTTTATTTATGTGCAGTAAACACAGTAATTCTTCCATAGCTCGCTCGGATTATGAGAAAATGCTACGGGCATGCTCATAATTGTCTCATTTCATTAAATAAATGCTAACTCGAATGAGAGTTGATTATCGTTTGTTTTCTTGTGCTATGATACCTAGGAATAGCAAGCTGCTGTATTGAACACGATTTTAATTTTTACCCTTAATCTGTTCATTCTGCAGACGTTTTGATCCATACCTTCTGCAAGTCAGCATAACTCCGGCTTCCCCACAGCATGTACACTGTGAAACTGGTGAATAACGGCCCAGACTTGTACCAATCATGGTGCCATACAACTAACTTTGTAAAGCTCGTTGAACCATATTTTTGCATCTGGGACCAATTTCTGAATCGTTTAATCACAGGTCTTTGATAGTTCAGTGTGACATGCTCACTGGCAAACAATTTGCCCTTGTGATGAATCTTTGCCTCCAACGAAGTTCTGACAGCGTCAGAAATGATGCGTCAAAATCCTGCTGTGTGGCTGCTCCTACGAACGCTGTCTAATTAATAAACAATTTGAACAGCAACTGATGACGTGCTCTGTGTGAGAGAGAAAGAAAATACAACTTCAAATAAACATAAAAGGTACAACATCTTGTTAGTTTTCTCTTTAACATAACCATACATACATTTACCTCAAGTTTATTTTGAAAAATGATCGATCCACAATTCCCTCTTTCGTCCAGACATCAAGACTTCAGTCACTCGAGTTCTTTGTTATGCAGGTCTAAACACGACCTGACTGATCCCATAATCAACGCCGTCACACGTATATCACATCAAATTTCACTGGATTATATGTTGGATCTATTATTTACATTTATACATTTTGTGGATGATATCTAAAGCAACATAGATTACATTCAACACATACATTTCGGACAAGCAAAAATAACAAAGGAGAGAAAAACACTGCATGCGCCAACCTTAAGCGAAGAGCTCAAGAAGATCTCAGCCAGCTAAAGCAGGTGGTAGATGGTTTCCTGAGGTTGCTGGATTATTACAGGCCTTTCTGGCCATTTATATCATGTACGTCAGGTCTGAAAGAAGACCTGCTTGGAAATGCACAGCCTTGGGCTTGCAAGACAAGCATTGATTGTTCATTGGTAGAACATGCAGGACACCTGGGTCTGATTCTCAGCCAACGCAAATTAGGTTCCATTACAGCTGCTGGTGCTGAGAAATCAAAGATGTAAAAATAGAAAAGAAATAAAAGCATAATGCTTTATCTGCTCCCATAAAACTTTAATATATTGCAATGTTTTGATCATACTTCACCTGGCACCTTTGGATATGCACACAATTTTAGAACAATTAACATTTCACCCAAAAATGCCCATGTCATTCCAAACCTAACTTTTTTTTTAATGTCGAACAGAAAATAAGTTTTACGTTTGTACAATAAAAGTAAGGGTGTGTTCATACTTGTAGTTTGGTTTGCTTGGTCCGGACTAAAGAAAACTAAAATATTTAGTCCTGGTCTGATTAGCGTTCAGATTGCCATTTATATCACCAAACCAAAATATACTGAACCTAAAGGCATAGGCATACATCCACAACCTGATTAGTCGGCTTTTATGACTTATTGCCTTGACACTTATTTTGAGACACAATCTTAAAAATAAAGGTTCTTAAATGGTTATTTGGCAGGGTGTATGGTTTCACGAAGAACCTTTAATATCCAAATAACGTTTCCATTGCACAAAAGGTTCTTTGTAGTGCAAAAAGGTTCTTTAGACTATAAAATGGTTAAAAAATTGGTTCTTTCACAAAACACAGTTCTTTAGGGAACCAAAAATGATTATTCTATGGCATCACTGTGTGCTGGGATAAATGCCCTTGTTGTGCTATATATGATTTTGACCTTATAAAATGTGTAACAGAGTCAAAACAGCAGCAGGAATCCCTCCGTCACACACACACACACAAAGATCTGCTGTGAGAAGACGCGGGTCTGATGCCTGTACTGAACTGTGATGGGCAAACCCCCAACTATGATGGGGGGGGGGGGGGGGGAGATGAGCGTTCTGTCCTCTCTAGGGTCGCATCTTCCTGTTTTTAGTGCGTTTACATGACTTTTGTCCTTGTCGTGTTCATATATCATTCCAACTGCGCCAGAGTTCGTTTGGAAGCGGAGTGAGTCCCATCTTTTCAGCGTCTCGGACCGCTTGTTTGGTGCGCGCCAGGGTTCAGATGGCAGCGTTCACACTTGTTTTAATCCAACCAAACATAATAATAATAAATTTTATTTATAAAGCACTTTATATTAAACAAAATCTCAAAGTGCTAACATGCTAAACATCACCCTTAATGTTGTTTTGGACCCCACTGTCTTTCACATCTTTTATATTGCTTGTGCCAGCGCAACCCTCTTTTGGCATTAAAAACCCATTGTCAGCACTTACTAAGACACACAGTGAAAAAATAGCGCTGAAAAGGCGTGGACAGGGTTATTTTTTCTCTGTCAGATAAAAAATTTAGTAGAGTATTTAAATGAATAATGCAAGGTTTGTGCTCATCAACTACATGGTGTTTGCAATATGGTTGCACATTGGTGGTGGTTGAGGACATAGATCCCTGAAGATAAATCTGGCCTATAATGTCTATTATGGGATAAATGGATAAATGTTCACAGTGCTTTTTCATTTGTCCAACTGTACACTGAACAATTTAAAGGGGGTCGCACACCGGACGCGAAGCTCAGTGCCACGTCTCAGGTATCTCTCAGGTATAACGTGCACATTATACGCGTGAGCTCAATTTTGAATCGACTTCTGACAGAAGAGCTGTGCATCTTGTAGCACAGGGTGAAATCAGTCCATTGACGACTTGAGGGAAATAAAATATACATTTTATATAAGATCTTGAAATGGCGCCCTGTGGCACGGCAGAATTTTGAACAAATTCCTGAGTCGCCACGGACAGGCGCTGAATGCCGGTGCCGGTGTGTGTACACTCATTGAAAATAATAGCGCTGAGCTTGGAGTCTGGTGTGCGACCCCCTTAAAGGCCCACTGAAGTGCCTTGAAACGCGCCGCATTATTCAATGTGTTGACGTAATTTTCCCTGAAACGGCTCCAGCTGTTAGCAGCTCCTCCCCTTCTTTTGAAACAGCCAATAGTGTTTCATTAATATACATATTCATTAATATAATTTCAGTGGACCTTTAAGACCAAAGGTGTGTTTTCACACAAACATTGCTTTAATTTTCCACCGTCCCTTGTGGTTTGTGATACTGTCATGGGACATGATGAAGACAGGGGAGGGCTTGCTGACTATAGCTGTGAGTCACTGAAACAGAGAGAATGTTGATCATTGGCTGCGGGGAACGAAGGCCGTGCGGAGCTCCAAGCGCAGTGACTCAAACCACGGCCACAGTGCCCTTGATGGAAGGCGCAGTAATGCGACAAGAAGAGAGACTTTTCCAGCCCTCCCTATGTAATTTACTTCCTCCACCACTCTTCTCCTCCCCATTCCTCCGCCAGCTGAGAACAACAAGCCCCTTGAGTCAGTCACAAGTCCCTAGAGAGATGCAAGCGTCCTGCTCATCCTTGAGCAAGGAGGAATTTCTTGTTTCTTATTCAATTTACTTGAAAGCAAACATAATGTACAGATAAACCTCAGGCTGGGCCAGACAGACTAGAATGATCTTACAAGCTGCGTTTGCATGCATGTGCTCAGTGTCTGAATGCATGAATATATGTATGTTTTCCTGGAGGTCTCTATGTCTGAGAGCACGAGCAGGAAAGGCAATAGCTGGTTACATTAAATGCACTGAAATGTGTTAAAAACAGCTGTCCATTCATTTCAGCATCACCTTGCTTGTTGCACAATGCATTCACACAACATAATTTACACCAGCAAAAAATTATATTCTTATTATTGTACCACCTCATTGGAGGAATACACACTAGAAAATACTGTATAAGACACTATTGTTTGGAGTGCCAATACTGTCATAAACAGCCCTGAAGGGAAAGATGAAAACAAACCTTCCACAGTCTATTCCCTACATAAAAGCAGCCAAAACATTTAATGTCATTTTTCTGCATTGTCTCTTGAAATATTTTTTCCCATAGTCAAGGGCTGCGGATATCAAAGGCAGCAAAGTATACATCTATGCTGCTTTCAGAAATCGATCAGATGAAGGAATCTCTGGAGACCGGAAGTGAAGCTAACATTGGATTCGGAAGTGCCTTGATGCCTTCCTGCCTTGGAACGCGTCCTCCGAAGGCAGCAGCATTTTACAGTTTTCGGATGCAGTCAAAATGACAAAATCGAATAATTTTTTGACTCTCCATTGAGAGTTACGCAACTACCACTATGACTTCAAAAAAGTATGAAAAGTTCATAAAGAGATAGTAAAACTAATCCAAATGAATTGAGAGGTTTAGTCCAAATTTTTCATCAACATTCATCAACATACAGATCAGTTGTGGATAATAGAAGCTCAAGCATGTTCGCTTGACATGTGAGAACCAATGAGGTTCATTCTCGTGTTACGCAGCACGTTTGAGCTTCAGCGAGAACCAATGAGGTTCATTCTCGTGTTACGCAGCACGTTTGAGCTTCAGCGAGAACCAGTGAGGTTCATTCTCGTGTTACGCAGCACGCTTGAGCTTCAGCGAGAACCAATGAGGTTCATTCTCGTGTTACGCATCACGTTTGAGCTTCAGCGAGAACCAGTGAGGTTCATTCTCGCGTTACGCAGCACGTTTGAGCTTCAGCGAGAACCAATGAGGTTCATTCTCGTGTTACGCAGCACGTTTGAGCTTCAGCGAGAACCAATGAGGTTCATTCTCGTGTTACGCAGCACGTTTGAGCTTCAGCGAGAACCAGTGAGGTTCATTCTCGTGTTACGCAGCACGTTTGAGCTTCAGCGAGAACCAATGAGGTTCATTCTCGTGTTACGCATCACGTTTGAGCTTCAGCGAGAACCAGTGAGGTTCATTCTCGCGTTACGCAGCGCGCTTGAGCTTCAGAGCAATGAGGTTCATTCACTTAAAAGTCATAATTATTACATAAAAATAAATTGCCAGTCCAAATTATAGAGCAAAAAGTTCATAATTTCAAATTCTATCTCAAAATTATTTTTCAAAGCATGTTTTTTTTTTCTTATGTGGTGGAAATTGGCTGTTTTACATTCAAATTTGTATTAAAGAGTGGGAGATAATATCAATTCTTATTAATTAAAAAAGTTATTTGTCAATTGTTGTTTTGTGTCAAGTTTTTCAAAGATTCACTTGTCCAAGTAGGAGTGTATCTGTTGTATCTGTGTAGGCCGTAAACAACAGCATAATATGTGGGAAATCAAGATGATATACATTATATGCTTGCTTCCTACAACACTCACATACGCTCACAATAACGTGCCAAAGTGTACTATTTTGATGTCAGAATGGTACCTGCCCACAGATCAGTGTGTTTCTGTGTATGTGTGTGTGTTTTATTTTCCACCCACCACACAGAGCGACGTGTCAGTCTTAGTTTGCGTTGCAGGCTGTTTCTAGATGCACACACATTACTCAGAATCTGTGCTTGAGATCTATAGGACACGTTACTGTTTGAACTAAATCTGTGGATATCCTTATGTCTCTTCTATATTCACACACAAATACATACCCACTTGCCTATAACAGGTATATACAGTATAGATATTGAATGTTGAGAACATTGTGTGTGACCAGATGAACATTAGATGAGATGGTACAATCAGAGCACTGAATGTTTATGTAAACCGCCATCAGCCGACAAACACGCCATGCCCTGTGGGGTATTACGTCGTAACAAAATGTAATATTAATAACACTTATGCCAATAAAATTATTTAGGTGAGACCAGGATTGAACAATAGAATGTTTAATATTGTGCTGAAAATCTCACATTGAATAAGTTTGAATAAATTTGTCTGATGACCGTTTTCAGTCTTTTATGAAGGATTTTAACCTTTCCCTTTACTTAAACAAATCAAATGTGTTCATCATCTCTTTAAACATTGATTGTGACACGTTTTGACATTAATCGTTTTGATATAATTAATGATTGTGGATCAAGAGGGCAAACATTCAGATGTTATATGTTTGAGACAGCAATCTCGCCTCCTCTGACCGAGAAATTAAGACTTTCATCCATTATGAAAGACTGGTCCGAATCATAAATTAATTATATCAGACAAATGCGTTCAGTGGTGTTAGTTTCCATTAAAGTATAACTGGCATTTTAACATGAACATAAATGTGTATCAATGTTGATATCGATTCAAGTTAGTGTTTATTTGTAAATGTCGCCACCCTGTGGCATTATGCTATTACTATTAAATGTCAGTGTCCATGCTCGAAAGAAAAAGGAATTACACAAAATCAGTCCTTTTAGACTTGCCAGCACCAACTAGTAATATTATATATATATATAAACCAATAAAATTATGTAGAATGCCTTTACACATCATAGTAGTGTAACTTGCCCGTAGCCTGGCCTACCGTACAGGTCTTGTGATGCGTTGTAAAGTTACATACTAAAAATTCACCAATCGTTCACCTTTTCTGCCAATATGCCGGTCAAAGTTTACAATCTCCTCATTGTGTTTAGATTTCTACTTTAAAGTTAGACAGTAATCTTGAATCCTGAAGTTTACCAACGCTCTCGATGTGTAGCCTACCTACAACTGCGCATGCCCAATGCGTTTGCCGCCTTGAAACGTCATCTCTAATGGCTAGCGAGGGATAAAATAATTACACAATTTCAGCCTATGATTTCAGCCCGGTAATCTTATAATTTTTACATCACCATTAAAAAGGCCATATTAGAAATCTATCATACTCATTTTGGTCGTTAATGAACAACAATTAGGATATAGTTTATGAATAGGCTACTTAAAAACAACAACAAAAAAAACGTTTGTTTCTCCCAATTTTTTAAACTTTTTTTAATCCAGTTCTGTTCAGTTTGCTCCCATATAGGCTGTTTAAGACGGCTAATTGTTTATGGACATGTCCTTATTATTAATCCTAATTTTCACAAAAGAAAGCACAATATTACCTGTGACAAGCGTTTTTAAATTAATGACCCACTGAAGTGAAAGTAAAATAATAACTTTAAACACAGTTAAAGGTTAATTCATAACTTTTTAAACATAGTGGTAAAACAGCCTCTTATACCCCAAACTTGAAAAGTATGACAACCTTCGTAAATTTTATTTGACATATTTGCATTTTTAAGAATTGATGACAAGAAATCAAAGTGCAAACATTCATTAAATTATTTATAAATGTTTGAATCTCATATAGCTTTAAAAAAAAAAAAGTTTAAAATGGTGAACATCTTTTGAAAAAGAGATGTATCATTGTATTTTGAGAATGACCCTGACATTTCTTCTCACTTCATTCTCAGGATGTTGTCATGCACACTTCACACTTTATTATTATATCTAAGGGAAGTATTAAACAAATAACCATGTTGCCATCATCCCTGAACTGCGCCATGACAGAGAAAAACAGAAAACACAATGGAATTAATGATTCGGTTTGATTTCTCGCTTCTCTCTTGATATCTTACGTGGAGACGGCATTTGTTTTGTCATATTTGGTGAAAGCTCTCTGAAAAACATGCATTCTCCTTGCTTTAGGTCCTGGATGAAGCAATGGAGGAGGTTTCTGTGAAACAGTAGGGGCTGGCACACGTTTCTCACACAAACTCAAACACAAAGCTGAGTTAACAACGCCCACTTCCCTGGGATTACCCCCACTCTGTTATGCAATCCTAAAACACGATTTGGACTTAGAACCAGACTGAACAAACCCTCATTTCATCACAGAGAAGAGGCAACATAAGAAGGTAAAAGAGCTTTAAGTTTCGATGCAGCAGTAATGAACCTTTATATTACGATCTGCATGTACAGTTTTTGTTGCAGTATAATTGTCTTAATGTAGAAAGAACTTTTTCATTGCCCATAAAGGCATTTTTTTATTTTGCATGTTGCACATGAAAGGAATCCCAGTTTATACAACATGCAATCTTTCTCCAAAACCTCAATGGTTAACTACAAGTCACATCTGTTTTAAATAACACGGTCTGTTCGGGGTTTCAGAAACATTTTGTGTTTATGCATGCACTCAAGCATGAAGTATTTTCCAGGATAGAGGAATGGGTTACACACTGGAAAAAAAAAAAAACTTTAGTGTTGGATTTACTTTGAAGCCATTTTCACTCAGATAATTACAAATAAACAGCAAGTAACGTTTTTTGTAAAACATACTCCATCTTTGTTTACTTCAAAAAATCTTTTTAAGTGCACTTGACAATAATAAGGCTAGTTAACATTATGGCAATGCATTAACTTATAACTATAAGCAATACAGGATATTTGCTACAGTATTAATTCATCTTTGTTTGAGTTAGTTATAAATACATCCATTCACTGATGGTTTATGTTAGATCAGGTCCATTAAATAATATTAACTTTGTAATTAATAAATGCTTTAGAAGTATGTTAGTTCATGCTAACCAGTGGAGTTAACCAATGTTAAAAGTTTAGTTCACCAAATTTTTTTTATTCTGCCATCATTTACCCTCATGTCATTCCAAAACCCTAAGACAAACGTGCTGCGTAACACGAGAATGAACCTCATTGGTTCTTACTGAAGCTCAAACGTGCTGCGTAACACGAGAATGAACCTCATTGGTTCTCGCTGAAGCTCAAACGTGCTGCGTAACACGAGAATGAACCTCATTGGTTCTCACTGAAGCTCAAACGTGCTGCGTAACACGAGAATGAACCTCATTGGTTCTTGCTGAAGCTCAAACGTGATGCGTAACACGAGAATGAACCTCATTGGTTCTCGCTGAAGCTCAAACGTGATGCGTAACACGAGAATGAACCTCATTGGTTCTCGCTGAAGCTCAAACGTAATGCGTAACACGAGAATGAACCTCATTGGTTCTCACTGAAGCTCAAACGTGCTGCGTAACACGAGAATGAACCTCATTGGTTCTCGCTGAAGCTCAAACGTGCTGCATAACACGAGAATGAACCTCATTGGTTCTCGCTGAAGCTCAAACGTGCTGCGTAATACGAGAATGAACCTCATTGGTTCTCGCTGAAGCTCAAACGTGCTGCGTAACACGAGAATGAACCTCATTGGTTCTCGCTGAAGCTCAAACGTGCTGCGTAATACGAGAATGAACCTCATTGGTTCTCGCTGAAGCTCAAACGTGCTGCGTAACACGAGAATGAACCTCATTGGTTCTCGCTGAAGCTCAAACGTGCTGCGTAATACGAGAATGAACCTCATTGGTTCTCGCTGAAGCTCAAACGTGATGCGTAACACGAGAATGAACCTCATTGGTTCTCGCTGAAGCTCAAACGTGCTGCGTAATACGAGAATGAACCTCATTGGTTCTCGCTGAAGCTCAAACGTGCTGCGTAACACGAGAATGAACCTCATTGGTTCTCGCTGAAGCTCAAACGTGCTGCGTAACACGAGAATGAACCTCATTGGGTTCATTGGGGTCAAGTGGACCCCCCCCCCACATTCGAGCACGACTCTGTCGTCATTTTTTAATGTAGTCCTATTTATTTTCTAAAACAACCCGCAATACAATTTTTCTTAAACAATACCTTAGAACGTAGACTTTAGAAGAATCGCAATTGTGAATCGTAGCAAACACAATTACATTGAGAAAATTGAGAATTTATTTTATTTATTTATTTTTTACCGTGAATACTTGATGGAAGCGGCCAAAATGGCTTAGAACTCTGTGAGGAAATTATATGGAAAAGCCATCCATGCTAAAATGAAAATGGTCAACAAAAGAAGGTAAATCTGCTGTATACACACCTCTTTGATTAGCTTGATGAGCTCCACTTGTGTTTAGTTAGGTTTAATTATCTGCATGTGCTCCTCCTGAAATTTTGTTAATAAAAACTTCACTTAATAATTTAACCTTATTGTAAAGTGTTACCAAAGGATGTGTTGGATTGTGAGGAAACAGGAAAAGCTTTTTGTTAAAGAAAATAGTTTCATTTTGTCATATTAAATCAGTCTTGTAACATTAGTTTTTTTATGTGCACTAGGTAGCAATGAATGTCCTCAAAGCTTCACACTGTCTTCTGGCTCTATCCATAATCTTCACCACCGATCTTCCCTCCGCTCTGGCCGGAAAGGTCCTTGTTTTTCCTGTGGATGGCAGCCACTGGGTCAACATGAACGTACTTATTGAAATGCTTCACTCAAACGGACACGAGGTCACGGTGGTGCGAACCGCCAGCAGCTGGTACGTCAAGGAGGATTCACCACACTACACAGCCATAACGGTGACCCTACCAGAGGCCATCAACATCGAAAAGCAAGATTTCTTCATCTCGTTCCTGAGTGAAATGCTCAAGATACAAGAGCGTGGAGGATCCCTGCTTGCATCCATGCAGTTCTATTGGCAGATGCTGACTGCTCTCTACGACATGCATTGGCAGGCGAGTCGGCTGGTTGTGGAGATTTTCGAAAACCCGGTGCTGATGAAACAGCTGTACGAGGGACGTTACGACGTGGTACTTATTGACCCAGGTCTGCCTGCAGGTGTACTGGTGGCTCATAAACTCGGATTACCCATGGTGTACAATGTAAGATGGATTACAAGTGGAGAAGGGCACTTTGTTGTCGCGCCTTCTCCGGCTTCATACGTCCCTGCAGCAGGGAGCCATGTGTCGGACCGCATGTCGTTTGGGCAAAGGGTCAAAAATATCCTCCATTATATGCTCAACATGTGCATAGACCAGTTCATTGTTAGACCAGAGTATGACAAAATAGTCGCACGCTACTTTGGACCAGAAACTGATTTCTACCACTTGCTGCAAAGTGCGGATATTTGGCTCATGAGGTCGGATTTCATCTTCGAGTTCCCGCGCCCAACCATGCCCAACATCATCTACATCGGAGGCTTCCAGTGCAAACCCTACAAGCCATTACCTCCAGATCTGGAGGAGTTTGTGAAAGGTTCAGGAGAACACGGGGTGGTTGTAATGTCACTCGGTACACTCGTGAAAGCTCTTCCTAGTGAAATCACGTCTAAAATCGCTGCCGGATTCGCTCAGCTCCCCCAGCGAGTGATTTGGAGGCACTTAGGAGAACGTCCTCATAATCTGGGCAACAACACTCTTCTGGTTAAATGGTTTCCTCAGAACGACTTGCTTGGTCACCCTAAAACACGTGCGTTTGTTGCTCACGGTGGAACGAATGGCATTTATGAGTCTATCTATCACGGTGTCCCAGTGGTCGGGATTCCCTTGCTTTTTGACCAGTTCGAGAATATGTTGCGTCTCCAGGTACGAGGGGCGGCTAAAGTACTTGACGCTACCAAACTGGACAGTCAGAGCTTTTTGGCAGCAGTGCAGGAAGTTTTACATCAGCCATCATACAGAGAAAACATGCAGCGACTGTCTAGGCTACACAAAGACCAGCCAACACAACCTCAGGATAGCGCCCTCTATTGGATAGAGTATGTAATGCGGCACAAGGGGGCAGCACATTTACGGACTGAGTCTTATAAGATGCCGTGGTACACATATCACTCTTTAGACGTAATGACATTTTTGCTAGCAGTGGTGCTGACAACAGGGGGAGCTGTTATTCTTACAATACGCTGTTTGTGTCTGTGCAGGAGAAAGAAATCAAAACTTGAGTGAAGCATTTATGAACAATAAATAATATTTGTTAACACTTTCTGTGAAGCTTGTATTTGTAATAGCCACTCACACAGGCATTATGATGCTTGTATTATCTCATGCATAAGCGAAAAAGAGTTTATTGTCTATTTGTGGTTCTAACCTTACATGACACATTTACAAACAATAAACATCATGCTATATTATAATTCCTATATTTATAAAATATTCATCTTGGTATTGCTCAAGATATGCACAGTATCCTACTACATTTATACATGTTTTTTGTTTTGTTTTTTGGGTAGCTTGAAGTGACAAATACAGTCTTCTTGTAAATATCCAAAAGGCTTTATGGTCATGATAATTTAGAAGTGCTGCTTTGTTTGCGTTTTTGTAAAAATAAAGAAGGCTAGATCTCTTTTGAAACAACCATAGATAGTATGAGACAATACACTGAAGGTTAAGACTTTTACAATACTATTTGTGGTTAAATAATAAGATATATTTATATGTGTCTATATATACATACCTACAGTATATAGTAAAGTATATAAAACAATTATGATTATTCATGCATTGTAGTGTATTAAGAATGCCCTCATAATGCATTAAATACAGGCTTCATAAAAAGGAAAGTGTCACCCAGTATTTTTTGTTTAATGCTTTTTTAGGTTTGCAGTTGTGACCAAGTTGCTGTACATTTTCAAACTTTATAAATAGCTTTAAACTGATATACAACAGCTGAATAAAGTCTAGCAGGACATGTAAGACCTTCTGTATTTCAGAATGAATAGTTCAAAGTCACAGTTACTTTATATCATAATCATAAATCATACATTTGATATCAGACTCTCAGCCCCAGAAAATTATCACACACCCACTGCGTCTCTTCTATTTACAATAATTACATCATTATGAAGGACATGAACTTTATACACTCGAGAGTTGACTTTAAAGGGATAGTTCACCCAAAAACGAGGTCATCATTTACTCGTTCCAATCTTGTATGATTTCTTTCTTCTGCAAAACACAAAAGAAGATATTTTGAAGAATGTTAGGGTTTAATCAACGACTTCAACGTATCTTCTTTGGAAGAATGAAATGCTTACAGGTTCTGAATGACTTGAGGATGAGTAAGTGACTCACTTTATTTTTAAGTGAAATATCACTTTAACTCATTTAAGTTGGGGGATAAAAGCAAAAGTCAGTCCCTTAAACTACTCTTCCAGACCAAAATGTACACTATGAAGGGTATGAGGAGGATGGGCATCAGTGTGGCCAAGAGCACGACTCCAGCCGGGGCGTCAGCTAAATCCTCTTCATTTCTGCAAAAGCTGAAGTAATTCTGATGTACCTTGACGAACAGCTGCTCCACTACACGATTAGGGTAGTAGCATCTTGAATAATTGGATCCTATCTCCATACACTCAGTTAACATGTTGTAGCTTCTGGAAATATGAGAAAGAGATACAACGTGAGTTGTGCAGCAGACAAAAAAGGATTACAGTACAAAAAAAAATGCATTAAGGATGCATTAAATTGTTTAAAAGCGACATTTATTGCAAATAAAAGCTGTTCTTTTGAATTTTCTGTTCCTCAAAGAATCCTGAAAATGTTTTATCACAGTTTCCACAAAAATATGAAGCCGATAATCATAAATGTTTTTTGAGCTGCAAATCATTATATCATGTGACACTGAAGACTGGAGTAATGATGCTGAATATTCAGCTTTACCATCACTGTAATAAATGACATTTTAAATTCAAATAATATCTCAACAATATTACTGCTTTTACCATATTATTTTATTAAATAAATACAGTTTTGGTGAGCATTAAAGCCCCATACTTTTAAATGGTAGTGCATATTATTTTTATAACTTTTTACAACTGTTTTAGTTTACCTTTGTTCTTATCTTTGGTTATTGTTATTTTATCTATATATCATTTTATTCTTTTTAATTCTCTTTACAACTGTATTTTTCTATGTATTATGCATCTGTTGATTATTATTTTTGTTTAGGGTTGTCTGACTGGAAAGATTAGAAAAGGAGAGCAGTGTGCTTCGCTTCATTCTGCTAGTGTGTAAAGAAGCGGACTCCGGAAAGGGGAGGCCCTGCGGGGCAAAGGTAACGTCCCCTACAGGAGCCCGACTTGGCCCGACTTGTACGGTCCAGGAGACATTGTGAACCTGCTCCACCTCTTCCATCTCAGATAGGGGTATCCGAATTTAGAAACAGGCAGATGGGGATCTATTTCTCACCATTTTATTTTTATTTTTAAATTCTCTTTACAACTGTTTTAATCATTCTTGTTTTTATTTTTAATTCTTACACATGGTATTCTTATTTCTTATGCATATGTTCTCACTATTTTAATTAATTTCTATGTAAAGAACTTTGAATTGCCATTGTGTATGAAATGTGCTAAATAAATAAACTTGCCATACCTAACAATTTTGCACTGAATTCATTTACCACACGCTAAAGGCAACACTAACATTTTTTGAGTGCACTTGTCCTTAAGTAACACAAATCACTCTGGCTCAGAACACACTCTTATCTATGTTTACATAGAAAGCGGAAACGCCTCTCATTGTCTCTCAGTCCCATAAGTAGCCAGCAATCAGATTTCAAGATTACCTCAGCTCGTCCACACACATCCTTCAATTGTTTCTCAGACCATTTCCTTTCTTTGTGTAAATGTCATGCAGCAAAGTATTTCATATTTCTCAATAGTGTTTGAGCAGAAGATAATTGATGTATAGAAACGGTTACTTTTAGAGTTTGTTGCACAGCTATCAAAAGCAATTTAGCGAAGCCAAATTATTAAATGTGATGGTTTTCAAAGCAACATCAAAAATACAGATGCAAATGTATACATAACATAAAAATGAAACATTGTTGAAAATATATTGGCTATACAGGTTAGCGGATATTTGACTGGTAGAAAGAATTAAGGAAAAACAATTAAAAAAGGAAAAAATCTATTATTCTTATAAATGGCAACAAACATTTTACAAAAGCATGACGGAAACCAGATCAAATCTTTGCTTAGTAAATCAACAAAGCATCATTGAAGCAATGTTTCAGAGCTGCAGCTCCTCTGGTTTTGAATCATCAATTCATATAGAGTAATAATATAGTGTGTGGTTTCTCATTTTCAGTAAAGTCACAAGCGAATAAGCTCTGGCTTACCTTATCACCATCTCCATATTACACCAGTTCTCCGTTTCAACTTCATGCATGTTTTTATCGAAAATCTTACAGCACAAATGCTCGCCCAAATACTTCAATTCCTCCTCATAGCAGCCACCATAGAGGTATTCTTGATCCTGAAAATCCTCTGGGCCACAGGAGATTCATTTAATAGCCACACAAGCGATCTGTGAAGTCTAATAGCTCACATACTCCCTAAAGTGTCTCAAAACTCTCTTACCTCTGTCCTCATGTGTGCCATTGTGTGTCTCTGAAAGAGGGAAAACATGATTATGAATGTGCTTGTGATGAGATAATGCAGGTGTAAATAATGCAGACATTACGTACCCTTGCTTAAAGAATTATTCAATTCTTTCTGAGCATTTTCAGTTCTGACCATGAGACTGTCATCTGGAGAAGAAGGAACATTAAGGAATGACTAAAAAGATGTTTAAGTGTTTAAGGTTAGTTTATTAAGACAGCATGTTTCTTACACAATGGTAATTTAAAATGGTTTACTTAGAAAAAGAGCTAAGATAATCATAATATAATGATGGTGAATAATGGATAAGAGTGTTTAGGAGTTTTACAAAAGACACATTTAGAACTGTTACATATATAAACAGTATTTTAGTGTGCCATTTTACTAGTTTTTCTACTGTATTCAATTACAAATCTTTGTACAAATCAAGTCTTTGAGAACTATTTTTTTTGGACAAAAACTCATTATGTTAGTTTTTCGAATTATCCAAATACCACTCAAACAGTGTTATATATTTAGTTGACTTGTGTACTTACATTACACTGTAAAGCTGCTTTGAAACAATCGTCATTGTAAAAGCGCTATATAAATAAAGTTTATTGATTGATTGATACCCCAAATGTTTCCAAGAGTGTTTAAACCCAGAGAAATTCATTTTAATCAGTGATATCATTACCTTTGATTTCTGGTGTTATTTTATAGAAATCATGGAAACACCAAAGACGCTTTATTATTTAAGGGGCAGTTTTCACAGACAGGGCTTAGATTAAGCCAGGACTAGGCCTAAAACAGCGCTGCGGAAGAAGAGGAAGTGCTCGTCTGCAGCACAATAAAAGCTCCGCGAAATCAAGGCATCATCAAGCTACGCCTTTGTTTTGAATAAGCACAGAAAAATTACATATTGTGGCTTTAAATTGAATCTATTGACAGTCAAATAAATTGAGATTATTTTTAGTGCGCCAAGAGCCACATTGTTGAGTGCAGTTTATAATTAGATTACATGGATTATGTACATTTTCTTTCTTCCAAATTATAATCATGTAAAGAGAAATATCTTTCCCTTTTCATAGCTCATAAGACTTAAATCATCATTTTTGCCTCATCCTAAAATTATTTAAATAAAAAATAGACAATGTTTACATGCAATAAGAGTACAGAGGTAGAAAAATGAGCATCAAAGATAAGAACGTTTGAGTTCATATCACATTTGATTGTTTTGAAGCACAGTTTGAAACATTGATACGCATTTGTTTTTGAGAAGTGAAGAGGAGGAGATTTAAGCACAGGTCTCAATTTTCTCTCTCTGTTCATGTCTAGGAGAAATAACTGAGAACTACACTTTGAGAAGTGTTCACACTGAGGAATGATTCAGAAGTTGGTCCCTTACCTTCAGAAGCCGTTCGGTTATCTTGTGTCGTTTGACCTGAGAATATAGAAATAAACCTTTTTAATGAATATCCATGTTGCATTGAATAATACTACAATTTCTTATGATAAATATATTCTATTGTAACTACAGGTTGTTAGTTTGGTAGCTCATAAGTCAACGGTTAAAAGAAAGACTTGTAATGTGGTTTCCAAGATAACATCTTGAAAGTCTAAAAGTGATGGCATCAGTGTCAGACGTTCATACACAGCTAAAGTAAACGCATGGTTCATCTCAGATCTTCCTGAAGATCTCCTACCATAGATCATAGACGGATCCAGCACCAGCAAAAGTAGTCCAGAGAGAACATATAAATAAAACATAGTGCAAGACAAATAAAGAATGGCAACTACATGAGCGAGTGAGCTGTTAAGTGAATCAATGGATGTGAGTTTCCTGTGGCTGGAGAATTTAACAGAAGAAACAAAAGAGGGGAGGAACACCGGGAGACTGTGTGTGTGTGTGTGTGTGTGTGTGTGTGTGTGTGTGTGTGTGTGTGTGTGTGTGTGGCTAAAGAAAATACCCCACCCATTGCAATCCTCTCGGAGTTCACGGATAGTTTGGGATGAGACATTTCTTTGGAGCTCCATTAGTGGAAATAGGAGTGCACGGAGGAGCCAGAGCAATTGCCTTTCTGCCCTGATAAGTTTCTGCGAAGGGAGTTTTCTCAGTGGACACTCATTATAACTTAATTATAGGATTACATACTGCTAATTTCAAATGGCTTTTCAACATAGCTTTCAGGATGTAAGTATGCTTTAGTATCAGATGTTTCATTAGCATTAAATGCAAAATTTCATCTTGTATTTAAAAAAAAGAAAGAAAACATTTGTTTTTTTATGCATGACTTTGACACTCTCAGAAAAAGGGATCAAATGTGTTCCATATAAGCCCTAGAGTTATGGACTCTTTAACTAAACCCATAAAGAAATGTTTTAATTGTTTAAAAGGTTGTGTTTTTACTGATAAAGTATGTTTATGATCTATAACAGAACCCATTCCTATAAGATTATGTTATTCTATAAATATATGATTGTTATGATTATCATCAGATTGGCTAATCTTTAAAACTGCCAGTGTGGTAAATGCCCTCTGTTTCCGATCTAGAATTGCTCACGTTGGCTAATGTATGTTTTGTACTGTGGTTTTGGAGACATATTTTGTTTTCCGGTAAACAACTTTGTTAAGAGAAATGACTATACTGTAAAAAATTATTTAGAAAAAAAGTTACCTGGTTGCCTTAAAATTTTGAGTTCATTAAAATTAATTTTTTTGAGTTAATACAATGAACATTTTTTGAGATTCGACAACCTTTATTAAAATATTATTAAAAGATTTTGTAAGCATATTGGGTAATTTTATGTGTTTTATTTGTGATGACGCAGTGAAACATGCCAAATAGTGCTATTGTCATGATTTATCAAAATTTTTATGTGGTTCAGATACAAAAATATTTTGAGTTTCTATTTATTAAACAAATGTCCTTCATTGTATCAACTCAAATTTTTAATTTCAATAAACTCAACATTTTAAGGCAACCAGGTTACTTACTTTTTTAAGTTAAACCAACAAAAACCAACAATAATTTTTTACAGTGTATAAATCAACTTTTACTATTTACTTTCCCTATTTTCCTATAAGTAAATCATAAGAATGTGATTATTAAGTCAATTATTTGTCTGTGAAAGACATCCTAGCTTGTATTACAAAAGAAATAAACATCTCTTTAAGATATTAATTCAGATTCATGAATAATTTCTTTCCCTCGACTTTCATTTTGCCACAATTTCTCGTGGTTTGCATGCATGTGTGACTCAAACTTTAGCGTTTTGCTGTTTTCTTTAGTAATATATTTCCTTTACACTGACACCTTTCCCAGTTTCTGTCTTTACAGCGCATAAATAATGCATAACAGCATTTCAGTGGCCACCGCCAATTTAGTTTCATTCTCTTGCCGACGGCAATAACAATAAGTTATGTAACGAGCAGTAATTGGCTGTTTACAGTAGCTCGTATGTCTTGTTTACAGTTGAATTATCTGCTGTCCATGGTAATCACACACAGTATTCTGAGATTTAAATCCAATCATCATTACAGTGACAGGAACATTTAGAGAGTAGTCTTACGTTATCATCATGATAAATTAATAAACACACGTAACATAAAACGCTGTTTGTGTATTATGTATTATGTATTATGCACGGAATATTTAAAATGTTATCAAGGTTATGCAACACAAAAACTGCATTTCACATAATGCATATTGCATTATGTATATTTATATTTATGGCAAAAATGCTTAAGACAAAAGAATAACCCTTTTAGTAAATGTGAATTATATATACATTTGTCTAGACAAGTTACAGAAGAAATGTGATGTAAAAGCTTAGGCATAATCACTTCTGTTAAAACCATCTCAAATTCAGATTATATTAATAAAATAAAACAGCTGGAGCTCCATGTCACCAGCACAAGCATCATGAAATCATTTTTTGGCACATCGTTCAATTGCATGATTACTTTAGTTTTTTTACCATTTGTAGCTTTTATGCTTTAAGCAGAAAAATGTACAGCTCATTTCATACATGAGATAATGAAAAAAATAACTTTTAAGAAGACGCAAGAATATTGCCAAGTTTTACTGCAATCCAGAATTTCATTTTCAGCCGCAACACATTGTATTTTTCGTGCTAATGTTGTGTTTTTACATCCGCTCAAATATGTTCCATCCGGGGATGTCCAAAGCTAGATCTCTATATTTAAACCCACAACATGCGGAGGATTTGCAGGAGTTTGCATGATGAACCTGTATTCGAAACACGTGAGAGACAGGCTTGATATACTTTGTCTGCAAGGTCTGATATTGACAGGAAATCAACAGAAGAGATTTAATTGATCATTTTTGTTCATATTAATGCAAATAAATAAAACAATCCTACACTAATGATACATCTGTTTTAAAGAATGAATACTTTCAATAGATTAGCACAACTGCTGATCATAGTCATTACATCAAAAACAAGTACGGTAAGGTTTAAAAGGGTGAAATTACACTTTCTTTTTTTATTTAAACCTAGAATTAAACAGAAATAAATGTATTTATAAATTTAAAGACACAGAGAAGCTTATTCATGCTTTTATTTCATCTGGTTTGGATTATTGTAATGCCCTGTTTTGTGCTTTAAATGAACACACTTTATCACAGCTTCAATTAATACAAGATACCAATGACACGAACTAGGTCTTTTAATAATATTCCTCCAGTTTGATCTTGATTACACTGGTTACCAATCCATTTTAGGATTGATTTGAAGACATTACATATTTAAAACGTTATGAAGGTTAGCTCATGTCTCGGGCGTCTTAATGGATTGCTGGTTGTTCCAAGATAAAATTAAAAACATATATAAATGTTGTATGAGATGAAACAAACTGAAGACATTCTCAAATTAAAGTACTTTTTATTAATAATAATAAACTTGATTTATAGAGCACTTTTAAAGCTACATAGCACAAACTGCTTTCCAAAAGGTAAAAAGAGCTTAATACAAGTAAATATACAATCAGGCAGACAAAAAACACAAAATACTACATAAAACAAAAGGTCCAAAAAACACAAAAAGACTTCACAAAGTAATAAAAGCAAAATATATCTGGATCTTGGAACAACCAGCAATCCATTAAGACGCCTGAGACATGTAACCTTCATAATGTTTTAAATATTCTGCTAATGTAATGTCTTCAAATCAATCCTAAAATGGATTGGTAACCAGTGTAATCAAGATCAAACTGGAGGAATATTATTAAAAGACCTAGTTCGTGTCATTGGTATCTTGTATTAATTGAAGCTGTGATAAAGTCTGTTCATTTAAAGTACAAAACAGGGCATTACAATAATCCAAACCAGATGAAATAAAAGCATGAATAACTTTCTCTGTGTCTTTAAAACTTAAAATCTGTCTCACTATGTACATATTTCTTAATTGATAAAAACACGACTGAACCAACTTCTTAACGTGACATTCAAAATTCAAATTGGTGTCAACTAAACTCGCAAATGTTTCACTGCCTGCTGAATATTGGGGAACACCTTACTGAGAGCTGACTCAATCTGGGCGATTATAACTTTTATCAGTATTTAACTAGCCTAGATATCTAGACGCACCCTAGCGGCAGCAAATTTAATTTGCCATTTTAACATCTTGATGTGGGTCTGGCTTGTCAGGCTAGTATTTACCTGCAGAAAATTGCAAACCATCGAGATTATATCTGCAAAGCATGCGTGGAGGAAATCTAAGCTTGGAAGATCATTGGATCGCAGTGATAAAATGATTATTTCCGGATTGTGGATCCAAGAGGAAAAATATCAGTTGAAAACAAAATTGGTCATTAACAGGGAGCCCTGTGGACCACCACAGTTTATGTCTACCAATTTATTGTTACACTGATAATATAATATACATGTTTGTATTACATTTGACTAAAAAAAAACAGAAGCATGGTATCAGACTTCTGGACATTATATCAGTTTATTTAGATCTTATAATACCTAACAAGTCTTGAGGACAAAATAAGCACTAGCATTAGAAATGTAGTCCATAATACGTTTAAATATTCAACCAACTGTCTATCCTGGCTCTATCACTGGTGTAAACTGTGATTTTTGACATGAAGCAAATAACAGGGAGAGTGTCAAATGAAACAGGACGCGTTTCTGCAAATAACTCACAGGAAATGGGCCATATCTAGTTTGGCAGTGCTGCCACTTAACATCTGTCACATCCTGTCACATATTACACAAAAAGCTGCCCTATACGGATCGATATCTTCATTTTGCCCACAGTTATCAGAATGGCATCCAGGACTTTGCGCAGACAGTCCGATGTCTGCTATCTGCACACATCCAGCTATGAGCTGCTATGTATCTATGAGGAAACCCTCGGTCCCTTGACAAACACAATGCTAAAAATCATGCTGAAAATAAAGATAAAGAAGGCATGTGTGAAAGTGCTGATCTGAAAACATTTTTCTAAACAGGCTGTGAAATTAACAACCGCCACCAGCCAGCTTGTGCTTGTGCTTGCCTCAAAAGAGGACTTGTGTATTCCTGCAAAAGAGAAAGTGTATGCACTATAGCGTCGCTGTAACCACCATAGACAATGATCTATATAATTAGAAATGGCCAAACTGTCCCCACAATATTTGATATTCTTGCACTGCTCGGCGGCATTTCATTATGCAGCGCTCTGTATGTTAGGATGCCAAAAAGGTTTTAAAGTTACATTTTAGTCTGGTTTGCCTCAGTCTAATGGCGCTCGTCGATGTTTAAATGATTGAGAAGGACATTAAATCAAAGTAAGCAGGGTTTACTCTTTTGGCTCGTTCACAGTCTTCACACACAGACCAGTGCGTTAATCTATCGCTTAATGCCATTGTGAGAGACAACTCTTTCTGGTGATATCACAAAACAAAATGCACATAAACATGTCCCTGCACTTAACATACAATCATTGATGAACATCTTTGAATTTACTGAAGAACAACAAAAAAACTCTATGAGAGCGGATCAGAACCCGAGACCTTTGACATGGTTTACAAAAAGTCTACCACTAGACCTTAAAGGTCCCGTTCTTCGCGATCCCATCTTTCAAACTTTAGTTAGTGTGTAATGTTGCTGTTAGAGCATAAATAATACCTGTAAAATTATAAAGCTCAAAGTTCAATGCCAAGCGAGATATTTTATTTAACAGAAGTTCCCTTTCAAAGCCTACAGCGAACGGCCGGTTTGGAGTACAGCAGGAAGTGCAGGGATGTAATGACGTCACTAGAACCGTTTGTTGACTAACCCTCCGCCCACAAGAACACGCAAAATAGGGGCCGTGGTCTCGTTGCTCTCTCATGTGGAGAAGAGCATTCAGCGCTGGCATCTCCCCGTTATGGTAAGAGGCGGGACCTTTCAGGGCAAAGTGCACTAAGCTGCTGTCCAATCACAACATAGGAACCGCTGGCCCAATCAGAACTCGTTACGTGTTTCTGTAGGAGGGACTTCATAAAACAAGGAAATCATCAGGCCGTTTTTAGGACAGAGGAAACAGCGCTGTACAGATAAGTAAAAATACTGTGTTTTTTACACGCGAAACATGAACTCATGTTATATTGCACACTGTAAACATAATCAAAGCTTCGAAAACACGCGAAGAACGGGACCTTTAAGGGAATTCAAATTCTTGTTGCAGATCTATGTATTTATTTACTATTGCAAAGAATATAGGGACAAATTATATACATCACACAAATTACATTTTTTTAATTTCCCAGCATGCTTTGTGCACGGTCTTTAAAAAAGGAGAGTAAATGCTGAAATTAAGTCTTATATAATGATTATATTTTATTTATTTATTTATTTATTTATTATTACTTTTTTGTGCAAGATTAATGGTAAGGGAGATTTAGTAGTGATTAAGATTAATTTATGCTAATTTAGAAGCGTATCTGTTTCTGTTAATGTGGGTTTTTGGAAAGTTAGTGGTGAAAGCCTACATGTTAAAGTTGTACCGTACTCATTCAGTGCTATATCATGCTATTGTTAACATGTTAGCACATTAGAAAGTTGGCATTTTTTGAATTAGTTTGTTATAGCAAGAAAAATGTTTTAACTTTTTTTTAAAAACTCATTCAACTTTTTTTGAGTTCTGACACCTCAAAATAAAAAAGTTAAAACTAAATATCTTATGTTAATTGCAATCAAAATGTAAATGTTAGCAAATTTTTAGAAGCCACTTAAAACTTGATAGTTCTGCTTACTTAAAATTGGGTAACTGATTAAACCTCTTTTTTTTAAGTTAGTCCAACTTATTTGGGTTTACAGTGTAGCTATTAAACTTAAAATAATGATATGCAATAATTGTCTTACCCAGTTACACAGTCTTGAGCAAATTACTTTTCATAAACAACTGACAAGATGTATGCTGATCACACAAACCCTCACGGGACATTCAGTAAAACACTTTAAAAGGCCTTTGAATGCCACACATAGCCCTCAACACCTCGAAACGAGATGAAACACGACAAGTGTAACACTCAACTAAACGGTCATTATAACAGAGGAACAAACCCATGCTGACATCACAAGATAACAACTTACTAAACATGACAAAATCAAATAAAATCAGCCGCAACAACGTAAATGTCAATCGATCAACCAATAGAGCTAGATTGAATATTTCTGGGAAGAGGGTAAATGAGGCTGAACCACAAAATCATGTTTTTGAAATATTATAATATAATAATATAATATAAAGGTTCCTTCGCAATAGTGAGTAAAACAAGTACATTTTTCCTCCTGCAGAATCGACTTGATCTAAGAAACATATTTCAGTACAGATTAACATTCAGCAAGCAGCATCACTGTTTTTTTAATTTCTCTTGAACTTGTCCAGTTGCGCAAAGTGAGCACACTTCCTGTGACACTTGATAATGCACCTCACGCTGAGACAGAAGTGACGGTTGCACAAAATACCAGCTCATAAGCCCAGGCTGTTTCATTTCTCATATTCTGCTAATGACTTGATTGAAATCACACACAAAATGATTTAAAAATCACAATGCAAGAAATGCAGATTGCAACACACACACACACACACACACACACACACACACAAACAAACACACACACAGTGCTCCTCACATGAAGGGTTTGATTCTAGCATAATGCTGGGTACAGATTAAATGACTTGGGAGCAGTCATTTACATCAAAAACATGCATTTGATGCCTTACAATGGAAAATAAATATAAGCAGGCCCATATATATTAAATACTGTAATAAAAGAAAACCTCCCGCCTGCAGTTTGCAGCCTCGACCTAATGCCTGCCACAATCAAGGTCAAATGTGATACATGTGTGTGTGTGTGTGCGCGAGTGTGTGTTTCTAATGAACTGTGTACGGCATGCTTCAAGCAAACACTGTACCCATCAACGATCTGCCAACCACAAACTACTGAAAACAAAACAGAGAAACGGGTGGGAAAGAGTGAGAGAAAGGGTGGAGGAAATTGTGTGAGAAAGAGAGAAGATGTGCCCTCGAAGAGTCATTTGAAATTCATTCTTCACTATTTAACCAGAATTACATTTTGAAACATACACAACCACTAATGTGCACGCACACACACACACACACACAAAAGGGATCATGTTCTGTCAAATGGTCATTATTGCAAATGAAGTGATTAAGGCCATCCTGAAAGGGTTTATGTGATACTGACCAATGACTGAAAATGCTCATTATATATACTTATAAATAACTGGACTTGAATATTGAACTGAAATGACATTTTATAGTATTTTTCTGAAATATCCCATAGGATATGTTTCTAAATTGAATGCTTTACCTCACTTTGTTCAGCAAAGATAATGCTTCTCATGAATAAAGTTTAAAAGGATTGAAAAGGTTGTGGTGTTTTGATGCTCCACTCATACACCCTTGTAGAGTCGACCTCAGATTCCACCGATTAAAACCTACAATATAACCACAATATAACCTACATGCTCTCTGCACTTTGGGGGACCAGTATGACATTCAGCTGAACTCAAGACCAACCCAAGACCAGTTCAAAAACAAAACATCCCTCATGCCAAACAGATTTAAAATATCATTCAGCAAATCAATTAAAAATCATGCCACTCACAATCAACTGCTGTCAAATACTGGTGTATATTTAATATGGAAAATAATGGTAAATATACATATATGAATAATTTATAAATTATTCATTTATGTATAGAGATGGTCATTGTTGGCAAAAACATTATTTAATGAATAAAGTGCTATTTTTGAAAAAGTATTTTATTTTTACATACATTTTAGCAACACTCCTTCAACATTTATTGTATGCACTCTTTTTTTGGCGAATTTTGAATATATATTTTTACTATAAAACATTAATGTAAAGATAAAACACATTCTCAAAAATACAACCCAAAAGCATATATTTTAATCAATATATAGCAGAAATATAACTATATATTCCTTTTTTTATTTCAAAAAAGAGCACATGCATTAAATGTTAAAGAAGTGTTCCTCAAACCTATGTAAAAAATAAAACGCATTCTCAAAAATATCACTATATTTATTTTACTTATGTTCCGTTTGCCAAAAGAAAACTTTATGACCTTAAACGATGACAGTCTAAATTAGTCTAGACTTCTTTATTTGTAAAAACATTTACTTTATGTTTGATAAAAGCATTACACTGAAAAAAAAATGTTTTGGTGTAGAAATAATTTTCACTGCAATAATAAATGTACTCCCAAAAAACTTTCTAAGTGCACATCTTGTCAGAAAGCTTTCATTAAAAAATGTGCTTATTACAGAACACCCTAAAATGACGTTACATCAAAAAAATAAAAATAAAAATAACTGTGAGACTTAAATATATAAATGAAATAATCTATATGCCCTTGTGTCATTTCATGCCATGTTGCAAAGCTGTCAACATCACTTCAGTTCAGGAGGTTTTATAAAGTTTTTCTCTTCAGCAATCTGAATTTGCTACATCTGCTTATTACAGATTAATTGATGCAGCAAATTCAGATTACAGAGGAGAAAGTCGTGTTAACACAGCAATGCAATGTGTAACATGAAATAATAATAACTCAAGATGTGCATATATTAATGCGGATATCACAGATATTTTTGGTTTTTGATGCAACTCCATCTTGGGGTGTCTAACCAAAAAAAATCAGCAACCAACCTTAAACACGCCTCCTTCTGAGATGTTTGTTGGTGTTTTTGTGCTTTGGTGTGAAATGTGGGGCAAAGCAAAGTCAGCAAAACCAAGCGAAAGCCCAAATAGGCAGAGCACCTTCTCTCAGAGTGACACTGGCCCCCAACCAGCCGAGAGCTTCTGAGGTCTGAATTACAGAGAGAGACTCATAACAGAAGAGGTCCTGAAGATCTGCGCTCAGAGGTGAGTCAAAGCAGCTTTGACCAGACAAATTTGAAATGTGTCAGGTTTCCAGATAACCACACACACTAACCATAATGACTGAAAGATCTAATTTTAAAAAATATGCCAACATTTCTTCTCACTTATTCTGCATTATTATCTGTGATTTATGCTGAAATAAAATGTTTGTTTTGCTTACATGTATTTTTTTTAAGTTTTATTTCTAGCAACAATCATAATCATGTCTATGAATTAATTTTATTTTTTGACAAAGCCTATGGTTTAGTATACTAACTGCACAGCACGTGTGTGCGTTTATATGTATTTTCCCCACATTTTAAAATATTTAGCTTGAATGTAAATGGATATATAAATGCAGAAAGATTAAGACCTTTTTTCACTGACTAATTAAAAAAAAAAAAAGATAAACTAATATTTTCGTGTCCCAAGAAACATATTGCAAATCAATCAAATTTTTAACCAGATTTGTTCATTAAAGAGTTATTTTAATCACCACAGATTAGAATGATTTTATGATAAATAAAAATGTATCACTGTTAATTATGAGATTTGTATTCGGTTGATTCAGAGGCGAATGTGACGAATGTGTTTTGATATATTAAAATACTTTTTCTGTCCCGTTTTCCCCCAGTGATGCAACTGATAAAATGTCGAATTTTAGTAGCCTAAGTACAAATTGCAAATAAATTACCGGGTTTGCTCATTAAAGGGTTAATACTTTAATGACAGAGCATAAAATAGAACGATGATGCAGTTTATGATAACTAAAAATGTATACACTGTTAATTAATTATGATAAAACTATTTTTTTAAACTGTATTCAGAGACGAATGTGCATGTTTTCATATATTAAAACACTTTTCCTGTCATTACATTGTTGCAACTGATCAAATGTAGGCTATTGTGTTTTAGTTCACTTGTCACTATATCGCGTATCAATCAACACCTTCAAAAGCAAAGCTAAAAAAAAGAAAAAAAAGGATGGTGAACAAGAACAATTTAATATTATTTAAAGCATTGTTTATGTATCGTAGCCTATAAGGCTACATCTCTAATTGTTTTGATTTTGTAAATGTTTGATAGCTTACGGTTATTTCTGAATATGAAGATGCAGTCCTGAGTTTCATCCTCCTTTTCCTCCTAAGTTACCAGAGTCTCTTCACACGGACATTATTACAGAAAGACCCCTCACTTCTGTCGGCTCTTCTAGCTTCACTCCTGCTCAAATAAAGGTCCCGTTCCTCGTCAAAGGGTTTTAAAGCGCGTTGGCACGCGATGCTGACTAAAACCACGAGCGGGATGTCAGATTCACGCCAACGACTGTCTGCCTGTGACACGCGATGAGTAGCGGAATGAGTAAAATTTCACTATAGACGTTATTAAAAGATTTTTTAACATAGATATTTCGTGCTTTCATTGACCACAGAACACACCTGACATTTAATCGGTGACGCATCTGTCTATAGCGTGGCGCAAGTTACCATAGTTGCTATTTTTATTATTGAGAGCCGCACGACTTTCAGATCTTGTGTTTTTCTTGCATGGCAAAAACTTATATATATAAAATGATTCTGATAACATTACAAGACTTAGCCGACATGTAATAAACATGTAAACAGAATAAACATGCAGAACTATTCACACACTCATATAGGCTTTTTCTCCGAAAGGGTGTTACTCGTGAAATGTCACAGTGTAAATAAAACTGGCAGCCAGTCAAACAATGAAACCCGCAGTGCATCACAAAACACCTTTTTACAGTGTGCTTTTTACTAAAACAAAGCATAAATTCAATTTAGCATATTATTGGTTCAATTTTAAAACTGTAATAATAAACAAGCTGTGCTAGGACGTGAAAGATGTTCAGAATAGGCTAGCATGTAAACCTAAAAAGCATTTTTACCCAATACAAGAATCCTTCTTACCTTTGATTTAAGTTGCAAGTTGCAACCCTTAGAAAGTGATTAATAGAATACAATTATGCAGCGCTTCATTAAATCCATCACTACAAGGAAACCGGTCAGATTTTTGCTCTTATTTAATCCTATCCCACGCATGTGAAATTATGAAGATCTACATGATTCATAACGAACCCAAACTGGTTTAATGAAATTATCTGCTAAATATGTAACATTAAACACATTATGGTTTACGGCCCGGCATCTTCCAAATATTTTTCAGATATTCTCAGTTTAGAGATTATTCATGAAACAGACACTTTTAGAAACATGACTTTTCAAGAGTGCCCCAGTGCTGGAAGCCTCGACATAGCCTACTGTACGTCATTGACAGGCTTTAATGGTCCATATAGTGAGAATAATGAGCTTATGAATGTAAATCAATTAATATTATATATTAGTATTTAAATGCTTGGTTTTATGATCAAAGAACTGTCGTTTTAATTGTGTTAAATATATAACACAATGTAATAACATGATGACTATACAAATAAACATTCCTAAAAAAGTATAATATTTGATCCTCACATTTTAACATGATTTTTTTAAAGGGTTAAGTTCAGCAAAAAATGAAAAATTCTGTCATTAATTACTTACCCTCATGTCGTTTGACACCCGTCAGACCTCCGTTCATCTTCAGAACACAAATGAAGATATTTTTGTTGAAATTAACCAGCAGCCATATCACCCTGTAGCCCAAGACTGGTTTCCCACTGAAGCTAAGCAGGGCTGAGCCTGGTCAGTACCTGGATGGGAGACCAACTGGGAAAACCAGGAGCTGCTGGTAGAGGTGTTAGTGAGGCCAGCAGGGGGTGCTCTCCCTGTGGTGTGTGTGGGGCCTAACACCCCAGTATAGTGATGGGGACACTATACTGACAAAGAGCACCGTCTTTCAGATGAGACGTTAAACTGAGGTCCTGACTCTCTGTGGTCATTAAAAATCCCAGGATGTCTTTCGGAAAAAGAGTAGGGGTGTAACCCCGGCATCCTGGCCAAATTTGCCCATTGGCCCCTGTCCATCATGGCCTCCTAATAATCCCCATATCCTGATCTAATCACTCGGTCTCCTCTCCACCAATCAGCTGGTGTGTGGTGAGCGTTCTGGCGCAATATGGCTGCCGTCGCATCATCCAGGTGGATGCTGCACATTGGTGGTGGTTGAGGAGATTCCCCCCTTCCATGTAAAGCGCTTTGAGTGCCTTGAAAAGCGCTATATAAATTGAACGCATTATTATTTATTATTGAAATCCGATGGCTCAGAAAGGCCTTCATTGACACCAATGTCATTTCCTCTCTCAAGACCCATAAAGGCACTAAAGACGTCGTTACAAAACCCATCTCACTACAGCAGCTCTACAATCATTTTATGAAGCCACGAGAATAGTTTTTGTGAGCTTAATTTTTTTAATAACGACTTGTATAGTGATGGGCCGATTTCAAAACAAAGCTTCAAACTATTATGAGTGTAAGGATTCATGATTGGGATCGCCAATGTTACGTGATTTCAGCAGTTTGGCGGTTTGACATGCGATCCGAAACATGAATCGATAGACTGATTCAAAACGGTTGAAAGCTTTGCTTTGTAATCGAACCATCACTATATAAGTCAATCGGCCAGTCACTACAGGTGCTGGACATTTAATTAGAACATCATCAAAAAGTGAAACTTGTATATTATACTCCTTCCTTCAGAAAATCTGAATACTATACTTAAGACCAATACAAAGAAAGGATTTTTTGGAAATCTTGCCCAAATGAAAAGTATGAACATGAAAAATATGAGCATGTGCAGCACTCAATACTTAGTTGGAGCTCCTTTCGCCTGAATTACTGCAGCAATGAGTCGATCAGTCTGTGGTACTGCTCAGGTGTTATGAGAGCTCAGGTTGCTCTGATAGTGGCCTTAAGCTCTTCTGCACTGTTGGGCCTCTCCTCTCTTCCTCCAGACTCTGGGACCCTAATTTCCAAAGGAAATGCAAAATTTTATTTCATCAGAGAACATAATTTTGGACCACTCAGAAGTCCTTTTTGTCTCTAGCCCAGGCTTGACGCTTCTGACGCTGTCTGTTGCTCAAGAGTGGCTTGACACGAGGAATGTGACAGCTGAAACCCATGTCTTAAAGGGTTAGTTCACCCAAAAATGGAATTGATGTCATTATCATTAATGACTCACTCTAATGTCGTTCCACACCCGTAAGACCTCCGTTCATCTTCACACACAGTTTAAGATATTTTATATTTTAGTCCCAGAGCATATGCAGTCAATGCCCACTTTACTGTCCATTTCCAGAAAGTGAATAAAAACATCATCAGAGTAGTCCATATGTGACATCAGTTGGTTGATTAGAATCTCTTGAAGCATCGAAAATACATTTTGGTCCAAATATTTATTCAGCATTGCCTTCTCTTCCATGTGTCTCCAAAAAGATTGAAACGGTTAATGAATCAGTGAATCGATCAATGCTTCGGGTCGCCAGTGTCACGTGATTTGAGCAGTTTGGCGGTTTGACGCAATCTGAACTGCTGAAATCACGTGACATTGGCGACCTGAATCATTGATCGATTCACACCGTTTTAACCTTTTCGGAGGAACGTGGAAGAGAAGACAATGCTGAATCAATAAAATCATAGTTTTATAAATAGTCGATGCTTCAAGAGATTCTAATTAACCCACTGATGCCACATATGGACTACTGTGATGATGTTTTTATTCCCTTTCTGGACAGTAAAGTGGGCATTGACTGGATATGCTCTGGGACTAAAATCTAAAATATCTTAAACTGTGTTCTGAAGATGAACGGAGGTCTTACGGGTGTGGAACGACATTAGGGTAAGTCATTAATTACATCAAATTTCATTTTTGGGTGAACTAAGCCTTTAAATACATCTGTGCGTAGTGGTACTTGAAGCACTGACTCCAGCTGCAGTCCACGCTTTGTGAATCTCCACCACATTTTTGAATCAGGATGATTATGAAGTTGCTTTAGTCTGTTAAATGTTCATCTTGAAAAATTATATAAAAGTCATTCTAACATTTCCTTCATATGTAAAAATGTTGACATATTTGGAATTACAGTAAAAAGCCTTTATACATACAAAAATTATTAATACCAATCAGAGGGCAGAAGGCATGAGAGTTTCTTTTACCAAAGTTTTGATCATGTTAATCATTCAGGCATTAGAAATGTATGTAGGCCTATCAAATGGGCTTCATATGGTTCACCTTCTTCCATACAATTAGCACAACTGATGAACTGTTTCTGCTTGTCTGCCATCTTTTACAGGTATGGCGAGCTCTGAATCAACTACTGAAGATTTAACTTCATATACAGGCCTATATGATTATGGTTTGTACAAATACACTGAATTTGAAATTGATGGCTTCACTGAAGTCGCAGAGCTTTGTGAAGCCAGCAGAGAGCAGGAGCTGACCATTACTGCTGTCCAGACCATCATCTTCCTCCTCGTCTTCTTCTTGGGTGTAATTGGAAACGGGCTGGTCATTGCCACCTTCGCGCTGTACCGCCGCCTACGTCTGAGCTGCATGACCGACGTCTTCCTCTTCTACCTGGCTCTGTCTGACATGCTGCTTCTGCTGACTCTTCCGTTACAGACGGGAGAGACGCTGATCGGCAGCTGGGTGTTCGGAGAGGCCTTGTGCAAGTTCAATCGTGGCATGTATGCCATCAACACCTACAGCGGTCTGCTGCTGTTGGCCTGCATTAGTGTCGATCGCTATCTGGTGGTGGTTTGCACCAGGGCCGTGAGGAAGAGGAATTCTGGGACGCTGTTTTACAGCACGCTGTCTGCGTTTGGCGTCGCTTTAACCTCCGTCTTGCTGAGCCTGCCAGACCTGCGCTTCAGCTCCACAGACAAGGACATGGGTTCAAACGTCACCTTGTGCGATATGAAGGTTTGGGGCGATGAAGTGAGTAAATGGAAGCTGTGGGCCCAGATCGCGAAGATCGCAGGATTCTGCATCCCTTGCGTGGCGATGGTGTTGTGTTACGGTGCGATCGGACGCGTGCTGATCCGCGCCGGTGGCAAAGGCTGGCGTAGACAGAGGACGCTGCGTTTGATGGCATTGCTGGTGGTTCTTTTCCTGCTTTTCCAGCTGCCTTACACTGTAGTGCTGCTGATTAAAATATTCACACCCACACCAAAACTCTGCGACGAGTGGACCAGGTTCCACCTGCAGGAAAACGTGACACGCAATCTGGCCTTCGTGAGGTGCTGCCTCAACCCTTTGCTTTATGCGCTGGTTGGCGTCCGATTCCGAAATGACATAATCAGGCTGTTGACGGATTTCGGGTGTGTGTGTGCGTGTGTGTCCCATATAACACATCGCCATGAAAATGGAAGCTCTGTTACACCATCCTCTCCAGCTACAACCACACTTCAACCCATCTCCTCTACTTACCAATCCCCAAAGAAAACACCTGCCCCGGACACACCTTCTGCAAACACCGCCCAAACATTCATTTTTCCCAACCCTATATCTGGAAAAATGAATTCGGTCATAAGCTGGTGTCATCAGTGATATACCTGCACATCAGAAGATCTGCAATAAAAAGTGAAGAGACTTTCATGTACACAAAACTTTTTTATCTGTTTTTTTAAGCTTTCACATCTTTAAATCAGCACCATAAAATATGAAATCTTACTGAGGCTCATCATTTTATTTTCTCTATATTTAGTGCCCTATGTTAGTCGAAAATGTTAGGCTTCATTACTAAATACACTCACCTAAAGGATTTTTAGGAGCACTCTACTAATACTGTGTTTGTACCCCTTTCGGCTTCAGAACTGCCTTAATTCTACGTGGCATTGATTCCACAAGGTGCTGAAAGCATTCTTTAGAAATGTTGGCCCATATTGATAGGAGAGCATCTTGCAGTTGATGGAGATTTGTGGGATGCACATCCAGGGCACGAAGCTCCCGTTCCACCACATCCCAAAGATGCTCTATTGGGTTGTGATCTGGTGACTGTGGAGGCCATTTTAGTAGATTAAACTCATTGTCATGTTCAAGAAACCAATTTGAAATTATTTGAGCTTCGTGACATGGTGCATTATCCTGCTGGAAGTAGCCATCAGAGGATGAGTACATGGTGGTCATAAAGGGATGGACATGGTCAGAAACAATGCTCAGGTAGGCCGTGGCATTTAAAAGATGCCCACTTGGCACTAAGAGGCCTAAAGTGTGCCAAGAAAACATCCCCCACACCATTACACCACCACCAGCAGCCTGCTAAGTGGTAACAAGGCAAGAGCTTGTGTAAATTGTAGCCTCAGCGGTCGATACTCAGACCGACCCGTCTGGCACAAACAACCATGCCACGCTCAAAATTGCTTTAATCACCTTTCTTTCCCATTCTGACATTCAGTTTGGAGTTCAGGAGATTGTCTTGACCAGGACCACACCCCTAAATGCATTGAAGCAACTGTCATGTGATTGGTTGATTAGATAATTGCATTAATGAGAAATTGAACAGGTGTTCAATACATTCCTAATAATCCTTTAGGTGAGTGTATAATTTGTAATATATTTTGACTGTTTTTGCTAACTTCAACAGAGCCCAGTCTATCCAACAGTGTGGATTTTTTTGACCTTTTGACTCTTTTCCTGCTTACCAAAAAAAAGTGAATGGCTATCTCTGATTGTTTCAGAGATATCCAGCCTTAAAAAAAAATGCATATAGAACAAATAATAAAAATATGAATACATAATAATGTTTTGCTTTAAATGGCGCACATTTTCTTTACCATTAAAATAAATGTTTGTTGTGTTATTCTTTGCTTATTTCTCTATCTTATTTTTTACATGTATTCAATGCTACTGACAAAACATTAAATATAAAGAATACATATATATATATATATATATATATATATATATATATATATATATATATATATATATATATATATATATATATATATATATATCAATTAACTTTTTTATACATAATTTCAAATATGCTGAGTAAAAATAAATGGAACATATGGACTCTTGAGCACTTAAGTTGTCTTATTATTAATAGCCTACATTTTGCAACACATTAACAACATTGATGAAGGCCTTATATATATATATACACATTATATATATATATATATATATATATATATATATATATATATATATATATATATATATATATATATATATATATATATATATATATGCCTAGCACCTATCCACTGCTCCTATTACATCCACTGGTTTTACATATATTGCATTAATTTGCATAAGGCATTGTTCTGAAAGTCATTGTCGAGGACCGTTACTTCATAGGCAAGGTAGAATTAATTTACGAATAACGATATCATAAAAATGATTTGTTAATTTGTGGTAAAGATAAGATGATTATGCTTAACTGAGCAGAGTTGCTTACTCTTACATGTTCTGTTAATCTGAAAAGAGAGAAAGACATGGTAGGAAACTCGTTAAAAGAATTCAAGTTCAAATGCATAGACATTTTAAGAAAGGAAATCATTCACCTGCCGAGAGTGTGTTGACAGTCTGTGTAGTTGTAGCCTATAGCCGAGCTGCTACAGAAAATCATTAATAAGCATGCATTATATCTCGGCCACCATATCGGCATCGGTAAAGTGAGGGTTTAGGGTGCCATTTGGAAAAGGACCATTAAGGCCCTGTCCTAAACCCTCACGGTCCTCTGAGTCCACACTTTCACGACCTAATGCCGCTTTGACTGCTGAGAAGAAGTCTGTTGCGGACTGCAACATTATGAACAAGCTGCAGTTACCACTCCTTCGGCAGTCCCGCCCTGTGGCTCAATCAGCTCCCTAGTTCACTAGTCAGGGCACTGATTAGGGCATAAGTCAATGGGCTGACTCCCTGATCAGTGCCCTAACAACTAAACTAGGGAGCTGATTGAGCCGCGCACCCGCATTCTCAGACCCCTCGTTTTTTGTTTTTGTTTTGAAACAGCGCCTCCTGCTGTTTTGAAGATTGTATAACACCCTTATCGAAATGCCATTTAAAACAATATATTTTCAAAATAAATGTACACAAAATAACGATTTTGCTAACATATTAGCGTTCCCTGCTCAATGCAGGTGTCAAAACATCTCATTGTGTTTTCTGACTAACAAATTACAAAGGATAGTTTTTGTTTTTTATTGAGTGGGTGGTAATTAAAAGAAAATGACTGATAGAAGAGATACAATTACAGATTGAAGTATCTTCTAAAAAATATGAATTAAAAATTATGTGATATTATATTGCTACAATGTTTTTAAATGTTTCTTTTTAGTTCGTTATTTTACCTTATGCATTTGAAGATGAAAAGTAAAGTCACTAACACAATTTTTCCTTCCCCTTTTCTTTGCTTTTTCCTGTTTACAGCACACTTCTGTCGCGTGCACAGGCTCGCAAGTGGCCAAGACCGCAAGTGAGGGTGATTGGACAGGGCAGGCAAAAGAAAACACAAGAGGAACATAAAAAGAAAACCAAATCACTAATAATCATTAATGGCCACAAGTCTATTTTATCTGAATCCAACTAAAATATTAAAAACACTTAGTTATATATACAAAAAAATTACATTTATCTGCAAAACAGCAATTAAGATACAAACCTGATTAACTGCCGAGATGGCATGAGATACCCATGTGGCAGTGGCGTGCACAAACCTCCACGGGGGCGGGGGCAGTATCGTTCGCGTTCCGGGGGTGGGGGGTACCCTCGGTAGGATACAAATCGCGCTCGTTCTGGGATGTAGATGCTGTTCGCTGGGGCACCCTGTGGTGCGATCGAAAAGGGCACTTTCACTTTTACTTTCAAAGGGGCAGGGGGTCAAAAGATGCAATTTAGGGGCAAAAAGGGCCCAATAAAGTGATCGGAATAAGCAGCTTAATAGCAGGCATTTCAAAAACCTTTATGTACACACCATAACAAAAATGTGACGTTCGTGTACGATAATCTAAAATGTAGCCTATTACAATAATGCTCCTCCTTACCTTACCATCGATCCTTTAAATCCACCTTGCAACGTACAGGACTTAAAGGATCTTCTGCTAACATCTTGTTTCCAGATACCACAGCACATCTTCAGGGGTCTAGTGGAGTCATGTGTTGACAGGTTAAGGTTGGCAGCAAAAGGGGGACAAACACAATACTGAAATATAGTATTATATGGTCATAATGTTTGGTATTCTGATTTCCCTTGAATTATGGATGTGACGGTAAGGTAATTTTCCCACCAGTTAATCAACGTGTGACAACAATGGTAATACCGGTATCACCGACTGTGCCTTTAAAAACCTAATTCTATCTAACCAAAAGTAACATGCACACGGCCACTCATCAGAGGTGGACAGTAACTAAGTACATTTACTTGAGTACTGTACTTAAGTACACTTTTTGAGTATCTGTACTTTACTGGAGTCTATCTTTTTCAGGATACTTTTACTTTTACTTACTACATTTGTAGAAAAGGCTTTGAATACATATGTAGATACATTAGTGCCCTCTTGTGGACTTTTAGATACCTTACGTTAAATGAGGTATTTCCCCTTTAAGAGTTCAGTATTGACCCACAGAACGCAGTTCGGAGAGCTCTAATAGAGAATTCGCTGCCGCTGTTGTTGTTGTTTCAGAGTGCGTTCATAAACAAGTGAGTGACTTAGTTTATGTTATTCATTATCTTTAAAGAGCCATAGTTAATATGTTTGATTGTATTGCCGTTATTTTGTTTTAATCGCGGATGTGCGCCATAGCGTTGTGTACCTATTGCATCATATGCAACGCTAGTGAAAGCATACAGAGAAAGTTAAATATTAATGTTTTGAGATACTTTGAGCCTCGTTGAGTATGTGTATGTTATTATGTACGGTAAAAGTGATCTTAAGCATGTTATTCAGGCAATACGTGTCGATTATCCCGAGCTCACGTGGAAGATAAAGTGATGCTAATTTCACGAGTGCTAATCTAGCTTATGCATCACTATATATGTATAAGTATATACATATTGTATATTTAAGTGACAAAGTGATTTAATTATTGTTATTATTTGCATTACTAACTGGGTATTGTTGTTTCTATTGTTTTAGAACCACTCATACCACTCATAATACAGTCCAAACTACTCTGTATCATTCTGCCATCCATCTAACAATGTACTACAATTCATCAAGCCATTAAAGTGTTCTTCGTCTCTGACCGGACGCCTTATGCCTGCTCATTATCCACCAGCACCCACACTAGTCTCACCCACATATGGTCCTTCGAGCCGGATTTGAGGAGCTGTCATAAGAATGATGGATCAGAGTGATACAGATTCAAGACATGTCCTTCATGAGCCCACCGTCAGACCTAGACGATCGGTGCGACTCCCTAGCTACCTTTCGGACTTCGAACTCACTGATCATCAGCCGAGGTTCCAATCAAGACAGAGAGTAGATTCTTCCCCTGAGATGAGTGATGATTCAGAACTGTTAGGAGCAGCTGCACCCAAGTTAGCCCAATCCTCCATTGAGTATAGAGCCAGCATGCAGTCCAAGCAGCCTCTGATAGAGTGGAGTCCCAGTAGTGAGTACGAACAACAGCGAGCACATACTTACCCAGTCCCAGAGCTGTCATCATAAGTTCTAGTAGAGTTCCAGCAGTTACGTAAAGAGACAGATGAACTGCGACGTCGTTCCTCTGAACAGATAAGGAAACTGGAGGAGCGGAATGAGGCCCTGGAAGCACAGTTGAGCTTACTTGCAGTGAGTGATAGATCCAGTCACCATCCACAGAGCACATCTTCCCCTGTTCCTCAACCTCGCGTCCGTACTCAGCAGATCACTACAGATAACAGGCCCATCCCTCTGCCAAGATTCAAACTTTCTCAGAGAATGAGTGAAAACACAGCTGAATCATTCAGACAAGATCGCCTGCATGACTTAGAAAGGAGACTTCAGCAGCTGGAGAGAACATCACAGCTTACTAGTTCTCGACCCACACCGCGTCAGACTTTCCATCAGACACCTCATGACAGAGGCGAGGATAGCAGAAGTGGCTACAGCTCGAACAGAGTACGTCTTCCTCCCAGTCAAGAGACCACCTATAGGGGACCAGCTCCCACCATCCCAAACTTTTGTAAGCCAGATCCTAGAGAGTTTTCGCGGCTGCGCATAGCTCTGGAGAACATCCTGCCAGCAGACGCTACAGAGAGATTCAAATACCAAATTCTCGTCAATCACCTGAAGTTAGAGGAGGCATTGCTGATTGCTGACTCTTATTGCAACTCATCATTCCCTTCTCAGAGACTATGGAGGCGCTTAACCAACAGTATGGACAACCCCACCAGTTGGCCCTTCAGAGAATAGCTGAGCTTATGGATGGTCCGAATGTCAGTCATGGTGATGTGAGAGCCTTCAGGATGTTCGCATTGAAAGTTCGCTCACTAGTGAGTATGCTTCAGCAACTGGGAAATAAAGGATACATGGAACTTGAGTGCGGTTCCCATGTATCAAGGCTGTTGTGTAAGCTTCCGCATGATCTACAAACTAGTTTTCGACGGTCTGTCCATCCACAACAAGTTCCCATTCCAACCTTGCTAGACCTATCAACATGGTTAGAGTTTGAGCTGCAGGTTCAAGAAGATAGCACCAGGTTCTATCCACTAGCAAGCAAGCCTGTACCCATTCACAAGAGGGGACCTCAGAGAGACTCGAGACAGCCAGTCAAGGCCACAAGTATCTTCCTTGGCACAGAGAAAGAAATTAGTGATCCGCTAGTTAAAGTTCCCGACCCCAAGCCTAGAGACAGGAAGGTGTTCTGCCCATACTGCGATGCTCAAGACCACTACCTGAAAGGGTGTGCTAGTTTCCAGAGACTGAATAGAGATCAGAAAGTGCAGTGGATCCAATCACACAAGAGATGTTGGCGTTGTGGACGAGCCCATCAAGCCGCACAATGTAACCTCAGGACACTTTGCAAGAGTTGTAATCGCCGACACCTTAACGTCCTTCATGAGGTTAATGATAGAGGCTTTGTGAAGACACCAGAGAGACCTACGATCGGACCTTCCGAAAGTTGTTTGGTAAACACGACCACAGAGACATTGTACCTAGATCGTCCCACTGACAGCCGGCGTGTTTTGTTGAAGATCTGTAAAGTGCTGTTGAGAAATGGAAATCACTGTCTAGAGACTTATGCCCTCTTAGATGATGGTTCCGAACGTACCATCCTCCTTCATTCTGCAGCACAGCAACTCGAATTGACTGGTCGGCCAGAAGAGCTTGTATTACGCACAGTAAGACAAGACCTCCACAAGCTGCGAGGTGCATCAGTGACCTTCACAGTGTCGCCAGCTTCTCAACCTAAGACCTCATTCAGGATCCATCAAGCCTTTACTGCAGAGACTCTGGGATTAGCTGAGCATACGTACCCAGTAGAGGAGTTACAAAGTAAATTCCACCATCTACAAGGTCTACAGTTACCGCATGTTCAATCCGTCCAACCACTCCTCCTTATAGGGTCGGATTACCCTGCTCTTATCACTCCAGTAGAGCCAGTCCGGCTCGGCCCGCCTAATGGCCCTGCTGCCATCAAGACCCGACTAGGTTGGACACTTCAAGGTCCAACTCAAGAGATCAAACATCGCCTTCCTAGCCAACAGTGCCTCTTCACAGCTACATCAGACTCCTATACTGACCTGTACAGACAAGTTGAGAAATTGTGGCAATTGGAAGTGCTCCCTTACCGCAGTGAGAAACTCATTACACGCTCAAAGCAAGACCACGAAGCCATTTCACTGCTCGAGTCCAAGACTATCAGAGTTCCCGTAGATGGAGTCGCCAGGTATGCCACACCCTTATTAAGAGTTAAAGATATGCCTCTCCTGCAAGCCTCAGCAGATACCACTCTGCCTTGTCTCAGAGGAATAGAGCGGCGATTAGCCAGGGACGCAGCACAAGCAGAAGCTTATCAAGTGGAGATGAACAAGTTGAAGGAGGCAGGATATGCACGGGTGATACCTCCAGGCCAAGTGGATCAAGCTGAGGAGGCATGGTACATCCCTCACCACATGACACAACATAATGACAAGAAAAGAGTTGTATTCAACTGTTCGTTCCAACATGGAGGGAAGAATCTCAACCAATTGCTTCTCCCTGGTCCCACACTGGGCCCTTCCCTGTTGTCTGTACTCCTGAGGTTCCGTGAACATGCTGTCGCATTGAGTAGCGATATCCGAGGCATGTTTCATCAGGTGCGCTTGCTACCAGAAGACCGCCCACTGTTACGATTCCTATGGAGGGACCTAAACAGAGAGAAGTCCCCACAAGTGTATGAGTGGCAAGTTCTCCCTTTTGGGACGACGTGCAGCCCTTGCTGTGCGACCTTTGCGCTCCAGAAGCATGTCATTGACCATAGTCACCTAAACGAAGATGTCAGATACAGTATAGAGAAGTCATTCTATGTAGATAACTTCCTTCAGAGTTTCTGCTCCCAAGAAGAGGCCAGTGCACTGGCATCCAAGCTACGAGATCTCCTAGCCACAGGAGGGTTCGATCTGAGACAATGGGCCAGTAACATTCCCCAAGTACTTGATCACATCCCAGCAGAAGCCAAGTCAAGTAGCCTGATGTTGTTGCTGACCCAAGGACAACCAGACACTCAGGAGTCTGCACTCGGACTACAATGGCAATGTAACTCAGATACCCTGGCCTACAAATATCGTCCCATTGAATGCTCTGCCCCTACTATGCGCCATATATACAAGGTTCTAGCCAGTCAGTATGACCCCTTGGGGTACATCATTCTGTATACCACGAGAGCAAAAGTCCTGGTCCAGCGTCTTTGGGACAAGAAAAGGGATTGGGATGACCCTCACCTTCCAGAAGAGTTGCTCCAAGCTTGGCTAACATGGGAGCAAGAGTTACCAAATCTTCAGCGCATCTCCCTTCCCAGATGTTACGTCACATCAGAGTTGGATAACCCACAGAGTATCAGAGACATACACATATTCTGTGATGCGTCTGAGCGAGCCTACGGCTCAGTAGCCTACCTCCGCACCCTCAGCCCTCAAGGTGATGTGGAGATATCTTTCTTGACTGCCCGTTCCAGAGTTTCCCCTAAGAAACAACAGTCTATCCCTCGCCTTGAGTTATGCGCAGCTCTGACTGGAGCCCAACTCGCCAAGTTGTTGAAGGCAGAACTCAGTATCCCTCTGTTTCAGGTCACGCTCTGGTCCGACTCCACTACCGTGCTGGCATGGATCCAAGCTGAATCCTGCCGATTTAAAGTCTTCATTGGCACGAGGGTAGCAGAGATACAGGATATGACAGACCCCAAAGATTGGCGTTACGTTGATTCTAAGTCTAATTCAGCTGACGACATCACGAGGGGTAAGACGTTAGCAGAGTTAGCGAAGCCGAGTCGATGGTGTAAGGGACCACCTTTCCTCCTCCTACCCCCAGATCAGTGGCCTCAGAGTCCCCCCATACGGCTCCCTGCTGATGATGTAGAGCTGAAACAAGGCATATTTTGTGGACTCACAGTTCCTGTCACCGATCCGGCCTTACCTGATAGCGACCAGTTTGAGTCCTATAACCAACTACTCACATCCACAGCCAGAGTCTTACACGGGGCGGCTAACGGTACGGACACTCTAACAGCTGAGGATTATAGAAAAGCAGAACTTGCCCTCCTTCATCAAGCACAGACCGAAAGTTTTCCAGTAGAGATTGCTCATCTGAAATCTGGTAAACCTCTACCTCTAAGCAGTCGTCTCCTGTGCCTTGCTCCAGAGTACGATAGCAATACACACCTCATCAGAGTCGGTGGCCGTCTCCGACGTACAGATCAACTCGACGAATTCACTATTCACCCCATAGTTTTGGAGCCTAAACATCCCCTGAGCAGACTAATCATCAAGGACTTTGATGAAACTTTACACCATCCAGGAGCGGAAAGGGTGTTCGCAGAAATGCGTCGTAAATACTGGATATTGAGAGGTCGAGAAGCTATTCGTCAACACCAGAGAAAGTGCTTGGGGTGTAGACAATGGAGAGGTCAACCCAGCATTCCCAGGATGGCCGATCTCCCTCCTTCACGACTGCGTTTGCTGCAGCCCGCTTTCTACTCTACGGGTGTTTCGGCCCTTACTTCATCAAGATAGGTCGCAGACAAGAGAAACGATGGGGGATAATTTTTAAATGCCTGACAACGAGATCTGTATACCTTGACCTGCTCTATCAGATGGACACTGATTCATTCTTAATGGCTCTTCGAAGATTCATCTCCCGCAGAGGCAAGCCATTTGAGATCATATCAGACCAAGGTACAAACTTCCGAGGTGGTGTGAGAGCTTTACAAGAGGATTTTGCTGAGCTCCAGCCATCCCTACAGGAGCAATTAGCCAGCCACCAGATCAGTTTCAAGTTCAACCCCCCAGGTGCTGCACACTTCGGAGGCTGTTGGGAAAGAGAGATAAGATCCCTGAAGTCAGCCCTCTGTTCTACTATAGGGGATCAGATTGTCACAGAAGAAGTCCTACGTACCGTGCTAGTGGAAATCGAAGGAATTCTCAATGCAAAGCCCCTAGGATATACATCCTTAGATGTAGCAGATCCTGACCCTGTTACTCCCAACATGCTGCTCATGGGGCGGCATGACTCATCCTTGCCTCAAGTAGTATACCCTGAGTCAGAGTTGCTGAGCAAACGTAGGTGGAGACATAGCCAGCTTTTAGCAGACCACTTCTGGAGACGCTTTCTCCGTAACTATCTCCCAGAACTGCAAGTCCGCCAGAAGTGGCACAGAGAGACCGAGAACTTAAAACCTGGTACAGTTGTCATGATTGTTGATCATCAGTTACCCAGAGCTCTATGGCCAGTTGGACAAGTAACTAAAGTCTTTCCTGGAGAAGATGGGAGAGCAAGAACGGTAGAGGTAGAAGTCAAGAAGAAAACTTATCTTCGTCCCATCACCCGTCTGATCAGCCTCCCAGCCCTACCAGACTGAGGATCCCTTCGTGCTATCCCTTATGGGATAGTGCCTTTTCTGATTTCACATTTACCCAGAAATGTGGGGGCGGCTGTAGAAAAGGCTTTGAATACATATGTAGATACATTAGTGCCCTCTTGTGGACTTTTAGATACCTTACGTTAAATGAGGTATTTCCCCTTTAAGAGTTCAGTATTGACCCACAGAACGCAGTTCGGAGAGCTCTAATAGAGAATTCGCTGCCGCTGTTGTTGTTGTTTCAGAGTGCGTTCATAAACAAGTGAGTGACTTAGTTTATGTTATTCATTATCTTTAAAGAGCCATAGTTAATATGTTTGATTGTATTGCCGTTATTTTGTTGTAATCGCGGATGTGCGCCATAGCGTTGTGTACCTATTGCATCATATGCAACGCTAGTGAAAGCATACAGAGAAAGTTAAATATTAATGTTTTGAGATACTTTGAGCCTCGTTGAGTATGTGTATGTTATTATGTACGGTAAAAGTGATCTTAAGCATGTTATTTAGGCAATACGTGTTGATTATCCCGAGCTCACGTGGAAGATAAAGTGATGCTAATTTCACGAGTGCTAATCTAGCTTATGCATCACTATATATGTATAAGTATATACATATTGTATATTTAAGTGACAAAGTGATTTAATTATTGTTATTATTTGCATTACTAACTGGGTATTGTTGTTTCTATTGTTTTAGAACCACTCATACCACTCATAATACAGTCCAAACTACTCTGTATCATTCTGCCATCCATCTAACAATGTACTACAATTCATCAAGCCATTAAAGTGTTCTTCGTCTCTGACCGGACGCCTTATGCCTGCTCATTAGCCACCAGCACCCACACTAGTCTCACCCACAACATTTGAAAGACAAATATCTTACTTTTTACTCCACTACATTTCTATTAAGGCCGAAAGTCGTTTCTGCAGCAGCTCTGAAAGTCAGTGGATGATTTTTTCCATCTTTAAAAGTTTTTTTGGTGTTGTTGTTTCCTCCTGAGTTGTAAGTCGCTTTGGATAAAAGCGTCTGCTAAATGCATACATGTAAATGTCTTTTACGTGTATAAAATGATGTGCATCGAAAATATGTTTTTATTAAAATAAAATGGATGGAAAACACAGACGTGTGGAACTGATTTATTATGATGAATAAAGAAATATGGACAAATGTGTAAAAGCAACTTTTTGTCTTTAAAAATTGTCATGAGCAACCTGTGTGTGTGTTTAAGAGAGCAAACATTCATCTGTGTTGTGTTTTTATTTCCTTTGTTTTATATGATTTCATTGTAGAATCATTAGTCGTTTATAGCTGTCATTTGATTGATTTGATTAATCATTTATTATTATCATTTGATTTACATTATTCATCATTTTATTATTATTAATTTATATAATTTGATGTATTTATTTGTTTATGTCCTTGCTCCTGCAATGCGCTATTGTGTTTTGAAGGGTTGTTTTCACGAGTAAGACATAAGAGAATCTCTCCACTTCAAAGTTTTTAATGTCATGAAGTAGTGAAGTAGTTTTGAAGAAGTTTAAGTTATACCTCTTTTATTGTAAGATGCTTTCATAGACTAGCCTACTCGTCAAACTTTGCACGTATAGCCTCTTAAATTTACGTGTCACGTGTTCAAGGTTCCAGCACCTTCTCGAATGTTCTCTGTATGTCCGCGTCATCACCAAGCTGATTTTTGATCTGCAGATTTTAAAAGCATTCCTACTAATCTTTTTATTATATGCCCTCTTTGTTTTACCAATACAAATGTTGTAATGTGACGGCTTTGTAATATTATTGAAGAGAAATACTGAGTCCAAAATATTTTCCACTTTTTTATTGATTTTCTTTCATTGAAAATACACTTCCACATGGAAAATTGCGTCAAGTGCGTTACAGTAAAAGCAAACCTCAACATGAGCCTAATGGTAATTATTTGATAGGAAGTATAGGCTAATTAACATTAAATACACACAGCGATGTTAAAACACAAGAACCATTAGCTCATTTTATCAGGCTAACTTTATACGGTTTCTGGATACCGCAGGACTAGGCTGTGTTTTTGTATAGTTTTCGAATTCATAAAACTGAAATTTCATATGAAACGACAAAAACATGAATACACTGAAAATTGTAAATCCATCAAATGTTGGAAGTTTTCCAGCTCACCCTAAAGAGTACAAACAAAGAATCCTTTGTATTGAAAAGCTTTAATGTTGTTCACCTTCACAAAAATCCAAGAAGAAGTAAAAGAAGAAGTGCAGTGGGATCTCTTGCCCTTTATAAAGCGACTCAAACAGGTTGAGACCAGACCAGCACAAGCCACACCTTGTGTTTGAATCATGATCTGTCTATTCCTTCACACTTCCCCTCTCTCAGTCTCTCTCTCAACCATAGACTGTAAAAAAAATCTCTCAACACAGACTGAGGGCGCATCAATCATCTCACTAGTTCAGTAGTCAGGGCACTGATCAGGGAGTCAGCCGATTGACTTATGTCCTAATCAGTGCCCTGATAGTGGACTAGTGAGATGATTGAGACGCCCTGAGACTTGACATCTGGGGGAAAGTGTGCCAGTGCTGCTCAAGGAGCTTGCCCAATTTTAGAGTGTTGTAAACAATTTAAAAGCTAAATAATTGTTTTTAGATACTAGGTAATATTTGAGTTAAATCAATAAATACATTTTTTTTTTAAAAAATCAGTGTCTAGCACAAATGACAAGACTGCATGGCATATCTAAACTTGACAAAAATTAATATCATCTTGGTAGATTTTACACCATATAACAACTCACTATCCTCTCCGGCTTCAACCACACTTTCACTCATTCTCTACTTACCTATCCGCCAACAAAACACCTGCCCTTTTTTGAATTTTTGATTGCGCTGTCGGTCAGCCGCGTTTGAGATGCGCCTCGTCTTGCCTGTAATCACTAGAGCAGGCGTAGGAAGAATCGGGACCCCCAATAAGAAGATAAAAATAGACTTAGGGATATGTTTTATTTTATATTTTAAAAAAACAATCTGATTAAATTCATGCAGTATAGCCTAAGGATACGACAAATTCTGTGAATAAATTGATAATCATTTATGTGACCGGAGTGTGTTTGTAGCTTTTACATCTCTTTAAAATGCCCTGCTAACTGTAGCACAATCCCCGTCATTATGTTAAGACCTGCTCACCGACTCTATACACGATGTGATTGGCCTGACCAGAGTTTGGTTTTTACAGCTCAGAAGGGTATTGAGAGTTGCTAGACGATCCTCGCGGCAGATTAGATTTGCTGCCGCTAGGGTGCGTCTAGATTTCTAGGCTACAAAATTAGCTTAATGCTCTGCAAAACAAAAAGTTGTGATTGAATAATGTGTAATACTGATGTTTTTCTTCTAGTTTAAGACTAGTTCTTTATTATGGTAACACAGATTCTGCAAAAGAAAGAAACCATAAAAGACAAACATACACACAACATGCAATTGAAAATAACTTGACATGTTTCCCAATACTTCTGTTTGTAGCAGGCAGCTCTAAGTGGAATATGAGGGGCTGTATACACTGATCTTCTCCTTCTTTCTGGGCATTGAGTTATTTGCCTTGAGCAGAGAGTTGAACTTGATGAAGTTGTTGATGATTACAGGTAGAGGCAGGATGATGAGCAGAGCCCCGACCATTGCACAGAGAATGGCTACACACTTGCCTTGAACTGTTATGGGGTACATGTCTCCATAACCCACTGTGGTCAGTGTGACCCCTGCCCACCAAAAACTGGAGGGAATGTCAATAAATGAAGTGTGTAAATCAATTTGATCGAATTCTGCGTAAAAAGCCATGGTGGCGAAGATGAGCGTGCAGCTGAAGAGTATAAGAGGAACCGCGCAGAGAGCCGTCGCACTGGCGTGGAGCGCGTGTTTGAGAACCCTCACACCGAACACATTCTGCATCAGCTTGAAGACGTGAAGGACGCGTATGCATCGCATTACATGCAGGAAGCCCAAAGCATGCATGCAGTACGTCCCTGAACACCACCGGAAGAACCAGGGGAACAAGGCCAGCAGGTCAACAATGTTCATAACGTTCATGATGAAGCTCAGTTTGCTTGGGCAGCTGAACGCACGCATCACAAACTCAAACACGAACCATATCGAACAGACCAACTCCACAGTATCCAGATCTCTAGGTAGAACAGAATGGTCCAGGGTGAACTCCCCGCTTGAGTTGTCTGCCGATACCACAAACATTTGGTGAGGATTTATAGACACATTTGTCTGCAGAGAGAATGCAGTGATGGAGAGCAGGATGAAGAATAGAGATATGACCGCAATGACCTGGAGAAACAGAAACATCAAGAATGAGCAAGGAGCCACCTCTATGAAGAACAGCCATAGCAAGCACTGATGCAACTGATGTTCATTTTCGCCCAAAAATGAAAATTCGGTCATTAATTACTTACCCTAAAATCTTTTGACACCCGTAAGACCTCCGTTCATCTTCGGAACACAAATGAAGATAATTTTGTTGAAATCCGATGGCTCAGAAAGGCCTTCATTGACACCAATGTCATTTCCTCTCTCAAGACCCATAAAGGCACTAAAGACGTCATTACAAAGCCCATCTCACTGCAGTGGATCTACAATCATTTTATGAAGACACGAGAATAGTTTTTGTGCACAAAAAAACGAAATAACGACTTATATAGTGATGGGCCGAATTTAAAATAAAAGCTTCCAACGGTTATGAATCAGCGAATTGATTCATGATTCGGATCACCAATGTCATGTGATTTCAGCAATTTGACACGCGATTCGAATCATGAATCGAAACACTGATTCAAAACTGTTCGAAACTTTGTTTTGAAATCGGCCCATCACTATATAAGTCGTTATTTCAGGGGGTTTTTAGCACAAAACTATTCTCGTGACTTCATAAAATGATTGTAGAGCCACTGTAGTGAGATGGGCTTTGTAACGACGTCTTTAGTGCCTTTATGGGTCTTGAGAGAGGAAATGACATTGGTGTCAATGAAGGCCTTTCTGAGCCGTCGGATTTCAACACATTTATCTTCATTTGTGTTCTGAAGATGAACGGAGGTCTGACGGGTGTCGAACGACATGAGGGTAAGTAATTAATGACAGAATTTTCATTTTTGGGTGAACTAACCTTTTAAGGTGGCAAACTAGAACTTGAAAAGAGAATATTTGTCAAGACAACTTTTTAAACTTTGCTCGACTAGTGTTATTATTAACTAAAATGATTAAAAATAATTGTTAATTGAAATAAAATAACGGATATTAAATGATAAGTGATAATAGTGAAGACGGACGGCTGGACTGTCTAGATAGACAGACAGACAGACAGACAGACAGACAGACAGACAGACAGACAACAACGACAAAGATTAGATAGATAGACAGACAGACAGACAGACAGACAGACAGACAGACAGACAGACAGATAGATAGATAGATAGATAGATAGATAGATAGATAGATAGATAGATAGATAGATAGATAGATAGATAGATAGATAGATAGATAGATAGATAGATAGATAGATAGATAGATAGATAACTTATGATACCTTGGCGCAGACGGATGAAAGTGGGTTGTCGAAGAGAGTCCATATCTTCAGGTTCGTGTGGCTGGATTGGTCATGCTCCATCACTGAAGCTAAAGCCTCTACGACATCTTTGTGCTGCTGAAATGCCGCCCAACAGCAGGGCTCCACATCTGTGCTGCTGATACCCCAGAAATCAAACTCCTCTTCCAGCAACACGCCGCACAGGTTGGTGGGGCAGTGCAGCTTCCCGCTCCTGTAATACTGCAGCACGTGAGTGAAGACTTCAGGGTGGCGATCAAAAAACAGCTCTGAAGGAGGCTCCTCAGTGTCCACCAGCTGGGCCAGGCGGGACCCCGGAAGGGTCAGTAGGGTGCTCCTGAGGGTCTCATGTTTTACCCCACTGACATTTATTACTATTTTTTCACCACCGCCCTTAGAGGCTCCCAGTGAGAAAACGCCCACAGAGCTCATAATAGTGGACAGTGTTGCTATTCTGCAGATGTCTGGTAGCTGTTTAAACCAAATGAAAAATGTATCATTAGATATCATCGCTTATCCTCTCTAACCCGCTTAGAAAAGCGCCACGTTTTATTTTGTGTCACCACACTTGGTCTTTCAACTATTCGTGTAACTGTAGGGAAAACGTGGAGGAGTTTGGTCGCTTGATCTCTGTTTGTTAACGTTATGAATGAATTGGGCTGGGCTAAGCTAAGTGCTATCAAAATGTCACCGCGAGTCAGAGCGATTTGAGACAGGTATGTATCAACTCGTTTAGTTTAGGGAATAACATAGTTTAATATGAAAAATATAGTATTATTACGCTTTATACATTGAAAGATTTTTTTATAGTTGTATTCATTAAAAAACAAACTGCAGTGAAATGCAATCATGCATCATGTGACTGATAATGCTTTAAAGAAGTTGAAAACTAATCAACTACTATTTAAAAGACTGACTTACCTTGTCCCGAAACAGAGTTGATATCCTTTCACACAGAGAAATTCCTAAGAACACAGAATTACACTATTATAATCTTTTGGCTGTGTTGGTGAGTTTGAAACTCTGAGTTGTGAAACACGGACACACACTTGTATACTTCATTGCAGTCCAGCCTCCAAGGTCCCAGAAGACATGCCACCATACACCAAAGAATGTTCAGCCAGAAAAAATTTGATGAAAGCCAGCTGTTCCTGTCAGCCCAACTTCCTGTCAGCTCACTAATCCACATTTGTAGCCTGAAGAATAGGAGGCTTATTTTGTTGAATCGACATCTGTAGATATTCACTTTATGAAAAGATGCAGCTGGGGTGGGGTGTGGAGCTATGGCATGGACAGATAAGGGGATATGGATCTGCACTGCTGAAATTATATTTAATATCCCTGCAGAATGTAGAATGAAAGCACCCTAAAGCAGCATGACTGAATGCAATGCACAACAAGAAAATAAATATCTGTCAAAATATGCTGATGTATTTTTAGCAATGAATACCATTTGTGATCAGATAGAGCCTATGGTGAACATGACACATGACTTTTCCATACATATGGCATTCCATACATTCTTGGTCTCAACAGAACACGTGTTTTCTTCCTCTGCAACATACACACACACAAAATGCAAAAACAAGTGCCAGATACTGGAGCCAAGGTAAACAAATTTAGTGTTAATTCAGTCAATTTTAAAGCAGATCTGATGTGGCATTTATACACATTAATTTGTTCAGAGCTGGCTGTTTTACAATCTATGCTGCAACGTCACTTTCTTCACACTTTCTTCTACTTGTAAAACGATCAGCATTTGTAGACCAGAATCTGTTTTTAATGATTTAAATCCAAAAGGGTGAAAAGAAAACAACTCTGGACAAAGAGCCAAAGTAAAGATTATATTTAATAAATAAATTATATATAATTAGATAAAGAGAAAGCACATTTAAAAAAGTGAGATTTAGGTAAAACTGTAAGAATATCACCTTCACAGTTACCTTCTCCTCTGCAGTCAAGTCTTGCAAAAATAAAATAAACCTTGACTCCATAAATCCATGCATTTTCAGTCCCTGAATCATTCTGGTGTTAAACATTGTTCAAATCTGCTTGAAGACCAGTAGGTGGCGCAATTGCTCAGTACTGTTTTCATGTCTTATGCTAGTTCTAAAATGCAGTGATTATTCATTCAATCTTGAAAACATTTTGATCTTAAACTTTTAATAAACTTTAATAAAGTAAAAACATTTGTATGTGTATTTTGGCAGTTCATAAAAAGCTTAATTGTCCTTAAACAACAAGGTAAGACATAAAACATATACTAGTAAGCACTGTATTCATGTAGCAAACACTTTTATCCAAAGAACCCAACAGTACAATAAAGGGACAACCACTGTGAAGGCGCCTGGGAATGGGATTAGTTGCTTTGTTAAGGGGAATGTTAGTGAAATCTACACCCTTTTAGTTATCAGCTCTGATCTTTAACCACGACACCACCAAAAGTATATTTAAATGAGCATATTTACTAAGAATTCCACAATGGGTTACCATTTGCATTGCAAATAAACACAGGGACACAATGATAATGGACTCAAAGACCATTTTAATAATATCATGAAAGAATATATATATATATTACATTAACCCTTTATATGGCACTACATATTCACAGTTATAGTTTTCAGAAAGTCTAAAGCAATTCAGAAGAGCAATCACTCTGTGTGTCCGGTGTTGTTTGGCTGTCTTTAGTGTCCTAGCAGCACACACCAACAGGAAACACAAGACTCCGGTTGTAGATGGACATCTGAGTAAGTATCAGGTGTTCGTATGACACACACACACAGACACGAGAGTCTACAGATCCAGCACTAGGACCCAGAATCCTCCCTGTTCCTGCCTCCTCTCCTCAGTCACTCACTTCTCTCCTCCCTACCTGAACTACTCTCACCAGGATGGAGCAGAGAGATGTCGCAGTGACCAGCAGCTCAAACAGAACCAGGTCAGAGGCGATCAAGACGCATCCGGACAGAAGATAGTCTTGCCTACTAAGTGTCAGTATCTTTCTGTATATACAGTATTATTATGCAATTGGAAACACCATCAGAAGACTGCAGAATACCTGAAAAGTCATCAACTATGTAAAAACCACAACCTTTTACATGCTACTCTACATAGAAGCAAATTTTATAGGAGTCAAGTCACTGCTGGATTTTATCCTACTATTGGACCTAAGTGAATTCTACACAGGAACTGGACAAGAAGACACTTTCAAGTCAGTCAGCAGGTGTAAAGATTCTCTGGACTTTATATGTGTACCTCTGTGTGTAACTCCGCATACAGCCATGGGGAATGCAGCTGGAAGTCTGGAGATGACACCCGAGCGGGAAGCCAGACGGCCCCTCAGCACTTACGGCCAGAAACAGCCACCGGCCCCTAAACTGCCCCCACCACCTGAGGAGGAATTAGAGGAGAGGTTCAGCATTGTGTTGGTACGTACAGAACAAAAATCCCATTGTGGCATTTTCTTTTTGTTAAATGTTTTGCTGATTGAATTCAGAAAGCTGGCATGTTGATGGGCTTCGGTGTGTGTGGTTAAGGGCTGAGATGTGCCATTGCATTAACTAAATGTGTTTTGTGAAACTGATGTGCATCTATTTGGATAGTTATGAACAAATGAACGCAGACTTTCGAATGATTGAAACTGCATAGCCTGCCCAAATGACATACTACAGCTAGTTGTACCACATTACGGTGTCGACTGCTGGAATGTTATGCGCTGAGGTGATGATTGCATTCATATGCATGTTTGTGAAATCTGTAAGATCTCTCCGAGTATGAGTGTTATGCAGAAGCGAGACTTTTAATGTGTAGCTTGGAGACTTTGATGCGTCATTAGGTGCATTTCATGTGCTTTAGCTACATGTCACGTCTGCGTCTTATTTATGATGAGTGTACAGGATGTAAATGTTTTACTTTTACATTGACCTACTACTTAGTTCATCCGAAATTCTGCCGTTTCCTCACCCCTACGTCATTCAAAATCATGCATTGAAGTGAATGGTGTTCAGGGTCTGTTAAAATCTAAAAAAAGGACAAAATTCACCAATAAAGTATTATAAAAATAGTCCATAAGCACTACATTTCAAGTCTACAACAGCAATGTTTGAGGGACAGACTGAAATTACTATAAATCTCCATTGACAGTTTATCCTTCAGTATAAGAAAAAAGCTAAATCTAATAAGTAATAAATGTTTTCTTTTGTGTCAAACTGAAGAACGAGAAAGGTCATAGGGGTTTTAATAGACGTGTTTTATTAAAAACTGGCTTAATTATATTAATTCACACATCTTACCACAATAAATATTGTTTTAGCACAGAATGATACTAATATGATGTGGCTTGGACATCAACTACAACTAGTCAAGTGAAAGGGTAGTTCACCCAAAAAAATTAAAAATCTTCATTTATTCACCTCAGGTTGTTCCAAACCTGTATGAATTTCTTTCTTCTGCCGAACACAAAAGAAGATATTTTGATGAATACAGATAATCAAACAGATAATGGGCCCCATTGACTTCCAAAGTCTTTTTTTTCATAATATGGAAGTCAACGGTCTTTTGTGTTTATTAGAAGAAATAAATTCATACGGATGTGGAACAACTTGAGGGTGAGTAATCATTTTTAGGTGAACTATCCCTGTAACACATGAAAAATACGAACCAGCTTCACAGTATATTATTAGATATTAGATCTAAACAGACTAAATCAAACTACTCAGATGTTTAAAAGGGATATTTAGCCCATCTTTCAGTCCTTTGCCTGTACACTGTAAACTGGTCTGGCTCTGGTGTGTGTTAGTAAAGTCAGCTGTAATATATCCCATGTTAATTAATCCACCCTGCCAATATCCTTGATGCTGCTCCTAAATCAGATAAACACTCCCCACTCTTCCAACACACAGCAGCGAAAGGCCATCTAATCTACGAACAAGTATTAACTGCCAGCACATGCAGGCTCTGCAAAACTATTTAATTTTATCCAATCGTCATCGACAATTCCTACTGAGAAAAAGAGTTTGTGACATGCTGTTTGTATAATGGAAATACGATGCAAATAATGGCAATAGACCAGCAGCGTGTTCATGATAAAACACACTGAATTAAAATGGCAGTCCTTTTAAAAACACACATGGTCTTGTGTGCCAAATGTTAATATTACAGCACAGAGCATCGGTACAATAACCTGTGAGCGAGTTAAGAAAAAGCATTAAGTAATAATATGAAAACATGGCTGTTATCACAGAGGTCTTGCAACCTGCATTCTTTTCTTTTTGAGGCAGAATATATGTATATAAAAACGGTAAATAGTTTTGTCCTTGCTCGCACAAGTGTGTTTTTAGCATTTAAAGCACGCAAGCTGATGCTTTCTAAATCGCAAGACATCTGCAAAAACTACAGGCCTGTAATTATACAAATGGACCGTTCATTTATTGATATTTTGCATGTGGCCACTTATTGAAAGGACACACCATCCATCTTCAGCAGTAGTCCACCCCACAAAAATGTATGACATACAATGAATCAAAGTTAGTACTGAATGTATTTCAATACATTTATTATGAAGGAATGAGTCATAAAAACTAGGCTAAAGGTACACTTTGTAACTTTTAACTTCAAATTTTGTAACTAACTCTGCGGATGAATATTAAATATGACCCTTCAGAATGCTTTACAATAAACTCTGTTAAAGACCTAATATGGCAATTTACCTGTTTAATAATTTAACTTATTTTCTTGTTGAGTAATAAAAAAAGCCACCTCTGCATCACTTTTACAATTTTTTAAATCCCTCAGTTTTCACCATCTCCCAAAAGACATGCCAATGTTGATTCTTGTTTTATTATGAGCTCAGTCACGTTCTCTTTTTCTTCTCCTCTGTTCGTTGCTTGGTTAAAATAGGTGATTCCCCTGGAGGTTGAAGATTTAGCGCCTCCATGTCTTGTGAAAACTAACCTCTGCCACTTCCACACCAGACACACGAGACGGATCTCACGAAAATGCGTATAATTAGTACGAGTTTGCAATCTTGTGGAATGTATACGCCAAAATGAGTTTTGGCGTGCTTATGGTACGCGGTTTTTCGCGTGCATATGATACGCACTTTATGGCGTATTATACATACGAACATGTAAAAATATATACAGTGGTGCGGTGCGGGCCAAATAACTTCATAAAAGTGTCCCGCGGGTCGGTGCAGCACTAACAGTTCCCCTGAACACTGCAAGAGGATTTCGAGTTCTTCTGGCGTCGCGTGTGAAATGTCTTCATCCCAGGTAATGTTACAGTCAGTGGCATGTTTCAGCATGTCATATGAATATAATTTCATGGGTTTTATTTTTTTCAAACGCCAAATAATCACGATGCTCACGTTTACAAGCCAGCGTCATTATAGTAGTCTATTGGTTACCGTTTTACAGAATCTATATGATACTTCAGTTCAGTGTTTGAGTGGTAGCTCACCGTAACAAGCAGGACAGCATCGGTCGGGCACGCCTCCTTCAGCTCACGCCGACGAGCAAACGCTGGTCACATGTTAATCCTCGTCCTGCCTTCAATCACATCACTTTCTCGTTTCCTCTTATTGCTTTCCTCCAACAAAACCTTTTCTTTCTTATTTGTCTCTCATGCTTCGGACATGACTATATTATCCGACGAACAAAGTTGGGCTCGCACGTCCGAATGTAAGGAAGTGTGTGTGTTGGTGGAAGTGACGTATATGCCGTAAAGCAGTCGAATTTTGTAGTTCTTTTTGTTCTCGGGTTACTACCCGAAATCCGAAGTTTAAAAGTACGATTAAAAACGATACAGACCCCATCAGGCTATGGCAGACGTGTCATTCAACCTATTGTAAGTCGATTTATCATCACAAGAGTCTTTAAAAATATATTATGAAGGATGAAAAGTTACCTAGTGCTGCTTTAATGCCTTTGAATTTACATGGTTCATATACTAGTATATAACTTTATTTAGCTTACGTAGGCTACTAAAATAGCATACAGCTTCCTGATTAGCCTGCTAGCTTAGTATATATATACAACTTCTCTATTTATGGATATGGCGGGACACAATGGGCGAGTAACGAGAAACCATCCCGTCACGTCTAAAATATAAACACTTATAACAGGTGTCACATTAGGAATCAAAGTAAGACAAAAACAAGTTTTTGGATTGATGATGCATTGGCCCATTATTAAAATTTTGTTAATTTTGAACAAAAATAAAAAAAATTACATAGTGTACCTTTAAAATAACAGTATATCAAAAACCATCAAGAGATGTGAAATTATAAAATATAACTAAATCTGTGAAGTGACATTATAAAAAGTACCTAGTATGGCTTACAAATGTATACAAAAAAACTTAAATGCAAATATTATTTGTATTAAATATTCGGTATAATCTTCTAGTGTATGAATATGACAGCTCTGAATTATGACTATGCTCTGCATATGTACCGCCGTATACACTGCTTAACTGCATCGATCTTTGATGCAAAAATGATGTGTGTACATACATTTGTGTACTTTATAAAGGATTCAAAATATCCTAGGATTAATTTAGAATCCTATTTATTCATCCTATAGAATTCAAATGAATGGTGTCACCACATGTGATGAAGTTAGAAGTGTGTGTGTGTGTGTGTGTGTGTGTGTGTGTGTGTGTGTGTGTCATATCTCTGTGAAAACGGTATCATATTTCTCTGCATTATTTGATGAATAGATTAATTCTGATTACTTACAAGAGATGACATAAATATTTCCTTTCGCTTTTCACAGAAAACATGATTTCATAGGTCTGACGTGGATACACAGATATTTAGAATGTTTTTTACACTGCATATTTGCTTTGGCATTTACAGTGCCTTCGTCTTCAGTCAGTCGTGGGTTCATAAGCAGGTCACAAAAAGGCTAAATATTAGCATAGAGTTCATTGAGATCTTTTACAGTGTTCCCAAAACAAATGATAACATTCCCGAGCTATCAGCTGAAAGATAGAGCAGAGGAACTGGACATAAAACAAATACTGTGGATTCCGATCATCTTTACAGCACAACAGTCTGTTCCTAACGCAATTTCAAGAGCTTTAAAGAAACGCAATCTCACTTGTACGCAGAAGGGAAAACTCGAAACACTGACAGTACGAGGTGTGGAAATACTTTAACAAAGGGTTTTGATATTCTTGTGGAGAAGACATTTTCCATAATACCCCCGAGTGAATAGCCACACCTGACCAAAACCTCCAGGGGACGATTTGGTGGTGTTTGCTAAAGACAGTATTATTGGTGTTCATAATTAGAGATTTGAACGAACCACAATTCCCAAGTACAGTACTTAGGTATGTTACTCATCCCAGAACTCTGAACATGAATGAATGTCTTCTATCTCTCCAAAAATTATATTTAGCAAGGATGCATTAAATTAATTTAAAAAAAGTGACAGTAAAGGCATTTATTACAAAAGATTTCTATTTCAAATAAATGCTGTTATTCTTTTGAACTTATATTCAAAGACTTTTAGAATTTCACGTTCGTGTAGCACGTGTTTACACTGAAAAACAATGGAAAAGTGTCAGTGGAATGGAAAAACGTGTTCTGTGTAAATGGCCCCAATGCATTTTTCCCGAAGCTAGCGTATTTTTTTTTAAGCGGATCATTAGGAGCGTAATGACGCACTGAGCGTATTTTTCACAATGAGGTGTGGAGCGCTCTGCGTTTTTTTAACTGGCAGCCAAGAGTTGAAGAAGGAAGAAGTTGAAGAAGTTCGTCGCTCATCACTGTCACTAAGCTTTTTACCCAGCCGTCCAATCACAGTGGAGGAGGGACGGGACAAATACAACACTGTCCAACCATCAACGGATGACAACAACAAGCACAACAATGGAAAGAAATCATTAATTGATTGATTAATACTTTATTGATTTTATATGATTTATATGAATCATTTTATAGGATTTTAACTAACAATGATTGATTGATTGATTGATTGATTGATTGATTGATTGATTGATTGATTGATTGACTGATTTAAAACCAGAGCCAAAGCAAGAGGCAGTTCATTGGAATAAAAAAAAGTGTAAGGTTTAGAAATGATTTTTTTGGAAGTTGGATTTTTTTTAACTTGATGATATATCGTTATGATGACTTTCAGAAGGATTTTAACCAGCTGATGAACAATAAAAACATTGACAGCCAATCAGAATCCATCCCGCTGTAACGAGCTCGAGCATTTAGGGGTAAGTTTACCCCCCCAAAAATGAAAATTTGCCCATGATTTACTTATAAGTCATCAATATGAGACATTCTTCTTTCAGACAAATAAAATCAGAGTTATATAAAATAAATGTCCTGGCTCTTTCAAGCTTTATGATGGCAGTGAACGGCTGATCTGGCTGATGTCCATAAAAGTGCATCTATCCATCATAAAACTGCTCTCCGCGGCTCCGGGGGTTAATAAAGGCCTTCTGAAGCGAGGTGGCACGGGAGAAAAATATCCATATTTAAAACTTAAAAAAATGGAATCTCTAACTTCCGCCAACTGTTGTACACACGTTCACGAGAGACTGCTGTTCCAGCAAATGGCGTCGGTCGCAGACGTAGCATAATTTCCGGTGACGAACGCGGAAGGATAGAGAAAAACCAAACTTGGTTCTTGTGAGAACTAACATATTCTCACCGGAGCGTCCTATACGTCATACTCTGGAACGGCAGTCTCTCGTCAACGCGCGTACGACAGTTAGTGATTATAATGTGTAAAGTTTTAAATATGAATATATTTTTATTACAAAAACGCTTCGCTTCAGAAGGCCTTTATTAACCCACCGAGCCATGTGGAGCACTTTTATGATGGATGGATGCACTTTAATGGAAACAGCCATTCACTGCCATTATAAAGCTTGGAAGAGCCAGGACTTTTTTATATATACCTCTTATTGTATTCTTCTGAAATAAGAATGTCATATACACCTATAGGATGACTTGAGGATGAGAAAATCATGGGCTAATTTTCATTTTTGGGTGAACTATCCCATTAAAGCGGCAGACAGGCACACACTTAGAATGAACAGAACGATATCATCCGCTGGTGTGGATGCTAACATAGTTATCTTAGGTAGTTGTCGTCCTTGATGTGAACTGGCTCTTACTTTGCTACCGGGAGGAATATTTTCATGTGAATGTTTCATGAGAGTTACGAGCAGCCTCAGTTTGTGTTTTCAGTTTCAGTTTTCACACCGATAGCGATGACACACACCTGGCGGTAACTCAGTAGGGTCGTAGTAGTTCCGTGCATGTGCGTGGACCATTGGCTTTCTCTCTGCGACCTTTAAAGATTATTTTCATAATGTTTTAGTGGATTTACATGCAGGCTGCATGTGCGTGTGTGTGTTCGGAGACTTCGGTAGGTATCATGCACAGTTGAGTCATTGAGGAAATTCTGTAGGGGCCATAGCAGTCTGTGTGTTTCTGTGTTTCTGTGTGTGTGCGGCACAAATGCAAACACTCATGCTGTTCATAAATAATTTAGGAGATAGTCATAGCAACAGGACATTCACGCAGCACTAATCAGCCGGTTCAAAAAGGGCATTCTTAGAGTCAGCAAACCTTATTATACATGTGATCTGCCCGCTGCTCGTAAACCATCTCACAAGACGCAACGCAACTGCTTACTCATCTGTTTATAAGTGACCACAAAACGTGTGTAATGTGTTATCATTCAAACACTGCAGTGGTCTGGGAACATATTATAGCTAGACCCGGTCTTTGATGGCACACTGCAAATACATTGACGGCAGGGTGTTGCTATGTGATTCCTCAGATTCCTCCTTCAACGCAATTCAATGGGTTATTTTTGTCTTTTTTTGCGTTAAATTGATCAAAAGAGACAGTAAAGGCATTTTTATTTTTTAAAAATGCTGTTATTTTGAACTTTTGATTCATAAATGGATCCCGAAAACAACAATTTATCCCAGTTTCCACAAAAATATGATGCATTACAGCTGTTTTCATCACTGATAATAATCATAAATGCTTCTTGAGCAGCAAATCATCATATTAGAGTGATTTCTGAAGGATCATGTGACACTGAAGACTGGAGTAATGATGCTGAACATTCAGCTTTGATCACAATTTCATTTTAAAATATTCTAAATTGTAACAATATTTAACAACAGTACTGTTTTTTACTGTATTTATGATCAATAACTTAAGCATTAGTAATGAGAAGAGAAGAGACTTCTTTCAAAAACATAAATTGCAGACTCATTCAACATTTTAAATGGGAGTTTATAATCAAGAAATTGTATGCAGGTATGATGCAATATAACAAAAATGGTTCTCAGTAAAGTCCTTTGATAAACCAAAGGTGCCGCAAAGACGACAAAACAGAATCTTTTTAAGACGTCACCTCAGTGGATTAGATCTAATGGTTCTGTTGAATTAATATCAACAAAATGAGACTTACCCACAGGTTTCTGTCTGTGATTGTAGAACTCCATGAATCTTCCACCTGATAAAGTGAAGCTGCTCTGTCAGTACGACAATGAGAAGAAATGGGAGTTAGTTTGTGACCAGGTGAGTTCTGAGCAAAAAACACACATATTAAGTTACCATAAAGCTGTTTTTACTCCCCCAAACCATAGCACGCATATAACAGGACATATGATGAAAAACACAATTATCCTTGCTCTTCTAAAACCTCCTTTCCATTTAACCCAGAGCATTTAGCCTATAGAAACCAAATTGTTTAATTAGTTCAGACGTCAATGGTTTTGATGTCACACACGACACTATTGCGATATGAACAATTAAATAAACAAAAAAAGTATTCAGTAAGAGGTTAGCGATTATATTACACATTAATGTAATGGGTCGATTAATTCAAAGGATCATGAGGGATGAAAACGGTTATGAAAAATTAATTCATACTGCTTTTTTATGAAATAAATGTGACTAAAATGATGTGTGAACTTTGGGGAGTTTACTATTCCTCCTTGTTTCTCTGTGTTCAGGAGCGATTTCAGGTGAAGAATCCCCCATCAGTGTACATTCAGAAACTCAAGAGTGTATTAGAGCAGGGAGGAGGCAGAAAGGTACTGATGTGTGTGTGCGCGTGTGTGTTTGAATCTGAGAATGAGATGTAGAACTCGTCTATAATATAAAAAATGTGATTTTATGTGTCTGTGATTAAATGACACGTGTGTGTTTTGTAGTTTAAAAGGCGAGTCCAAGAATCCACACAGGTTCTGAGAGAGTTGGAGATCTCGTTGCGCACCAATCACATCGGGTAAGAGCCATCACGTGACTGCAGAGAAACCCATGTTATTGACAATACATGTTTCTGGCCTGATACCTTTTACTACTAAATGTTTGTTAAATGCAGGTTTCTGAAGAAACCCATGGCTGGGAATGTCTGTGTCAACACAGCTTGTCTTTTGTTCTTCGTTTGTAATCATATTGTGATTTTGTTCTCTCTGTCGCTTCAGGTGGGCAGAGGAGTTTCTAAATGAAGAAAACAAGGGTTTAGAAGTGCTAGTGGACTACCTCTCTTTTGCTCAACGCGCAGTCACGTATGTACACACACACACACACACACACACACACACACACACACACACACACACACACACACACACACACACACACACACACACACACACACACACACACACACACACAAAGACACAATAGAGGAAGCTAAATTCTTAATGTGACAAGCGTCTGGGAAGAGAATGTCTCTGACCATCCAGTGTCTCTCAGACCAAACTCTGCAGATAAAGCTGGTATTATATTCACTAAACTAGCCTGAGTAATGAACAATCTTTACCAAACAACAAAACAAAAACACTGAGGTAGTGAAAGACAAAGGTAGTGCTACTGTTCAAACGTTTGGCATCTGTTAAATGGCACATTTTTGAAAGAAGTCTCTTTTGCTCACCAAGACATCTTTTATTTAATCCAAAAATACAGTAAAATTGTAAAATATTTTTAGAATTTAAAATAACCATTTTATATTGTATTATATGTTAAAATGTAATTTATTTCTGTGATCAAAGCTGAATTATCAGCATCATTACTGCAGTCTTCAGTGTTTATAATGAGGATTTTCTGCTCAAGAAACATTTATTATTATTATAAATGTTGAAAATAGTTCATAGTTTTATCGAAACCATGATACAGATTCTTTTTTAGGAAAAAGTTCAAAAGAGCAGCTTTTATTAATAAGAATTTACAGTCACTTCTGAATCAATTTAATGCATCCTTGCTGAAAAAAGTATTAATTTATTAAAAAACACCATAACTTTTGAACAGTAGTGTAAATCGCAAGTCAACTTTTCAGTTCATTAGATCAACTGTATATTTTTTTTAATTAATATTATTAATAATAAAATTTGAGTGGGTACTACAACATGAAGCGAGCAGAAAACATTAACATGCATTCATAAGACAGAGCGTGTTTTTACAGATATGACACGGACAGCTCTGACAATGGAAGCTTTGAGGAGAAATCTACAGAAGATCTGACCACGAGCGCGACAAACTCCCCCGCCCACAATTCCCCACGCTCAGGACGGCCCTTCGCCTCGAGGTCAGTCATGCATGTGGAAGCGCTCTGACGTGACGGCTTGCTTCTTATTTTAACGCTTTTAGATCTGCATGTCATGTGTGTGAAGCAGCTCTTGAACTGAAGAAGAAAACATGTTTCAGAGTCTCGTTCACAAATAATTGCGTAAATCCTTTGTATTGGTAATTGGTAAAGTAATTTTTTTTTTTTAATTACTATATCTTAACGACTATTTTAACTATGCTTGTTTTTAATTCTTTATTCGTCCATATGGTATTCTTTTTTTTTCTCATGCATTTGTTACCACTGTTTTAATTAATTTCTATGTAAAGCACTTTGAATTGCCATTGGGTATGAAATGTGCTATACAAATAAACTTGCCTTGCCTTGCCTTGTAAAGTGTCCATCCCATATCTTTTTATATAAATATAAAATTCAGGTCTCTAATTGAAAATTTCTAAATCTAAATTTTTCAGTTGGCCGAACTCAATTTCTGTGAATTAAGTTGCAATTCACAGAATTTCAATTCCCAAACTGAAAAATGTAGATGTGATCAGTCAAATGTTCAATTGGAGCCTTTTTTTTTCAGTATAAGAATACATTTTAGTATTAATGTTACTGATGAATTATGACTTGTTCATAAAAACATTTGTAAGCAAATTTCAGACAAATATGTGTATGCACGCTTAATTTATGAGATCCATTTTTCTTCACGAATATTCAGTGGGCAATAACTTATATATGACTCTTTTCAGCCAAAAATCGACATGAAACCCAATCACACAAACATCATGCACACATGCTAAGCATTATCACTGTAACTTCATAAAGTCATAAAGTATGCGTACAATGTATTTGGATATCATAACACATGCAATCAGACACACACACACTCGTGCCATCGCTTCTATCAGGATCAGCTGCATTCCTGTTACAGAGAGAGTGTGTGTTTGTGTGTATCCGTGTCACATATCTCAAAAGGGTTTTACTTTAAATGGTTTTGAGATTACAGGATAATGTAGTAGTGCTTTGAATGAATGTATGTTTCCGCATAAAACTGGACAGAGATGATGTGTGAGCTGGTTTCAGATGGTCTGTCTTCTCCTCAGGAAAACTCTGAGATACTCGCGTCTGCTCAGCCAGAAGAACCACCTGCATCTCTGCATCATGTGCCTTCGCGCCATCATGAACTACCAGGTACTTCTCACTCTCATCTCGTCTCGTCTCAACTGTTCTCTTGACTAATGTGTGTGTGTGTGTGTGTGTGTCTGTTTTAGTTAGGGTTTAATCAGGTGATGGCTCATCCCAGCTGTGTCAATGAAATCACTCTCAGTCTCAACAATAAGAGTGCCAGGTGAGAGGACAGTGCGTTTTATTTTTGAAGGTTTTTTCTTCTACACTTCTATTCTAACATGCGTGCGTGTGTGTGTGTGTGTGTGTGTGTGTGTGTGTGTGTGTGTGTGTGTGTGTGTATTTAGGACTAAAGCACTGGTTCTGGAGCTCCTTGCTGCTGTGTGTCTGGTTCGAGGAGGTCATGAAATGATTATTGCAGCCTTTGATAATTTTAAAGAGGTAAGAAAGACTTCCCTTCTTTCTCTGTTCATCCGTCTCACTCTTATTGTCATCACCTCCATGATATCTTGTTGTCATAAAGTGACGTCTTATTGTGCACAAATGCTAAACTGTAAAAAATATAATAATAATAATAATTATATATATATATATATATATATATATATATATATATATATATGAAAACATGATATCAAATATAATAAAGTACAAAAAATATATAAAAATATAAAATAAAAAAGTATAAATAATCATAATATTATTTATATAATTAATATTAATAAAAAAGTTTGTTGTAATAAAATATAAAAAAATATACCAAAACATAATATAATAAACAAATATTATATTAAATGTTTATTATAAAATAATAACAATAAAAAGTTTGTTTTTATGAAATATAATCAAATATAATATACCAAAAAATATCAAATAGAATAAAAATAGAATAAATAAACAGAAATAAATATTATAATATTAAATATTTATTATAAAATAATAACAATAAAAACGTTGGTTGTAATAAAATATAATAAAACATACCAAAGCATGATATAATCAAATAATAAAAAGTCAACTATTATAATAATAAATGTATCATAAAAGTAAAAAAAAAAAGTTTGAATAAAAAATATTCAATAAAATATAATATGCAAACATATAATTTAATCAAATATAATTAATCAAAATACTAAATTCCTAAAAAAAAATATTTTTGTGTAATTGTGCAAAAACATTCATATGTTTATAAATTTGGTTTCCTGTACAAATACTTTTTAGGGCCACTGTGCGTATATAATAAGTATATGATATGTGAATCATTTTATATAGAGTATTCTAATATATTATGTGAATAATATTCACTTTTCATCCAAAAATGTCAACATTTCAGGGATTAAAAACCAGACCCAAACTCTTTAGATCTTGAAGATTTAGATACAAGTGTCTGATCTGTTAAAGTCGAGCGAGGCGTGAGCTGAAATCAGCTGTGTGAGAGCCAGAGACGGGACATATCGAGATATGACCATCCTCCTCACGGGGTCACAAAGACATTCGTGTGGCTGATGACTCAGATCCCTATCTCTGACACCAGAAAATATTACGCAAACTAGAGCTAAAACCAGAACAAGTATTGGTTATACCCGTATTTTCCCATCCATATGTCCTCATTGTGTCTTTGAATGCACATATTTGCATAAAAATGTTCAAAGGCTTTCTGTAGCCAGAGATAAATAATAAGACAGAGATGTTGGATGCAATATTAAACCAACAATATACTGTCGGAAGATAAACTACCGTGACCTCAGATATCACTTCAAATGTTGTCAAACAAACAGCTTATGAAAAGTGTCTATATTATACCATACACACATTTTCAAAGTTGGCTCTTTTGAACCCAGTTAGATTTTTTTAGTGGCATTATTACCTTACCTTCAAGTATTTACTAGCAGACAATTCAATCCAAAGCAGCATACAGTAAACTCACATACTGTTTACAATCCCCTCTGAGAAATGTGTGTGTGTGGTTCAGGTATACCCTAAGGTATGCATTTTTTGGTCCCTAAGAGGAAAACAGCTAAATCATACTAAATAATTTTTTTGTGTGTAAAAATTTAGACATTTTCTGTGATGGGTAGGTTCAGTGTTGGGGGAATATATGGTTTGTAGAGTATAAAAATCATTATGTCTATGGAAGATCCCAGTAAAACATGAAAGTGTGTGTGTGTGTGTGTGTGTGTGTGTGTGTGTGTGTGTGTGTGTGTGTGTGTGTGTGTGTGTGTGTGTAGGTGTCTGGAGAGAAAAACAGATTTGAAAAACTAATGGAATGTTTCAGAAATGAAGACAGCAACATTGATTTCACGGTGAGGACAGATTTCTTAATTTTCTCTATTAATTTTCATATTTAACCAGATTCTTACACTAATTGTAAGGTATTTAATTCATCAGAAAGGTCAAGAGAGCATGCTAAACATCTCTGTACACTGTAAAAAAAATAGTGTTGGTTTTTGTTGGTTGCTTAAAAAAGTAAGTAACCTGGTTGCCTTAAAATTGAGTTTATTGAAATTAAAAATTTGAGTTGATACAATGAAGGAAATTTGGTTAATAAATAGAAACTCAAAATATTGAATCTGAACCACATAAAAAATTGGATAAATGATGAAAATAGCACAATTTGGCATGTTTCACTGCGTCATCAGAAATAAAACACACACAATTACCCAATATGCTTACAAAATCGTTGTCGAATCTCAAAAAATGTTCATTGTATTAACTCAACATTTAAATTTTAATGAACTCAAAATTTTAAGGCAACCAAGTAACTTTTTTTCTAAATATTTTTTACAGTGTACATAACATATTAATATACTGTGTATAGTCCATTTGATCATAGACTAAATTTTAAAATTTATTTATATTTTAGTGATTCTTGATAGCATTTAGCTTGTATTTTAGCTCATTTTTGGTAACACTTTACAATAGTCATTAGTTAATGCATTAACTAACATGAACTAACAATGAACATATTTTACAGCACTTCCTTTTTTAATGTCAGTGAATAAACATGTCCAAGTTCATCTTAGGGCATTAACTAATGTTAACGGATACAACAGTGTTAGTAAAAGTTTAGATTAACATTAACTAAGATGAATAAATGCTGTAGAAGTATTGTTAACTGTTGGTTTATGTTAACTACTGTTAACCAATGAAACTTTATTTGGTGTTTTATAGTGTTACCCATTTTCTATATGCACTTCAAATTCTAGATACTAATATACAGTACATACAGTACATAACATCGTGCATTTGGGTTTCTATACAGATGAAGGTTTTTCCTGTGGTAACTGCTCTTTTAACATCATCAGTGTGTGGAAGAAACAATGATCAATATATACATTTACATCTTCACCTTTAGGTGGCTTGTATGCAGTTTATCAACATTATAGTGCACTCAGTGGAGGACATGAACTTCAGAGTGTATTTACAGTACGAGTTTACACAACTGGGACTAGACGGCTATCTAGAGGTGAGCAAATTACCTAGACTACTGTTTAAAAGCTTGGGGGATCTTTTTCTTTTTTTTTTGTATTTTATTCAGCAAGGATGCAATAAATTGATAAAAAATGACATTGTGTGTGTGTGTGTGTGTGTGTGTGTGTGTGTGTGTGTGTGTGTGTGTGTGTGTGTGTAGAGGTTAAACGTCAGTGAGAGTGAGAGGCTGCAGGTGCAGATTCAAGCGTACCTGGATAATGTGTTTGATGTTGGAGCGATGCTAGAGGACGCCGAGGCCAAAAATACAATAATGGAACATCTAGAGGAGCTACAAGAACAAAACACACAGGTACACAAAATGACATGACCCTCCAATGATAGAAATCTGTTCTATAGATCTTATACAGATGTTTTCAAATGCACATGTGTCACATGCCTGTCCTGTCTTGTGTGCACATGTGGGTTTTGTCATGTCTTGCATGTGCTCCTGTCATTGTCTGATCCCTCCCCCTTGTTATCTGATTAGTGTTGATTTCTCCCACCTGTTCCCTCTTGATTTCTTCCCTTTATAAGCTCCTTGTGTTTGTCAGTCTGTGTTGGATCCTTGTGTAATGTCTGCGTCTTCCGTCCTCCGTCCTCCCCGTGATTCTGTTGGTTTGTTTAAGTTTATATGTTATTATTCTATTATGTGTTTTTCCCCCTCGTGGGTTTTGTTTTGAGTTTGTTTTATTTGTTATAAATAAATATATTATTTTCTGCACTTGAGTCCTCGCACCATTTTCCCTTGTCTGTGACGTGACAGAAGGGGAAAATGGTGCGAGGACTCAAGTGCAGAAAATAATATATTTATTTATAACAAATAAAACAAACTCAAAACAAAACCCACGAGGGGGAAAAACACATAATAGAATAATAACATATAAACTTAAACAAACCAACAGAATCACGGGGAGGACGGAGGACGGAAGACGCAGACATTACACAAGGATCCAACACAGACTGACAAACACAAGGAGCTTATAAAGGGAAGAAATCAAGAGGGAACAGGTGGGAGAAATCAACACTAATCAGATAACAAGGGGGAGGGATCAGACAATGACAGGAGCACATGCAAGACATGACAAAACCCACATGTGCACACAAGACAGGACAGGCATGTGACAACATGTATCTGCTTTTTGACTCAATAATAACACAAAAAAAATCTGACTACAACAATAAAAACAATATGCTTTATAAAAACTATAATAATAATAATAATAATAATAATAATAATAATAATAATAATAATGTAATAATACAAAATATTTTATTATTTAATAATTATTAATTTAATTATATTTATCCAGAGTTGTTGTGCAATCACAAATTTAAGAAAATATAATGTTGCACATTTATTTTCTTTGTTTTGCGCCAAATACAAAGTATAAATACTAAATATATTAACTTTTCATATAATAAAGAACATCATTATGTGCAATTTTTTTCTAAATACATCCATGCAGATCATATTTAAGCACTCTGTATGTTGTGTATATCAGCTAAATACTAGACTGCAGCAGTGTGAGAGTGAAGCTGCGGAGAAGACGTCTGACCTCGAGAAACAACTTATAGAGAGCATGAAAGAGGTGGAGCTTCTGAAGGTAACACACTTTACTAACATACACACACACACACTTACTTTTACAGGTGTTTCCAGCGTGTGTAGCTTTGGTTTCTGTTGCACGTGTGTGTTTTCAGGGCAGTCTGAAGGAGGCGCACGCTCAGGTCTCTCAGCTGCAGAAGAAGGAGAGAGACACACACAGTGAGAAGGAGGACAGACAGGACTCTGAGCTGGAGAAGAAGCTTCAGGTTCTAGTGGATCGAGGTCTGGTCCGCATGGAGAGATCCGAATCCGGCTCTCTGGATTTACACATTATACCTGCCACTAACACAACAGGTGAATTATATTATCACTTACATTTATATATTATTGTAATTATAGTTTAATTTTATTAATGTATTATAACATATTAATAACAGTAATAACAGATTACACCCTGACAATTATACAAAATTATAAATTATTAATGTGTACACACCGATCCGATCAGACATACCATTATGACAGGTGAAGTGAATAACACTGATTATCTCTTCATCACGGCGCCTGTTAGTGGGTGGGATATATTAGGCAGCAAGTGAACATTTTGTCCTTAAAGTTGAAGTGTTCGAAGTAAGAAAAATGGGCAAGCGTAAGGATTTGAGCGAGTTTGACAAGGGCTAAATTGTGATGGCTAGACGACTGGGTCAGAGCATCTCCAAAACTGCAGCTCTTGTGGGCTGTTCCCGGTCTGCAGTAGTCAGTATCTATCAAAAGAGCTCCAAAGAAGGAACAGCGGTGAAAGGGTCATGGGCGGCCAAGGCTCAGTGATGCAAGTGGGGAGCGAAGGCTGGCCCGTGTGGTCTGATCAAACAGACGAGCTACTGGAGCTCAAATTGCTCAAGAAGTTAATGCTGGTTCTGATAGAAAGGTGTCAGAATACACAGTGCATCCCAGTTTGTTGCGTATAGGGCTGCATAGCCGCAGGTCGCCCATGCTGACCCCTGACCTCGCCGAAAGTGCCAACAGTGCCACATGTGCCAGAACTGGACCACAGAGCAATGGAAGAAGGTGGCCTGGTCTGATGAATCATGTTTTCTTTTACATCCCGTGGATGGCTGGGTGTGTGTGAAAGCTTACCTGGGGAACACATGGCACCAGGATGCACTATGGGAAGAAGGCGAGCCGGCAGAGGCAGTGTGATGCTTTGGGCAATGTTCTGCTGGAGAACCTTGGGTCCTGCCATCCATGTGGATGTTACTTTGACTCGTACCACCTACACTCTTATGAAAAGGTACTATATAGAACCTTAAAAGATTCTATCGGCGCTACGTATTTGGAACCCCTAAAAGTTTCTATATAAAACCCTTTTTAAGTGCCAAAAGGGTTTTTTCTTGTCATTATAGAACCTTTTCTTCTAAGAGTGTACCTAAGCATTGCTGCAGACCATGTATTGTACACCCTTTCATGGAAACGTTATTCCCTGGTGGCTGTGGCTCTTCCAGCAGGATAATGTGTCCTGCCACAAAGCACAAATGCTTCAGGAATGGTTTGAGGAGCACAACAATGAGTTTGAGGCGTTGACTCTGCCTCCAAATTCCCCAGATCTCAATCTAATCGAGCATCTGTGGGATGTGCTGAATAAACAAGTCCAGTCCATGGAGGCCCCACCTCGCAACTTGCAGGATTTAAATGATCTGCTGCTAACATATTGGTGCCAGATACCCCAGCACACCTTAAGTGGTCTAGTGGAGTCCATGCCTCGACGGTCAGAGCTGTTCTGGCAGCAAAAGTAGGACCAACATTATATTAGGAAGGCCTGATTGGTGTATATTTTTTGCTCAATGTTTTTTTTTTTCAGGGTGTGATCTGTTGAAGTTTGCTTTATGCTTCCATGATAGTTTGCTTTATGCTTGGTGACTCTAACATAGTTAGAAAAAAATTAACTAAATTCACATTTATAAATAACAATATAATATAATAAATATAATATTTAAAGCAAAATCTGGTGAACAGCCACTGCTCTGTCCAATTTTATAAATTATTATCAAATGTATTATCTCCCATCCAGCAATATGATAAATGCAAAGATAACTCATGTAACATATTTCTGTAAATAATAAATAAAACAATTCTCTTTTAACCCCAAGATAAGAGTTCAACAGAAATGAAGGCCTCACCTGTGATGCAATCTCCGCCCCCTCCTCCTGCCCCCGCCCCTCCACCACCACCTCCCCCGCCCCCTTCACCGTTACCTGGAAGGGCAGGAACCATTAGGGCAGGTAAGAGTCATGTATAGGACAAAAAAAACATACGATTCTAAATGATTTTGAATGAAAAGTGAAGCTGTGTACATGCACTGAATGACATGTATTTCTACACCTGTGTTTGTGTGTGTGTGTGTGTGTGTGTGTGTGTGTGTGTGTGTGTGTGTGTGTGTGTGTGTGTGTGTGTGTGTGTGTGTGTGTAAGGTGTAAAAGGTAAGAAGCCAATCAAGACAAAGTATCGTATGCCACTGCTTAACTGGCAGGCTCTGTTGGAGGAACAGGTGGCTGGCACAGTCTTCACAGAGCTGGATGACGAAAGGGTGCTTGGGGTCAGTTCTGTGCATATATTTAAAAATTAAACAATTTAGTTTTTAATGTTTTAACATTTTATTAAATGTTTTGCTTATTTCTTGAAATATATTCATTATTCATAAAATGTTTTAATATTACTTTTTTTAAGGTGAAACATAATTTTTAAATTTGATTTCAATGCAAAATTCTAGAACTATCAAAGTGTATCACTCACCCGCCTGTCTTTGCCCTGTCTCTGAAGGAGTTGAACATGGACGCCTTCGAGGAGTTGTTTAAGACTAAAGCTCAGTCTGCTCCTGTTGATGTCGGCACTCTGAAGGTGAAAGTGGCTCATAAAGCATCAAGTAAAATCTCACTACTGGAGCCCAACAGGGCCAAAAACCTGGCCATCACACTGCGCAAAGGAGGCATGAGCACCGCGCAGATCTGCACTGCGATCCAAACGTACGATCAACACCCACGATCACTTACACACACTGTAAAAAATGACATGATCAATAAGTTATGACCACATATTTTTTTTAACCTTTCTCAAGATTTAACTATTTTTTTTAAGTCAGTTTAATTTAATTTAAGTTAAAATGACTTAAACATCAAAGTTGATTCTACTTAAAAATTTAAGGTAGCAACTTTTTAATATTTTTTACAGTGAGTGTGCAAATGATACACTTCTTTTCTTCCACGTCACACAATTTTTGTTGCAAACTAAACTAATCCTGATCCTCTCTGTGCAGATATAATCTTGATTTGCTGAACTCAGATTTCCTGGAGCTGCTGGAGCGTTTCATCCCGTCCGATTATGAGCAGAAGTTGATTCAGAATTACGAGAGTGAAGGACGCCCCCTGCTGGAGCTGTCGGAGGAGGACAGATTCATGGTGGCCTTCAGCCGAATCCCACGCCTGTCCCAGAGGATCAGCACGCTCACATTCATGGGGAACTTCAGCGATAGCATCCTGCTAATAAAACCTGTGAGTACATATGCAATATATATTGTAAAATGAGTACGTTTCACAAGAAAACACTATTTCAATCTTTTGAGTTTTGTAATTAGTTGTTGCAATGTCTGAGAAAAAAATATTAGTACACCAAATGTTTTTCAGTGTCCTTTAAGTCAACATTAAATCAAAATCTATTGGCTTTCTTGACACGTTTACCTTTACTTATTTTGTAGCAATTAAACGCCATCATCGCTGCGTCCATGTCAATCAAATCCTCCAGCAAACTGAAGAAGATTCTAGAGGTAAAGAGAATCGACTGTCATGTGACATTATTTCACAAAATATCTAGTGAAAACTGATCTTTCTCTGTTTTCTAGATCATTCTCGCGTTTGGGAATTACATGAACAGTGGGAAGAGAGGATCAGCATATGGATTTCGACTCCAAAGTCTGGATTTGGTGAGAAAACGACGATAGCATATATATAGCATATGGCAGATCAATAGATTTAGTTTATTTGTGATAGTGACTTACAATGCATTCAAGCTTTATGTTTGATCAGTTGATGCCAAGCAGACATGATTGGCTAGTTGACAACTAAGCAGTCAATTTTTTTGTTTTTTGTTGTAAAAGAAAGGGATACTAACTTTGTCAATTCTTTCACTGTTTTATGATTTTTTTTTTGTGTGAAATGTGTCCTATGGCGTGAAATAAAAATAATTAAGAATATATGGTCGCTGAAGGACAACAGAAATGAACACTTTTATAGCGGTTCCAAACAAGTTGAGACGAAATTTTACCATGTGCAACACCATGGGCTTCAGCATTGAATGGGGTCCTTCAACTAATTAAACCTGTCCGTGGAATTGCCTGATTTAAAATCAGGATATGGTGTCACATTTCAGTGTCAAAATGTATCAAGTTCATTCGCTTTTAGAAATATATAGATGAGGAAAATGATTGTCATTTACTAAAATAGACACTGGTAAAATTATTCCTGAGGTTATTTATCAACATTTTATTGCTTTTCTTTTTAATTTATAAAAGTGGTAATAATTTACTCAACCATGCTTGAGACAGTCACGCCATAGGACAATCTTGAGATTTGGCTCAAAAAATTAAAAAATCTAAAGACAAAGCAGTTTTATATCAACAGGTAACAAGACAAAGAAATGTTTAACCGTTTACTGCATTTTAAATTACTATTACTAATAATACTAATACTAAACAATACTAATTATATTCATTTTTATCTTGTGTGACAGTGAAAATGCCATGTCACGTGATGTCAACAACCCACAAACTACATGTCTCACATTCTTACTTTCAGCTTCTGGACATGAAATCTACAGATCGAAGACAGACACTCCTGCATTTCATCGTCAGCATCATACGAGAAAAATACCCTCAACTGCACAATTTTCACACTGAACTACACTTTCTGGACAAAGCAGCGCTGGGTGAGAGTTCACACATCCACATCAACTCTCCAGTCAAGCTCTAAGTGCTAATGCACAAACATACACTTTATATATATATATATATATATACATACACACAGGCTGACCTGTATGTTCGTGCATGTTTCTCTCAGTCTCTCTGGACAGCATCCTTGCAGATGTGCGATCTCTGGAGAAGGGAATGGAGGTGGTCCGTAAGGAGCTCCACAAACAGAAAGACAGCGCTGTCCTCAGAAACTTCATGTCCAATAATGGCAGTCTGCTGGACTCTGTTGTTAAAGACAGCAAATCTGCACAGGTGGAGATGAATTCCATCCTGTGCTACATAGAAATCATATTGCATCTGAAATCAGAAGTCACAGAGATGAACAGTTGGTTGATCAGCTCTGTGTGTCTCTCTACAGGAGATGTATCACTCAGTGGTGGAGTATTTCGGAGAGAATCCCAAATCCACACCCCCTTCTGTGTTCTTCCCTGTTTTCACCAGGTTCATTAAAGCATATAAGGTGATGAAATTATTACGGAGCGCTAATTTCACATGATTAGGCATAACATTATGACCACTCACAGGTTTATCATACAAGTTATGAGACTAAAACCACAAAGATACACTGAAAAAAAGATTAGTGTTGGATTGAACTATTTTCACTCAGAAATTGCTTGTAAATTTCACAAGAAATGCCAATTATACAATTAATTAAACATGACATTTTGAAGTAGGAATACTAAAATAGTATTTTCTTCCAGAACATATTCCAATAATTGTTTTATTTACAATTTTTGAAAAACATGACATCCTAGTGATGAGTGATGTAGACGGAGAAGAGAAGTGGTCCAAGCACCGAGCCCTGAGGGACCCCAGTATAGATATTGCAACTTACACACCTCACCCCTACATAAATAGGGGCTATGATGACTAATTATTTAACAATATTTGATAGCACAGACTCCCTTTTCAAGAGCTGTCTGCATTTATAGTGTCAGCTAAATTAATTACATTAAAGGTGTATTAATTACAAAACAAAGGCGTAGTTTGATGACGCCAAGTGTGAGCGCAGCATCTTGGTACATGTGGTCTTCAGAAATCATGTTCATGGATGCGGTTATTAACATTACTGTAGTGTGAAGCAGAGCAGGGCCGAGTGTTGTGGAGCTGAGCACGGCCACTGGAGCGATTGTTACACAAACACACGGCTCGCGAGCACCGGGACTTTTATTAATATTACGGGACGTGACACAGTCGCCGGGCGCCCGCACTTCCGCTTTTTCCGGTCATGAGTATGAGGTAAAGCAGCTCTGTTTATTATATTAGATACATTTAAGTGTGTTTAAAATGATGTTATGACGTTACTCTGTGCGTTCGCTTGGCGCTGCTGTGACATGTTCACACTGCTAAGAGAAAAGCGCTTCTGCAGAATAAAACCGAGAGTAACGCAGATATGACGCGATTGACAGGAGACTCCCTCAGACGCTATGCCGACACGTCCCGGTCCTTGGTTAAAATAGCTATTTTCTCACAATTTACAAATAGTTGGAAACATTTGGGATATTGTAAGTACTCAACTGAACAAAATATATTTCACTGGCCTAGTGGTTTTTGGATATTTTACTGCAAAAATACTGCATAGTGCACCTTTAAACTTAGTGCATTAGTACTTTTTGGACAATACAGTCATTATGGCAGTTTCTCAGCATTTTTCCTAAAATACATAATAATAATAATAATTGTTAACTAAACTAAAACTTTTTTTTAAATTAGAAAGTTAAATAAAATACAACATAAATGTTAGATAAAAAAAATCTAAACATGTAAACAAATATTAGAAATGTTTAATTGACTTAAATAAATAAATAAACAAATAAATAAATAAAGGAAAGCTACAAAAAAGATGTAAATGTAAAAATGACAAAGGCACATAAAATTACACAAACTTTACCTAACTGAATGCCAATTCAAAATTTTAATATAGTATATAAATAATACTTAAATAACACTACAATAGTTTGTTTAAAAAATCACCCGAGTAGAGTCCATGCACCTCTGGCACAATTTTCATCAAACGAATCTTAATCTGATAATCTAGCATGCTGATTTACTGATGAATCTTTCTTCCTCTATAGCTGGCCGAACAGGAGAATGAACAGCGAAAGAAGAAATTCTCTGATAATACGGACAGCGTATATGTATCCATCTCTGACCCGCCCATCACATCAGTGAGCAATAAGGTAACACGTGCTAGACAGAGACTGGAGTAATAGAGAACAGGCAGTGAGATATAAAGACATCTTACCGGTGTGTGTTCCTGTGGACAGATGCCTGCGCTGCCTCGCTTACCGCAGGTGGATCTGATCGCAGAGCTGAAGCGCAGGCAGATGACGCCGCTCGTGCGAGAGGGCAAAGACGGAGCCATAGAGGACATCATCACAGGTCAGTCTGAGGTCAGGGGTCAAAGGTCACCTTACTGTGGTTGATAAAGCCAGTGTCCTAACTGTGAATATTACAATAAGCGTTATAAAACTCGACACGATACTTTTATACCAGGTGTGTTCAGAGTAGGAGGTCCCAGAAAAGTTCAGGGGAAAAGTGTTTAAAAAAAAAATTAAAGCAAAAAATTATTATTTAAAACAATAAAATAAAATCACATTTTACTAAATGTTGTTTTTAATTGTCGTTTTATTGTGCTTTCTAAAGAAGGTTCAGAAATAATGACATTATTTCTATATAATGGACATTTTTAATGAAAAAAATGATTGTATAAAAATGGTTATTTATAGAAAAGTATATATTCTATTTACATGTTAAATATATATATATATATATATATATATATATATATATATATATATATATATATATATATTTATATATATATATATATATATATTAGTAAAAAAATTGGATCTCTGTACAAATGTATATATTGTTTATTATACATTTTTTCTATATAAATATTTTGAAAAATATGTATAAAGAACCATTTATATTACAACCATTTTAAATATTATGTAAATATATATTATATATAATAGAAATATATAGTATTTATAAACTATAAATATATTGAAATATATTTATATAATTTATAAAAAACACTAATTTGTAGTATAAACTTTTTAAATATACATGTAAATATAGTACTGTAATCTATATATTGAAAAGTATTTAATACACATATTTGTAGACTAATGTAAATATTGTAAAGTTTTAAACGTTTATATAATATAAATACTCCTATATACAGCTCAATAAAAAATATTTTATACATGCAAATAATCATAATGTATAAATATTTTGAAGAATACTAATTTTAATTTACTGTATGCATTCTATAAAAATGTAATATTATAAATGTAACTAGATATTTGTTTATATACATTTGTAAAGACCTGTATACTATAAAAATGTAAATATATTTATAAACTATATGTATATATACATGCGTAAAGATTCAGAAATGTACATATATTTATAATCAGTATAGTGATTTAGAAATCATTTGGCCAGAACGATCTGCTTAAACCCATATTTCCACAAGAACTGTTCTTCGTTCCTCTTAGTGCATCTTGGGATTCTTTGCCTAGTCTGACTCTCTCTTCACTCATCATTTCTGTCCCTCTTTTGATATTCAGAGTATATTGTGTATTTAGTTGTATTTGTCTTATTTCTGCTTTGCTCAACATCTGTCTGGTTCCAGCTCTGCAGGCGGTGCCGTTTATTACAGCCCGTTCTGGGAAGCGTTCGTCTCGTCTGCTCTGCGATGGGAGCTCTTTATAACGCTCTCTCGTTTCCTCTCTTCTGTCTCTGAAGGTATCGCTCTTCATCTAGCTACCCGTGTCAGCTTTGCTCTTCTGTAACACTGAACTTCATGCAAGTGCCTCCCTTGTTCCTCCTTGTAGATCCGTTCTTTCAAGTTTTTGAAAAGCTTGAACATCTTCTGACATCTTCATCAGGAGGGGTTTCTGACTGGGTGTATTTGCATTTGCCTGTGTGTGTGTGTGTGTGTGTGTGTGTGTGTGTGTGTGTGTGTGTGTGTGTGTGTGTGTGTGTGTGTGTAGATTTGAGGAACCAGCCGTACATCAGAGCAGACGGAGGTAGACGAAGCGCCAAATGGAAACCGGCTCAGCAGCTTCCCGTGTCGTCGGACATCTCTCTGTGAAACACACGCAGCTCGAAAGATTCCTCGATGAACGGACACAACTAATGAAGCCAAAAACTGTTTACAATAAATATTTAAACAGCTACATCAAGCACTAAATTAAGCTCTATTTATTTTTAATTTGGCAAACACTTTAAGGGTAAACCTCAAAAAACCTGTCTAAAACATGAACAATTTGACAGCACTAATATATATTTATTTTAAAAATGTAATTATACATGTCTTTTCTTTTATCTTATATTTCTTTTTAAAATATTTAAAAATAATTCTAGTTGTATTTTGATTTTGGGGTGAAATAAGGCACATTACTGACAGGTTTTGTAAGATTAACCCTTTAACAACTGGATGATTTTCAGCTACATTTACATTTAGACACTTTATATTGATATTTACATGATGAATCCTTAAAATGCTTCCTGTACGCTTAAACCAACTACTGAAAACTAGCTTCGTCTAGTATGTGTATATATGTTTTTTTCATACAAATCTGTCTTTTTCTGTATTACATAATAAAGATTTTATACTGGAAAACAATTAGCGCACAAGACTGTCGTAGAAGATATCCACTTTAATAGTCACAAAAACAGCACAAGAACATTCAAAACCAACAGTCTCTTGTACATACAGAACCAGACGAGGTTTTTTCAACATTAAAACAACTTTTGCATTATAACATCTCCATGTAGTTATATTTCTATTGGTCAACATTGCATTCACACTTTGTTATTGTTTTATCACAAGAAGTTGTCGATAGATTTATATACATTCTATATGTTGCATTAATGAAAAATGGGGGTTACTTTTTTGTTAAATCACCAAAGAGGTTTGGAATGCTTGAATGGTTTGTTACAGATTAGACAACAGTGAAAAGGATCTGACTGACCCGTCTACTCACATAGAACTATATTCATAAAAAAAAAAGTTTCTCTTTATTAATTCAGAAATAAATCTATCTTACACTTGTAAACAGAACTTACAGAGAGAGGATTCTGCATGCAGACTCTGAGAAGATACCTATCTACATGCAGTTCAGAACTCTCAAACTCTTTTGGTAGAAAACAAAAAGCTTACAAAAAATACCCTAAATTAACATATCCATGATCATACAGTTTATATACAGTTCCACAGTTCTTTTGTTGTTCTGTACATGTATTTTGCACATTTATCAGTGTGTTAACACAGCATGTCACATTAGATTTTGGGTTTCAGTGAAGTCATTTTAAGACACAAAAAAGAAAATAATGAGGTATGTATCAGGCAACTGATGGACACGACCACCAAGCCAAATTATAGCATCATTCATATATATATATATATATATATATATATATATATATATATATATATATATATATATATATATATATACACTGCCTGGCCAAATAAGAAGTCACTGTTTGGATTTTACTGTTTGGGCAAATGCTTAAGAGTTATATATGATTGGATTATTATTGCTGTGGTTATTATGTGACATGTTTGGGAACAGTTCTTCTAACCCTAATTGATGGATTGTGCAGCCTTTGATTTCTTAAACAACCACATAGAAAGACGCATCGTGGCCATATTCCAGGATGACAATGTCAAGATTCATCAGGCTCAAACTGTGAAAGAATGGTTGGGAGGGAGCATGAAGAGTCATTTTCACACATGGATCGAGTCCAGAGCTTAAATTCACTGAAAATCTTTGGGATGACTTTACAGAGAGCTGGATGGACTCTTGCATTGTCCATCCATGATCCTGACCAAAAAAAAAAGGAAGCACCTCTTGATGGAAATACATGTTATGATGCTATTTTTATCAAGAGGTGCATCAATTTTGGTCACTGCAATAACGCAAATAATCAAATCATAGACCCTTAAGCATTTGCCTATTTAAATCCAAACATTTTTTGACCTGGCATATATATACCGTTACTACATATCATAAAATGGGGAAACAATGGCAGTTGGACAGTTGTTTACAAACCCTTGGCATTCATCAAATATAAATGAGGTGTCGATTTATTCCGAATATTGATTTCAACAGTCTATACCAATTTATTATTTCACCGTCAACTGGTTATTCATCATACGGCAGCGTTGCGAATACGTCCCAGTGACACAAAGTGCTTTACACATACATTGTAATGTGCTGTCAAATGTCAAATAACAAAATATAATGCTTTTTTTTTTGCTCTCACACTTTAAATTCACTGGGGGAAACACATAGAAAACTGATTTGATCGTAGTTTTCATTCTTCATCATACTCTTTTCAAGAACTCATACAACACTAATTTGGATAAGGCATGTACCTCACGTTATCTTAATGTTTACACATTCTCCCTTTTTAGTATAAAAATACAAAAGTTAGTCTTATATAAAATATCTAGCTTATTCTTGATAAATATTCACCAATTATCTTGTCAATAGCTTGAAGATTGTAACTACTGTTTTTAAATGTAAGGTAACATTTTTGATTGCAGTTGTAATACACACATTTTCTAGAATTTTCTTTATAGAAAGTAAAGTCTACTGAGATTAATTATGCTATTATCTAAAACTGACCCAACTACACATTGGTTACAGGGCGGATCTCATCAAACCGGTCAAGAACAACAATTTTGCAGTCATATTTCACCCCAAAATAAAAATAATGATAGAAATAAAAAAATGATATTTTGCTTAAAGGGGTCAGAAATCAAGAAATCAGGAATTCTCATTGATCTTTTGACATATGAGAGGTTTTTATATCATTAAAACATCCTTCAAGGTCACAGCTTGTTTTGTAAAGGAGGCACAGTGTACGGGAAATTTTGCAGAGTCACTTTTGTTGAAAAATTAAATGTACTGGATTTCTCATCGCAAAGCGTTTTATATGGATAATGTTTTCAAAACACTCACATGCAAGTGGCCGATGATACTTTTCACTATGGCATGATCGTAATAGTGGCTCTTTACTGTCAAGCCTTAAAGGAGCCGCACTTTAAAAACGGATCGTCAGAATGAGGGGTGGAAATCATTTATCCATATTTCATATTTTGCGTTTGAATTTTTTAATTAACATTATAAGTGAAGCTTAAGCAACATATTAAAATAATAAATAAAAATAAATCCGTGTCATGTCAATTTCCAACTAACCCTGAATAATACAGTAATGATAGATAGATACAAAAAATGCATTGCTTTAAAATGCATTTCCATAGTGAAGTAAAAATCATCTGTTAAAATGAATGCAAAACATCTTAATAATCCTATAAATAAGGTGTAAATAGTCATGAAAGAAGCTTAAAGCTACACTGTGTAACTTTTTTAGTTTATTCTTAGCTAAAAACACTTAGTTCTTTCAAAAATATAAGTGCTCATTAATGTATATTTCCTTCTTTCAGGTAATAAAGTATTCTCGTAAGTTTATAATATGCATGAAATGTATGAAAATACATACGGGTGAGGGGTTCGAATGCCGGTCGCCATGATGGCCCTCCGTCTTGAAAGTGCATTAGCCTAAGAGGGACATACCCGTAAATTCAAGCTTCGCCTTTCGCGTTTTAACACTCGATGGCACCGTGTCGAATGTGAAGAGGGGGATTGCTGTGTTAATCTTGGACTAAATCAGCCACCGTAGGAGTTAAAACAAAATCAGAATTGAGAGGAACAGAAACTAATATTGACTGGATGGTTATATACCTTTACACTGCTAGATGGGGGAAGATATCACACAGTGTAGCTTTAACTCTTACATTTTGGGGTCAAATATGATACAGGCATGTTTTTATGAGATTCACCTTTAAATGTTTTACAACTATATTACCATAAATTTGTTTACATTAGTAGATTGTAATTGCTTCATGTTTACTATAACCATATAGTTTACTCAGTGTACATATGCTGGCTCTCCGGCCAGCTTACTTTTAACTATAAAATGATTACAATTAGACTCGTACCTTCATCAAAGCTCTTCAGTACTGATGTGTTGTGCTTGCTTTAGCGGAGGAGATGATGTGTGATTTAGGCTCAGAGGTCACCTGTGCTCCCCCTGGTTTCTAGGGTCACCGTCGCCATGAAGCGTTCACCTTGGATAGGATCAGATCTCAGGGTAAAAGGGGGGCAATGTAGGACCACTCAGGGCAGTGCTTGGAGGCTGATAGTCAACATGCCAGTACAAAACAATGATTGGCAATGCTAGGACAGTCTGAGGCCGTGAGGCAAAAGGAAATGGAGGTTTGACCAAAAATAAAAGTTTCCTTTATTTATGAAAAAAAGAAAGAAATCCTTTTGACTTGCTTTTAATTTCACCAAGTCTAAAAAGTGTCATAACTATCTTTACTTATAAAGGAAGAATTGTATGACTATCTGACTAAAGGAATAGATACAGGGCTTGTGTAGCCATATTTATGTCATATACTTAGATACATAAGACATTGGGATATTATAACCTCAGCATAATAAGAAGAGGTCAGGAAAGGATGGACTGGGGATAAAATACAAGCAAGTTAGGACAGGTGAGTGGATAAAAGAAGAGAAAAGAAAGAAATAATCAATACATTGTCATTTATAGTGCAATGTTCATGATGGCCAGTAGAAGGCAGTCTTTCTTCATAGTTACTGTGATAGTGTAAAAGATGATTTGAGCTTATCAAAGTAGCTTACGCTGCACTAAACTGTTCAAAATGTGTTCATTGAAATTAAGTTAAAATCAAATATAAATATTAGATGATAAATATAAATTAAAATAAGAAATGCCTTGATAACTAACTGAAATAATTTGAAGTAAATGTACTAAAACTGAAATAAAAATACATCTAGATAGAAATATAAAACAATTATAAATCGAAAATGCACATACAATAACTAAAACATGAACAAAAATGAAGCTAAATCAAATGATTAATACTAAATAGTATCTAAATAATACTAAAATAATAAAACACTGATAGATTTGAAGTACAAGATACATCAGTGATATATCTTCTGTCTGTAATCACATTAATATTCAGATTTTGATTTGAAATATGGTGAAGGGTATAGAGACATTTATTATGCCATCAATGAAAAAGCAACGGAAGGGTAACGAAATTCACAGTAGGTAAAAAAAAAATTATATATATATGAAATCAATTTAATTTGAGCATTTAAACTAGCGGCAACTACCACATAAAAAGCCACACCCATAGTGACATCTCATTGGTCCAAAATTCCATTCCAACTGTACACTCAACATCAAATATGTTCTGATTGGCTGTGATTGAGTGACATCACACAGCATTTTAGCTCATCTTGTGATACATTTTAAATCCTTCGTTTTCTCTCACTATGAAAAAATAATTATTTGCCAGAGCATCTTTGGAATATATGTACATAAAGTATTTGCTAAAAAATGAGGAAGCTGAGCTCAGAAGCACCAACTCCGCTTAGAAAATCAGGATGAATAATTTTTCCACACCACCGCTCCCCGCAGCGCTCGGTTTGTTTAAGGGCGCTCAGCGAAAGCTGCACTCAGAGAACGTCTCTACATCAAGTGAGCACGATTCCATCCACCTTATTAAACATCTACAGCGAGGTCCTTTAAAACCCCAGACACAAACAAACCACGGAAAAAGGCCCAGAAAATGGCACACACACAAACATTTCTTTGCGCCCAGGGTCAACAAACAATTTGACCTTTGAAGAGTAAATATTCCCTTCTTCACAGCCTTCTGTTTTTGCCTTCCGTGAGCCAAAATGGTCAACAGAGCGAGCGTCCAGACAGTCTGTTGTCCGATTCATGGCACAGACCTCCCATTAAGCCTGAGCGAGGACTCTCTTTCCGGGAGAGGACGGCCTGCCGCACTTTGTGGCGTGCCAACATAGCCAGATCTTTGCCTGGGAACAAAGCCGGAGTTGTTCGTCAGTGATGGATGACTGCGAACCGTGTCCCGTTGTGGCTGCGGCCGCAGTGCTTACTGCACTGAGCACACACACGAGACTGATCTGCTGTCGGCACTAATCAAGACAGCTGCCTGCGCACACACAGTCAGCCGAAGATTAGAGGCCTATCCAGAAGGGTATTAGAATAAAACCAATGTCTACGCTGCCTTTAGAGAACAAACAAAGTCTTGTACAGTATTGCTGTCTACGCAGCGGTTTTAATCAACTGCTAGCTGCATTAAAATAAATTAGCATTTCAGTTAGTATATCAAGTTTAAAGCGAATACACCAAGGCCGCATTTACTTTACATGGTTCAAGTGACTCAAATCCGATTTTTTCCTCCCACATGGCATCGGATATGACCCACAGATGTGTAAGCAGGAAAAAAACGCAGGAATTCTCAGATCGGTTTCAGGCCTCATTCGAATGTGTAAATAAATCAGCGGACAGATCTGATTTTCTCCTGTTCTCCTGAGTCGTACATCATTGAAAAAGCCACGATCACATGACTGTTCTCAATGAAGGATGTCTTCTGAGCCTTTGGGGCCACAAGAGCGCTTTTATAGAGGGTATGCACGGGACGTCACGGTTGGATGTCGTGATGCGGTTTCGTCCACTGAGTGGCAGAAAGACTGAGACACAGCATTGGCTTATCACGAGAATGCTGCGAAAAACACACAAAACACATCTAAAACAGGAAAGAGCTTTGAGATTGACTGTACAAAGAGATTTGACAAGAAATCTGAGGTATATTTTAACAGATGTCTGAAAGCTACAGAAAAGAGAAGCAAATGGATCGCTGCAATTCACAGAAACTCTGACTCCAGGCAGCAAAATCTGGATTCGCAGTTATCATTTTGTGTCAATATGTTGAATTTTGGGGTAAAATCATCCCCTACAGAATTGTATTATAACTCAATTAAATATTGACCATCTTATATTCTGCATAATTGGATGTCTTTAAATAAATACTAACAAAAATTATACGGGGTGGACAAAATTAAACTATATATAACACTGATATAAGTGTTCACCCAGATTTAGGCCTACGTATATTGTGTGTGTGTATATATATATATAAGCATTCACAGGCAAATTTGCTTTATGTATTTCCCTGGCATCGATCAGGTTCATATAAATGTCAGATAACGTTCCTGGCTGCCATGTCAATATCCATGGATCTTTGGTAAGCTGTAAGGAACACTCTTGAGTAAAATCTTTAGTTTAAACTGATAATCATTTGTTTTACTCGCAGTTTCTCATATTAAATCCAGTCATGCAGGCTCAGTCCAGCTAAGGAGGCGTGTTTTCCGGTGGGAAAGTGATGTCAATGCATACCCTCTATTATCATTTCGCCTGAGTCCATAGCAAATTGTGCTGTTTTTCTTCCCTTTCGTTTTTTCTGGGTCAGTACGCCTACCTTGGGTTGTTTTGCCAAGTGAATAGTGTAAATGCAGATTTCGGATATGGGTCACTTTTATAAGATGTAAGCTGGTCGTCAAAAAAATTGGATTTAGTCAACGAATCAGAATCGTACAGAGACCTGCAGTGTAAATGCGGCCCAACGTGAACACTTCCAGCCCACTTACAGACATGCCACTTATCACAAACCACTGACTTAACACTGTTTAAAGTGCATCCATAAGGTTTAAAGCCTGATCTGACTATAACATAGGGTATGTTTGAAAATGGCATACTACTATTTTAATAGTCAAAGTAGTGTTGTATAACTAACACTAAATCTCTTTAAAATCTTTCAATTAATTGAAACAAAAACTAAATGACTAAAACTTATTAAAATGAATACCAAAAATATAAAAATAAAAGCTCATTCAAAATATGAATAAATACTATAATAGTATATAAATAATACTACTAGCATACACCAAGTATACTGTGCACAGTAAGTAAATAATACCATGCGCTCGCTGCATGGAGTTCTACAGTAAATCCCATTATGCAATGCACTCATTTTGACTAATGAAAAAGATTTTTTAGCTGTGACTTTGTAAAATATATATTTTTTTACCAGCTTTTGTATTGAGATTCAAACTGCGTACAGTCAGCATACACAATATACCATTGCAATTATTTCAGTTCATGAATTCCCTGGGCATCATGACCTTGGTGTTGTTATATAGTGCCATGCAGTCTGAGCTACAGGAACGCAGTATACATGATAGCACACCATTCTGAACATAACTATAAACCTTCCTGTTATTTAGATGAATTAAATCTAAGCAAGTGAGCAGACGCAGTTTACAAAATGTGTGCAATGCATGAAATCACTGTAAGGCCAATTCACACTGTCAAACGCGGACATTTGCTAGATTACAGCACGTCACATCTCAGACACTGCTTGGCCAGACAAATGCTGTTTCGCCGATTTAACGAGCGCCAACAAATGCCAGCAGATGCAGACGGGGTACGAAAAAACCCGATGTATAAAGTGTCTGTTGCCATCTGTTGGCGGTGTGAACTGGCCTATAGAGGGGCTGCTTGCATCATTCCATGTTTAATTCTCTCAGTCTGTGCCTTAGATACACTTCTCAATGACAGGTATCCCTGACAACAACACATGGAGACAAATCCATCCAGCCACACAGAGGAATCGCAGACGGGCAAAAACCTCCCTCTTTCTGTGTGAAATTCACATAAAAATGAACATTCTGTCATTTATACACCCAAACCTGTTTGATTTGCTTTCTCGTTGTGTGGACTACATTTCTAGTGCTGCTTTGGAAAAATCTTTAAAACTTTTGTCTCCTGCAACAAAAGAAAGAAAGAAAAATGACAGTTTGCATTTTTAGGTGATCTGTTCCTTTAACTGGCTTGTCTGTAAAACATCTTATCTTGCAGTCATGTCGCTGCCAATTAAAAGATTCACTATTTTCATTTTGGAGACATTAATTTGCCCCTGCAGTGAATTAGAACGACTGCAGCCGGCTGGTTAACTCTGAGCTCGCAGCTAGCTAACTGTCTGTAGATTAACCCCGCAGGAGTGAGAGAGAGACGACAGACGATGAAGGAGAGAAACTTATCTCGCCCTTTTCTCTGTCTTTCCATCCAATTTTTCACTTCCTCCCCTCAGGGTTTGCATGCAATCTCTCTCTCCTCTCGTTCTTTCGGGATGGATTTTGGGGATCGCTGACTTTGCGAGTCGCTCTGATAGCTAGAGACTGCAAGACTACGGGAACACTGCAGTGCTAACGTATCCTCTTCACTTTCATTTACATCATGTACCTTCGTCTCTGAGGTGAATATATCCGTTGTGTTCATCTAAACAAGAAGTCCTTGCGTTCACATCTGTCAACTCATTCTGACAGTCATCAGACAAACAGAGTTACAGTCAGGTGATATTTGACTCGGTGAAAGAAGGACATGGATATTTTTTGGGGATTTCTAGATGTTGAATTCTTGTCGTGCAGTCTTGCACTGAAGGCCAATAGTCTAGATTTTTGTTAAATAATACATTAAATTTCTTTGTTTTTCACTAAACCCTAGCATATAACCTAAGAAAAATGAAATATGCAACACATGCGATACTATTGCTTCTATTTTAAAATTGCTTAATGCTGATCTCTATTCACTGCCACTTTTGTGGACCATAAAAGAAAAAAGGCCATTCAGCATTACATCAACACCAGGGTGAGTAAATGATGACTTTCTTTTCATTTTAGGGTGAACTATACATTTAAGGTTCCATTAAGAGTGTATTTACTTTCCTAATATGCACTTCTAGTTTTTTTGTCCATTAATTAGTGTGCATTATTTCCCATATTCATGAACACAATGCCCATTTAAAAAAAAAAAATTACAATCCAATCAGTTCCTAATGGATGAAATCTCAACCAAATATTTTTTTTCCTCACCAAACACATAAATATGTCAGATTAAGACATTGCAACAGCAGTTTTATGTTCATATCCAAAATGAAACCCCACTTTTTCTCCAGGTTGGTAGCTATCCAAAACTGAACATGATCAAAGCAAATCTCATCTCCAATTCATTCTCTTTTCTAACCAATCTTTCAAAAGCTTTCACACATTAAAGCATCACGGTGACAGTGTCAGAAAGCATCTGGGTCAGGTATGCCATATCACCTTGACCTGTCCTGTCATAAGAACCGCACCAAAGGTTCTTTTAACTGGGAGCTGACAGCTTGAGTACTCATCAAAATAGTGCTTCAGACCAGTATAGTTACTTAAAGGATTATAGACAAAGAGTGAAAGAGATGGAAAGGAAAACTGAAAGATGGCACAAGGACAGGGACTTCAATTCGACCAATTAGCTGGCATCATTACAACTTCATTGGCATGTTGGACATCACTGAGATGCCATCCACCATCTCTGAAACATTTAAGGACATTAAGCCTGAAAAATATCCTACGCAAGTGCATTTCAGTTTGGGGTCAGCAAGGTTTTTTTTAAATCATTTTATTAACAATTTTATTTAGCAGGGATGCATTAAATTGATCAAAAGTGACAGGAAATATTTAAAATAAATGCTTCACAATAATATGAAGCATCACAACTGTTTTCTACATTGATAATAATAAGAAATGTTTCGGCAAATCATCATATTAGAGTGATTTCTGAAGGATCATGTGACACTGCACTGTAAAAAAATATTTAGAAAAAAGTTACCTGGTTGCCTTAAAATTTTGAGTTCATTGAAATTAAAATTTTGAGTTAATACAATGAACATTTTTTGAGATTCGACAACCTTTATTAAAATATTATTAAAAGATTTTGTAAGCATATTGGGTAATTATGTGTGTGTTATTTCTGGTGATGCAGTGAAACATGCCAAATAGTCCTATTTTCATGATTTATCATATTTTTTATGTGGTTCAGATTCAAAAATATTTTGAGTTTCTATTTATTAAACTAATTTCCTTCATTGTATCAACTCAAAATTTTAATTTCAATAAACTCAAAATTTTAAGGCAACCAGGTTACTTACTTTTTTAAGTAAAACCAACAAAAAACACCACAAATTTTTTACAGTGTGAAGACTGGAGTAATGATGCTGAAAATTCAGCTTTGATCACAGGAATACATTTCATTTTAACATATATTCAACTAGAAAACAGTTATTTTAAATAGTAATATTTCACACAATACTAAGAGATTTCTTTTAAAAATATAAAAAGCCTACCGACCCCATAATTTTGAACAGTAATGTATGTGCACACAAGTGCTGATTTCATGCATCTGTGTACTTGCGTAGCATATATTTCTGCCGTAAACATCAACTTTTTCTCCTGGAGTATAAACAAGCCACAAACAGGGAGACTATGTCTTTTGGCGTTGTTTCCTGCCATTTTGATACACTATATTGTGCTGTTTTGTTTTTCTGGAAGTTCATGAACCATGGAAGAGAAATATAAGTAATCTGTGAGCGTACGGGGAAATCAGAGGACTTGTGCATACTGAACCCCATTGCACAGTGGAAAGCCGTAACATCTGTGCAGCAACTGGAGATGTAGCAGCTTATCTGGAAGTAAGTGCTTAGCTGCGAATGTTACAGTCATTGGAGTCGACGGATGAGTTTGCACTTAACGACAGTTCTGACTCGTGCCGCTTAGCATGGATCAGAGCGAGAGCGTCAGGGGTTCAGCTATTGTTAGAAGTGGAATACCTGCTGCTGACCCTGCTGTAGTTTAGGGAATTCCTCCTGCTGCTTCCTGCTCCGGCGCTCCAGGCTGCTCTGCTGTAGGTGCCGCAGACGAGACGCGGCAGATGGCTGCACCAGTTTCGCCGAGCCCGGAGGAGTGCCTACAGGCTGAGAACCAGACAGAACAAACATCAATAAACAACAGCAAGTTGGGCTGAGTTGGAAAATGGCCGTGTTTGTTTAGCCATGGGACTGAGTTTGAATAATTCACATTTGTTGAAAGAAGAGTGTCACATTAAAGCTCTGCTCCAAAACCCAGTGCGCTGCCCACCAAGGCAACATCTCCGCTCCTAATGTGAAGGCTGTTCCACACAGTTTTATGAAGAATATGTGAGAGTTGCATTATGCTTTTGATTGCTAAGCTGGTAAGCCATTAGTGGAATGGATGCTCATCTCTGCCTTATAGTGTGAAAATAAAACTAATTCTGAGAAAGTTATGATCACAATGTGAGAAATAAACTTTTTTTATCAAAACATTTTACACTTTGTGTAAAATAGTTTTTTAGAATTTATCAAACTTGGTAACCATTTTGGCAAACTTTTCAACTCATGGACATTTAAATGGTCCTAAAAATATAGGGCCCTATTTTAACGATCCGAGCACATGGTCTGAAGCGCATGGCGCAGGTGCACTTAAGCCTAGTTCACACTGCCCGATTTTCCCCCCGATTTTGAGTCGCCGACAGGTTTTGTGAAATCGCCGACAAATGCCCAAGATCATAGGCAAATCGGTGCTCGTGCACGCGAGTGACAATCACGCAGTGTAAATAATAAAAGACGCGATCAGAGAGAATCACAGACGAGTCGCCGACGCCGGTGAGATATTTGGCATGCTAAATATCTGGAGCTGTCGGCGATTCAAACTCCTGCTGTGTGAACTGCGTTCTGACTGAAAATTACATCGGCGATGACTGACAGCCAATGAAAGAGTGAGATACAGGGCAGTAGGAGGTTCAGGGAGGAGTTAAAGACAGAATATCAGTATTTTAATAGATATATTTACAATTCTATCAAACAGAAACAAAGCCCAAACATTTGCACATCCAGCCACAGCAGCAGCACATTACAAAATTATTTATTTACCTCAAACTGTCTTTGCAGAACACAATCCTGGCTCCCTCTGTCTCTCCAACAATTTCTTCCGCCATAATCTTTTTTCTTTTTCTCCACAAATCAGCGCACATACAATTTGAAGCAAACTTTGTGCAGTTTATAATTTTTAATAACAATTCCAAGTCTCGCGCGAGAACGCCGGTCTGACGCACGTGTGATCTCGCGTTGTTTACTTGTTACATCGCACGTGTGTTTGCGTAGTTTCCGCACCGGAGAGAGAGAGACTTGTCAGCGATTCTTCCTCTTGTTCAGTCATACAGTGTGAACTCCTCTGTCGTCAAACCATCGTGCAGTGTAAACACAGCAGTGACTGAATGATACCCCAGATAGTCATGCAGTGTGAAAAGAGCAGTGACCCGACAGGTTTGAAAATCATGCAGTCTGAACTAGGCTTTAGGCATTTCCTAGTTTAACACTGGAAAAACGGTCGGCATGCCACGCACATGGTCCAAAAGGGTTGTAGTCTCTTAATGAGTCATGGGTGTGTTTTGGGCATAATCAGTGTCTCATCTCCCATTCTCTTCAAAAGCCAGTTGTGCTCGCGCCATGGCGGATTTGCTATTGAATTTAGACCAGGTTTTTGTTGGTCAGCGGCGTAGATGTTTTCAGCAACACGCCAACAATGCTCCTGAACACACCATGTTTTAGACCAGCGATCAGATGGGCGCGAGTGCATTTGCTATTTAAACAATGTGGTGCTGGATGTGAAAATGATAACTGCGCCAGGCTGAAACTAGCAAAAAACACTTGCTGGTCACAGCTGGTGTCATATCGCGCCGGGTGCATGATAGGATCCACAGCCACACTTGTATTGTTTATGGTCAAAAATAAATGGTCAACGAATTTCATCTAGTTGAAATGTTTAGTAAAGCACACAAACAAAATCTTACTGAAAGCTCATTTTTTCTTCAACCTCATATTTGGAGCACAGCTTGTTTAGATTATTCTGTATTTTTGGTTTATTGGAATTAAGACAAATAAACCTTTGATTTTCTCACAGTTTTAAAGTAAAAAGGGTTTTCCCAAAATATTTTCCAAAACTTTTTTTCACTTCAGCAATAATCTGCCAAGTGACATCTTTAAAAAGAGACCAAACTTAGGTGTGTGCTCCAAAGCATTCAAGATTTAAAACAGTTTAAGTTGGAAATTTCATTTTTAGGTCAATGCTCAAAATGAACACATAACAGTTGTAAATACAATTTAGTACCATAAAATCCCCTTAAAATACAAAATGTCAAATAAAAAATACTATAGAACTAAAATATAGTACAATAATTTCATTGAAATAAAATAAAAAAAATCTGCCATTTTTGAACGACATGAACGGTACCAGAGGATTAAGAGAATAGAATAATAATAATAATAATCCATCCATTCTTCGAACCAATTGTCCAATTTAAGGTCATGGGGAAGCTGGCGCCCAAGCATCTCATTATAATAATAATAATAATTAGTAGTATTTATTATTACTATTAATTAATAATGATATTTCCACTATTGGTAGTAGTAGTAGTAGTAGTAGTAGTAGTAGTAGTAATTATCAATAATAATAATGGAAATATTATTTTTAATTAATAGTAATTTTATGGTGTCATTGTTATAGTGTATTTTTAAGTAAAATTAAGTACTGAATAATATTAATTAACTGCATGTACTTACTATATAACTAGGGTTGGGTTTAATTTAGGGATAGTTGCATGTAACTATGCATCATTTACTGTAATTACTATAGCAACTATACTTCAGCCTCCTCTCTGTTCTCATTATTACTATACTAACTACACGGAAATCTGTATAAACTGTGAGCATTAGTCGAGACTCTTCTGCATTTCACGTGAGGTGCACTAATTGTGTCACTAATTGAGCATTTCAAATCAGTCACTGACCCATTAGTGACCGGTTCGGTTGCTGCATATGTGGACGCAGTTCGCTAGGTTTTGGAGCGGAGCCTAAGGAATAGAAATAGAAACACTAATTGAATGAAAGAAAGAAGCAGAGGGAATCTCTATAGACCAGCATGCAGCAGTAGTGTTGACTGACACCCTGCATGTGTGCAGAGAAGCTGATATTAGCACTGTTTCACACTCTTTCTTTCATTCCGAGAGATTAGTAGTACTCTTCACAATGCAACAAGATACACACATACAGTACATACACAGTCAGACACAGGCTGCCAAGATATCTCTGACACGGACACTGACACTGTCTAATAGACCTGGGATGTTTTCTTCAGAATTTCCACATTTATTGGTCACTCCTGCTGTAGTTTCCTGTAACAAACGGCTTGTCTATACAGTAAATCGAATGAGTGACATTGAGGCAAGTACTGTATGGAGAAGCTGTGGAAGCAGACGAGCAGGCACAGTTCAGTCAGACTGCAGTAACTGACATGTTTTTTTTGTGTTGCCCGTTTGTTCTTGGCTCTTGAAACGTTTGCTTTAAAGACTTTAAGCTTGTTAAAATTGATTTGCTACCACAGTGTCACAACATTAATGTCACTGTGCAGAAGAAGCACAGTTTGACATGACATAAAAGATAGAGAGAGAGAGAGGAAAACAGATGACCTTGACTGATATTAAGCTGTTTATTCCAACAGCTTAGCTTAAAAAGAAAAACAGTGGACTGTCTGTTATGGCAGAATGCTATTTCTTTAACAATTACATGCTAATAATGATTTGAATGTGCCTTTTGCAGTTACAGAGTTTATATTTAATGTTTTATTGATTGCTTTGAGGAAATACAACATTTTTAATTCAGCATTATGAGATATCTTAAACCCAGCTGGAAAGTTATTAGTATGGAAGACCATTTCAACCTTAGAGCATAAACAAAACTAATTGTGAGAACGTTTTAAATAAGAAATATAAAGTCACAGGGTAAGAATTAAAGTTATTAATAATAATATAAATAAATAAAATATATTATTATTATATATTTAAGCAATACTTAATTGCTCTATTTAATAATACAATTTAATATAATATGACTAAATAAAGCCATTAAGAGAAACAGTTGCCATTTTGATTAAATCATAATCATTGTCATTAATAAATCATTTTTTTTATTAAGTAATTATTTTCATATATATTGAATTGCTTAAAACATATTTGCTTTATTTAATAATATCAAATATGATGATGATGATGATTATTATTATTATTAAATAAAGCAATTAAAAGAAATGTGCAATTTTGAGAAAATCAATTATAATCATAATGTCATTAATTAATCATTATTTTTATTTATAAAATATTATTATAAAATATGGAATTGCTTAAAACGTATTTGCTTTACTTAATCATATCAAATATTCAAATATAAATTGAGAAAATAACATTTTATTAAATTATTTTAAAAAATATTATTAAAATATTATAATAATATTATAAATATTATAAATATTTAAAATAATGTTTTATTATTATTGTATAATATTTAATATTATATTCTATTATAATAAAGCAATTAAGAGAAAGGAGTTTCTAAGGTGGAAACAGACTTTCACATATTAGATATAACGAGTCAAGAAACACTTAAAAAGGTTAAAAAAACACTTCTTTTTTTTAAATCGCTGAGTTTCAATACTAAACTTCTTTTATGCTTTCTAATAACATGCAGTAGCACAGCTGATTAGAGACTTGAAGAGATGACAGATTATAAGGTTCTGTGTCAGAGTGCATTAGTAAGCTTCAGGAAAAACCTCAGAACCTGGAGTTATAGGAAGAGGCCTGAGAGGGAGGTTTGGCAGTTCACACATTACCTCTCTCCACAGAGAGTTGCTGATCCACTGGCCTGCCCTGCCAGCACTGTTAGGAGTGACCCCGGCAGGGAGTTTGGCCTGAGCACTGACCCTCAGTCTCACTGGGGCTCTCTGAAACGCCTGGCATGTTGGTGTGTGTGTGGATTAGTGCATTAGTTTGGGTTTGGAGAAGAATGAACAAGAATGAGAAAACATTATTCCCGAATCTCTGATATTAAAGTATTATAACGCATGCATTTTCTCAATAACCGACCAGGATCAGGATTAAGTTTCTGTACCTGTGTCACCTCTCTAAATAGCTCTTCCTGTATGTTGATACACACATTAAATGGTGACAAGAACACTATTTCACCCTTTCGACAGCTGTATATCAGCTTTTTACCTCCAGCTCTGCCATTATCTTCTCATCTTCATCCTCATCTTCCTTCATCCCGGAAGCGGCGATAACCGGAGGTGTGGATGAAGGTCGGGGCCCGTCGGAGGTCGATGGGCGTCTCAGTTTGATGGGTGGCGTCTGGGATTGGGTCGGTACTTCAGCCTCCTCTCTGTTCTCAATCTTCTCCAACTTCTACAAAAAACAAAATGTGCATGAATAGGGCAACCTAATAAGACATCAAGTGCAAGAAATATTAACAGATGCATCAAAGAAAATAAAACTCAGTAAAAGTTAACAGCTGATTGAGTACATATTAACTATTTTGCATTTGCCTATAACAAAAGCATTTGAATTTGTTACTACGCTACTCAACTTTCAAATATTGTTCAATTCTTACCAAATTTGGCTCAGGTGATCAGTAGACTAAACTGCACAGATATGACTGAATGGAAATTTTGTTCAAAAGTTATGATGATGTGAAACTAACAATCTTAAATAGCCAAAATAGATTAGATACTATATCTCACCAAAACTTTAATCTATCAAAATGTAACTTGGTACACTTGCACATGCTAAATATTAGAACAGCTCTATCTACAGGCCATAAGATCTGAAAACTATTTTTGCTCACAACTTTTTAACTACAGATTTCTTGGGCCATGCTGAACCCGATTTTACCAGGATTGTATGAATCACCTGACCACCATTTTGAAAGTTGTCATAAATTGTTCTATTTTGACTTGGGACTATTTAGGGATCGTTTTTGCGTTTCTTTGCCTCTTCTTGACGGATCGCTTTCTGTACTCCTGAGTTGTAAGTCGCTTTGGATAAAAGCGTCTACTAAATGCATAAATGTAAATGTATTTTTTTTAATACTTTGACATTTGGTTTAAAAGGTGTTACACATTAAGCCATTAAAGTCCCTAAAAGGTTTAAAGACATCACCAACTAATGTTAAGAAGATATAAGGTTTTATTTATACAAAAACATCACTTTTGAAAATTGTTGTTCACCTTCACACTCTTGTTTATGGTGATCACTTCTCCACTGCTGTTGGTAGTTAGCCCAAGGCCTGATGGGAAACTTCGTCTTGGAGGAGGAGGGGGTGGAGATTTGGACGGCTTCTCTGTACGATACCGTTGCACGGTCAACTCCCCTGATCGATCAAACAAATCAATCAATAAACCTAATTATCTGTCTATTAATCAGTCAAATCATAAAGCGTATTATTATTGCTTCTGTCTTTAATAAAGCAATCAAGAAATATATTTGCAATCGTGAGAACGAGTCAAGAGACACCTAAAAACTTAAAGGAAATCGTTTTTAGAAATAGGGCTTATTCAACTTCTTTCCTACATTTAGGTATGATGGCAAATGCATTTTTGTCTCAGTGCATGCATTGTTTTATTTTGGCAGGGTCGCCGCTAGCATAGCTTAGCATAATGAATGTAATCCTATGTTGCCAGCTAGCATGTCCTGAGTAAGTGTGATCCAAAAAAAAAAAAAAAAACACCCAATTACTTCTTGTGGTCTGCGTATTCACAACGAGTACAAGTAGCGATGCAGGTTAAGACTAGGCGATTTCTTAGGCAGATATTGACTTGGGACTATATTAAGGGGAAGCACAGGCGAAGCACTGCTACTTGGGCGCAGAGATGACAACACATTGCGATCACTCAACAGCCGGAGGACGTGAGGATGAAAGCCGGGATCGGCCCAAGTAGCAGTGCTTCACCTGTGCTTCCCCATAATATAGTCCCAAGTCAATATCTGCCTAGGAAATCGACAAGTCTTAATTTGCATCACTATTTGTACTCGTTGTGAATACGCAGACCACAAGAAGTAATTAGGTGGGTGTTTTTGTTTTTTTTGGATCATTTTTACAATGGACATCCTAGCTGGCAACATAGGTTTACATTCATTATGCTAAGCTAAGCTAGCGGCAACCCTGCCAAACAAAATCAATGCATGCACTGAGACAAAAATGCATTTGCCCACATATCTAAACACAGGAAAGAAGTTGAATAAGCCCTATTTCTAAAAACGGTAGAGTGTACCTTTAAAAAAATGAGTTGTTGTAGGTTCGTGGTGCAGTTAATAATGTAATCTCACCTGATCCCCTGCGTGGGATGCCGTCTTTGCTGGGTGGTTTTGGTGGGGTTTTGTTGGGCTGATGCTCAGGTGTTAAGCTGGGGGTGGAGGATGCTGAACCGGGCGCTGGAAGGGAGGATAGTTGGGGTTTTGGCGGTACGGCCGGTTTGGTGATCTGCTTGGCAGCAAAGTCCAGATCTGGAATGGCCTTCATCAGCTCAGCTTGAGTTTCCTCCAGTAGACGGTTGATGTCCTGAGCGCTGAACTGAGTTAAACTGGCTCTTTTCTCCTCCCAGTCTCGCTCTGCAGCCTAAAGACACACACTCACATTGATAAGAAACTTTAAACAAAGTGTCTATTTAAATTAAGTAAAATTAGCCCGCCTTGCTGGCAGAGGCTATTTACACTAACTCTGCCCATTGATGTCTGGTTGGGCCAAACTAAATTGAGGAAGATGTTGGATTGTCAAAAGTAGCAGTATTGTAAGGGTAAGGTCGCATGATAAAGTTTTGACGCACTTCGCTCCAAGTTTGAATCTGCCTTTTGTTGAACTCGTTCTACTCCCTTTCCACATCATATATCAAATCGGAAAATCGGAAAAGGCACCAAATGTAAAAATAATTTCACATTTCTAATACATTGATGACCCACTTTAGATACAGATTCATCTTCCCAGCGCTGAAGTACCCCTTTAAGAGAGTAGGTACAACCCTTTTGGACCATGCGTATGGCGTGTCGACCATTTTTTTCCGTCACTAAACTAGCAAAAAGTGGATTAATATCAAATATCAATATCCTGTCCGACATCCTTGCAAGCAATAATATAAAATATATAAATCAAATATAAAATCTAAGTGTGTTCATTACCAGTCGGACCTCCACGGACACTCCTTTATCAGATTCTCTGCGTATGGGCAGATCTTCCAGGCCGCTGGTCTTTATTGCCCCTGTGGAAGTGCCATCCAGTTCAGGCATGATGGGATCTGTTGCCCCGGCCCCTGCCAGCCAGTTGCCCAGCGTGGTGCAGCCAGCAATGCCACCAACGGCGGAGCCTAGCACATTAGATAGACTTGTGGTGCCTCCTAAAATAAATAAATCAATTAATCAGTCCATCATCTAACTAAATAACAAATGATCCTGCATCCAGCAACCAATAAATGTTCCATATTCTCCAAATATATCTGTTCATTAAATGAATCAACAGTGCTGAAAACAAATTACATGATAAAAATTGTAGATAAAACTTTAGTCTAGGGTCCAATTCTCACTAGGAACCAGTAGCTTTGTATCATGCATTGTACTTCGATATTGGCTGTTTATAGTTCTTATAAAGCACATATTAATGCCTTATTTTGCATGACCTTATTCTACATCCCGTAATCCTACCCAATACCTACATTTAACAACTACCTTACTAACTATTAATAAGCAGTAATTAGGGGTTTATTGAGGCAAAAGTCATAGTTAATAGTGAGAATTGGACCATAATCTAAAGTGTGACCAAATTGTGTTTTATTTATGCTGTGTGACCTCTCATTGTCCATATAATTATAGTCACCTGACTAGTGGCTGGTCTGTGTTTGCAATTCCACAAAACTGTAAGTCTTTCTGAACATATATAAGCAATAGGTTTATTAAAAAAGGGATAATTAGGGAGAATCAATGAATTCTGAGTAATTTACTAACATTTTGTGTATACCGGTGATAAGTAATCATGGAATCAATAAGTGACTGTAGTCTGATAATGAGTATTTAACCTCCCAAGACCCAGGAAAACAAAGACTTTTGAATTTAGTATTTTTTTCCCCCATTACATTGTTTAGAGAATGAGATGTGTTTTTTTTGTTGTTGGAAAAAGTATATTGTATTCATGCAATTTATGCATGGACAAAAAAGGACTCAGTTGTTTAAAAAATCAATTTTGATTCTCAACTATGTTATGAAAGATATAACGGAATCAATTGATTTGCCATTTAACTTTTGCAATATGTGGGTGAAATAGCCATACATGGGTTTTCCCATTCAGTGCAATGTATTTATACACTGTATCTAATTTGCATATTAATGTGTTCTTGGAGCAACATGTAATGAAAAAAAAGTGCAATAATGGGAGTAATAGTTGGCAACATTTTCATAATAATATCTAATACTTTACAGGAATATTGAGATGCAATTTCTTTCACTGTTCACTTGTTGTGTTTCCCAGAATGCCTGATAAACATGATTTAAGTCCCGGTGTCCTCTATTGGGGACATGTATGAAATCATTGCCCTGTTTTGTAACAGAAAGTCATATTTTGATAAGAAACCCCATAACATTGAGATGTCAATTTATAACAAACATTTTGAAAATGTGTCAGATTTAAATGATAATTACAAAATATTCCATAATCAGATTTCCATAAGTAATTTTTAAAGACCAAGGAGTTGTTGTTGTGCTGGTCAAACCTAAAAAAAATGGTATCTCTGAATGTGATCGTTATGGGACTTAAAACTGTGACATGTATGGTGTCAGAGAAATTCAGTAAAATATAATGTCCTCGTACATGGACAGTGGCACCCAGGAGGTTAAAATGCAATTTTGGGAATCTGATTACGTAAACCTGATTATGCGTTACTACCCAGCATGAGAATCAGTACGTCAAAGAGAATACAAAACCGGTGTTTACCTATACTAGAGGCGCTCGTTAGACCAGGGTTTGTGGTATTAGTGCCCATGGAGGAAGAAAGAGTGCCGGTGCCTGATAAGGTGCCCCCTAGGTCGGCCAGATTTAGCGAGGGGCTGGTGAGAAGATCTAGATCTGAGCTCCTGCTGAAATCTGCGTCACTCGCACTGGAAACTGAACTACTGAAGTCATCGGGTGTCCTCCACACACCTTCTGATATCTGCCTGTACACAAACACACACTGAGGAACTCTAGGCATGGAACTAGAGAACGTATCTAAGCAGGAGTAAAAGTTTAAGCATGTGTGTTTTACCTTCGCAGAAGGGTAAGGGTGTTGGTGATGTTTCTGCAACGTTTCAACAGGGCCTCCAGTCTGAGCGGTTCCTCTTTCAGAAACTTGACGGCTTCCACCTCAACCCTCAGCACCACACGCATCTTACTTTGTAAATTGGGGAATTGATCTAAACACAGGAATTGTAGATCATAGATTAGAATATATATATATATATATATATATATATATATATATATATATATATATATATATATATATATATATATATATATAGTGATATATATTGTTTTTATTACAGAACAAATTAATATCATGAGACATTTTTTAGTGAATCAAAATTTTATGGCATAACCAAAGTAATCCGATACTATATGAATGATTCGGTTCTTTTTAGCGAATCAAAAACTCTGATTCCTGAAAGAACATTGATTCATCAAAAACATTGCGCAACCAGTGTTGTCTGACTCCTTAAAGAAGGAAGGACTTCTTTTTAGTGAAGCACAACATACAGCACAACCAGTTTATTCTGATTCCTAAAGTAATTACTTGTAAGAGCCATTTTATAGTGAATCAAACACGGAACCAATGTACGAATGACTCTTTCAATTCTTTTCAGTCAATCAAAAAAACATCACAACCAGAGTAATACAATTCACGACCGAATGACTGCTGTACACAGTTGACTACAGTTATGTTTAGTGAATCAAAAACATACAGCATCACCAGTTTAGTCTGACTCCTGAACAAATGATTCGTATGAGTCGGCTCTTTTTAGTGAATCAAAAACATACAGCATCACCAGTTTAGTCTGACTCCTGAACAAATGATTCGTATGAGTCGGCTCTTTTTAGTGAATCAAAAACATACAGCATCACCAGTTTAGTCTGACTCCTGAACAAGTGATTCGTATGAGTTGGCTCTTTTTAGTGAATCAAAAACATGTAGCGCAACTAGTCTAGTCCGATTCCCTAATGGATGACTGCTATGAATACATTTTTTAGTCAAATTAAAAACATGCAGCACAACCAATGTAATCTAACTCCTGAATGAATGTCTTTTTTGAGACTCTATCATATTCATGACATCAGGATAATTATATAAATATGTGGTTCTGTATGCTTATAATTGTTCACAATGTGCAGATTCCTCTCTCGCTTACTCTTGAGGTCAGTGACGGTCTCTCCCAGTCTCCTGAGTTCCAGGCTCTTCTGTTCTATTTCCTGTTCTGTCACCAGATGATGGTTAAGCCCTGCCCCCGCCCTCATCTCCTCCACAGAGCGCTCCAGATCGCTGGAAACACAGAGGAGCACATCGCATCAAGGGAAATAAATCATATGCAGCATGTTTTTTCAGTATGTGTGCAGTATTTAGAGGTTGCAGGTGCTTCAGCTCACTGTAGCTGTTGTATAATAAGTTCTTCTTCATTGAGATAACGTAGTCTCTCTTCTTCAACAAGGAGACGTTGACGCTGTAATGGATCTTCTTGTGTCCGAGATGCCTCGATCAGACACATTCCCAAATCTGACTCCGTCTGCCTCAGTAACGCCTGAACAGAATCCTGATTTTGCAACTGTAAGACATACACAGACATGCAAGCTTGTATGAATGAATAAAATGTTAGATATGGATTGAAGGAATAGATACATTAAAATTGAATAATGCTATTTGTACAGTAAGTTGCGAGGTGGAGCCTCTGAGGATTTGATTTTGTTTGTTCAGCACATATATATACACACACTCACCTAAAGGATTATTAGGAACACCTGTTCAATTTCTCATTAATGCAATTATCTAATCAACCAATCACATGGCAGTTGCTTCAATGCATTTAGGGGTGTGGTCTTGATCAAGACAATCTCCTGAACTCCAAACTGAATGTCAGAATGGGAAAGAAAGGTGATTTAAGCAATTTTGAGCGTGGCATGGTTGTTGGTACCAGACAGGCCGGTCTGAGTATTTCACAATCTGCTCAGTTACTGGGATTTTCACGCACAACCATTTCTAAGGTTTACAAAGAATGGTGTGAAAAGGGAAAAACATCCAGTATGCGGCAGTCCTGTGGGTGAAAATGCCTTGTTGATGCTAGAGGTCAGAGGAGAATGGGCCGACTGATTCAAGCTGATAGAAGAGCAACTTTGACTGACATAACCACCTGTACAACCGAGGTATGCAGCAAAGCATTTGTGAAGCCACAACACACACAACCTGGAGGCGGATGGGCCACAACAGCAGAAGACCGTTATATTTTGCACAAACTCACAAAATTGCACAGTTGAAGACTGGAAAAACGTTGCCTGGTCTGATGAGTCTCGCTTTCTGTTGAGACATTCAGATGGTAGAGTCAGAATTTGGCGTAAACAGAATGAGAACATGGATCCATCATGCCTTGTTACCACTGTGCAGGCTGGTGGTGGTGGTGTAATGGTGTGGGGGATATTTTCTTGGCACACTTTAGGCCCCTTAGTGCCAATTGAGCATTGTTTAAATGCCACGGCCTACCTGAGCATTGTTTCTGACCATGTCCATCCCTTTATGACCACCATGTCCCATCCTCTAATGGCTACTTCCAGCAGGATAATGCACCATGTCACAAAGCTCAAATCATTTCAAATTGGTTTCTTGAACATGACAATGAGTTCACTGTACTAAAATGGCCGCCACAGTCACCAGATCTCAACCCAATAGAGAGGGAGCTTCGTTCCCTGGATGTGCATCCCACAAATCTCCATCAACTGCAAGATGCTATCCTATCAATATGAGCCAACATTTTCTAAAGAATGCTTAGAATTAAGGCAGTTCTGAAGGCGAAAGGGGCTCAAACACAGTATACGTATGGTGTTCCTAAAAATCCTTTAGCTAAGTATATATATAATAATAATAATAATAATAGATTTTATTTATAATGCACTTTTCATTCCGAAGAATCTCAAAGTGCAACAAAGGGGGGGGGGGGGGGGGATAACAACAAAAAATTAATAACAAGTAAAAATATAGAATACTACAAACAATCAACCAACACAGAAAACAGAACAGAAACAGAGCTGATGGTGAACAGAAACAGAGCTGATGGTGAACAGAAACAGAGCTGATGGTGAACAGAAACAGAGCTGATGGTGGACAGAAACAGAGCTGATGGTGGACAGAAAACAGCTGATGGTGGAAGTCTCTGTAAGCTCCGCAGCACACTGTTAGCTCCGCAGCACACTGTGGTCCACTCCATGTTTCAGATTTCTCCCAGCGGCAGTGTCCCGATGACATCGCCGAGGCACGACAGCTGAAGACCAGATGATGGGTCTTCTTCATGATGATTCAAACGACGGGGACCGCTGCAGCACCATGTAGGAGGCAGAACATTCCTCCGGGCACTTCTGTAGACACACCGGGGCCGGCGCAGATGTCCAAGCCGCTCAACGGTCGCAATGCAGGACGGAACAGCGGCGCAGCCGAGAAGCAGAACATCCCAACATCATGCCGGACGCCGACGACGAGAGCCCGGATGACGCTAGCCCGGTGCAAACTTCAGCCACCATGCAGCCCAAGCCCAAGGGAGACCACCAGTGAGCACCCGCGGCGAGAAACATCAAATGTCCTCCAAACCAGAAACCAACCGCAGCAATTCAAACATAAACATTAGAGAAGCGGTTGAAAACGGCGAAACGACGAACAACGACCTCTCAGTGGCTGCCAGCAATCAGCAACAGTCCCAATTGTAGCTCTGACTGTTAGACTAGTCACAAACATAAGGAAATAAAATAAAATGTAAATCTAATAGTACATTAACATGATTTGTTGTGGGTGGAGAAGCGGCGAACAGACAACGCCAGCGTCCTCTCCCCCACGTTGCCTAGCAACCTCTCCCTGACTAGCAAGTGCCCTAACTACTGAACTAGGGAGCTGATTGAGACGCACCCATGGTTTGTTGTTGTCGTGACTCCGGAGTGCTAGTTGGTGTTCCAGCATAATCGGTCTGTCGAAAATCATTCATTGAAAAACGTTCCGCGGTGCAAAAATAAGTGTGGTTAAATTATTATTATTATTTTTTTGCGTAATTAATTAACATGTTAAAGTCACATAATTAATTAATCTTAATTAACGCGTTAAAGTCCCGGCCCTAATATATATATATATATACACACACACACACACATTTATAATAAATAAATCTGACATACTATATTTATATATCTTATAATAAATATATATATAATATATATAAAATATAACATCTGATTTATTATTACATATAAACAAAAAAACGGAAGACAAATGGACAGAAAGCACACACCTGTAATTGGCGTAGTTGTGTCAGCTGTTTGCGCAGTTCAACTGTGTGCTGCTGCAGGTCAGTGAGGTGCAGCTGCATTTGGAAACGGGACATTGCTATTGGCTGACACACTCCAGTGGGCGGAGGCGGCATCAGGGCCAGAGGTGCAGAAGGTGATGACACTACCAATCCACAGGAGCAAAAGTTATACATGAAACATAAAACATGTAAACATAAAAATGTAATTTTTATATTTAAAATGTACTGTAATGGTGAACTCTGATTATCTATAAGCCTTTTCAGTCATTCTGCTTTAAATGCCAGTTTCTCAAAAGGTCTCATTTCCATATCAGCCACAAAAGAACAACAAAATACATCTGATTATTTGTCTTGATTTGTACAGTATGAGTCACATACAAAAACAAACCCAACACAACTCAGTAAACACTCCATCTACGGTACGTTGTATATTCATGCAACATACATTCAATTTCAGAGTCAGACCCTCATGTTTGCATAGACATTCACACTGTTATACATCTCAGAAACAGACTGATGTTCTTATTAGATCCTTTTAAGAACTGGAAAAGGAAGACAAAACATTCTAGTACACTGACATTCAAGAGTGTTAGTGGGAATTTCCATACAACAAAAACATTCCGGGATAATCCATAAAACAGACATATATGCAGTGCCTATAAAAGCGTACACATCACTGGACTTTTTGTGCGGCATGATTAATTATGCATTTAACTGAGAATTTTGTCACTTGTGATGACAAAGTGCTTTATAATTCTAATCAAAACCTGTAGGAAATTAATTAACAAAAGTCAAAGGAAGTGAATACTTTTTATAGACACTGTATACACTGTATACACACACACACACACACACACACACACACACACAGAGGGTTTCCAAACTCCAGGATCTGGGATCCTTGAATACAAACATTCTATACACACTCCTGACGCAAAATTGCAATGCACAAATCGCAATGCAACACATCTGTAATGCAACAGACGCAGGGGAAACCGAGAAATTGACAGACAACCAGACATACAGTAATATACCTTTTTGCTTTCTAAACCTTCCAGCTGAAATATAAAATATCACCAGTTAACTGTCCCCAAAATAATACAATTATAGTAATAAAAAATAAATACATATATTAGTATGAAAATATAATATAATGTATGTTAGATAATATTTTAAAATATATAATAAAAATAATGTATTTATTACATATGTCAAATAATTTTTTTATTATACACAGTAATAAACAGATTATTATTATTTTTACATTGTATATTTTAAATATATGTTTATAATATATATATATATATATATATACATATATATATATATATGTATATATATATATAAAATAAGTAAGTAAATAAATAAATATTTATTTTAATGTATTATTAATAAATGTATTATTATACAATATAATATAATAATTGTCCCCAAAATAATACACTCTAGTGTACTAAATTATAATACATACATAAACTATAATATATATATATATATATATATATATATATATATATATATATATATATATATATATATATATATATTATCATGACAATAAAATCTAATACAAATATATATCAGATTTATTAATTATAAAGTATAATAAAAATATTATTATAATTGAGAATTAATCTGAGATATATAGTCAGATTTATTAAAAATGGTAATAAATAATTATGTTGAATAATTCTTATGACTATAGTCAGATTTAGTATAAATTATAATAAATATATTAAAATGATTATTTTAAATAATATATAATATAAAATATACATGCATATATTTTAATGACAATATAAGTCACATTTGTATAATATAATATAATAATATAATATAATATAATATAATATAATATAATATAATATATTATAATATAATATAATATAATATAATATAATAATATATTCAGTGTCTTGTTCACTATTTAATCAGCTTTAAAATGTTTATAATATACACATTTAATATTGTAATTTATATATAATATAATATAATATAATATAATATAATATAATATAATATAATATAATATAATATAATATAATATATTCAGTGTCTTGTTCACTATTTAATCAGCTTTAAAATGTTTATAAAATACACATTTAATATTGTAATTTATATATAATATAATATAATAAATATAATATAATATAATATAATATAATATAATATAATATAATATAATATAATATAATATAATATAATATAATATAATATAATATAATATAATATAATATAATATTCAGTGTTTTGTTCAGTATTTAATCAGGTTTAAAATGTTTAAATGATTAAGCCCCGGTTCCACAGATAATGTTGAGCCAGTCCTAGACTAAAATGCATGTTTGAGCTGTTTTAACTGAAATAATCTTGAACTGAAATATGTTAAAATATGTCAGTGCCATTGTTTTGTCTCAAGAAGCACACCAGTAATGTTTTTTTCTAGGACATGTTTATAAAAGTTACTTAAATACCCTAATTGAACTAAGGCCTAATCCTAGTTTAGTCTAAACCTGGTCTGTGAAACCAGGCCTAAATGTTTAGAAGACTTAACTTGACTAATATATTTTTTTGTTCATGTTAAATTACATTAATGGCATTGAAATCATGAACTCAGTCATAAACTACTGCCAGAAACACAAATAATCATTAGCTAATGTAAACCAATCCAAATGAGCGTGATTTTAAGACTGATCATACTGTGGACCTCGAGGACTTGGCCTGCCTGCTTCTATCATTGAGATAAGCATTCTTCAGTGCACAGCACAGTCGTTTCTTATTAACACCATGCATGATTCCCTCATTTAATGACCTGTTAATTGATACGCCTATTCCACATCACTTAATTGTTCTTGCGAACATAATTAGTTTAGTAACAGCCATTCTGAAGCACAAACAGTTCAGGCCTTGTTGAAACATTACAGTCACCTCTTGATATCAATAAGATTGATTTATTAACCGTATAAACTGAATAATGCTCATGCATTAATGTTCAAGCATTAATACTGTAGGCCTAGCTTGCATTGTTTCATTTCGATTGTGTTTTTTAGTGTGGAATCAAGCAAAGATACAGAGCTTTCTAGAAGAAAACTACAGGCGACAACCCGGACTCATTATTTATCTAAATTATGTATCTGTCAGAATGGATGTATTTATTTACAGCTTTTTCCATCTTCTAGGTTTTTGAAACTTGACGCTTTGTAGTGTATAAAGCATCTTCATCTGAGACATTTGAAGCTTTTTTTAGCAGTATTTGCCAAATGCTTAAGCCTTATTCACACACACACACTCAAACAGTACAGTACTCACTCTCCGGTGCAGAGCAGTCGCTCGCTGTTTCTGCTTTCTCACTGCAAGACAAACACATTAAACACATCTTCATGGAGCACGCACACACCGCACGCACACTCATACAGGTTTGATAGCGATATTCAATGGTATTAGACTGAAGATCAGATCTCTTACGGGCTGTCTGGTCCACGGGTCAAAACACTCTGAACCAGTCCGGTTAGACTTGCTATCTGCTTCTCCATGGCCTCCATTCGCTCTCTAACAATATAAAATACCATTTTACATACTCAAAATTAGCCACCACCACCAAAACCACCTAATTACTTCTTGTGGTCTGCGTATTTACAAGAGTACAAATAGCGATGCAGGTTAAGACTAGGCGATTTCTTAGGCAGATATTGACTTGGGACTATATTATGGGAAGCACAGGCGAAGCACTGCTACTTGGGCGCAGAGATATCAAGCAACACATTGCGATCACTCAACAGCCAGGGGACGTGAGGACAAAAGCCGTGATCGGCCCAAGTAGCAGTGCTTCACCTGTGCTTCCCAATTTTTTTTTTTTTATCACTTTTACTCAGGACATGCTAGCTGGCAACATAGGATTCCATTCATTATGCTAAGCTAAGCTAGCGGCGACCCTGCCAAACTAAAACAATGCATGCACTGAGACAAAAATGCGTTTGCCCACAAACATAGGAAAGAAGTTGAATAAGCCCTATTTCTAAAAACGGTGGAGTGTTCCTTTAAGTGTTATGACTAGTTTACCAGCTATTTTGGACGTTTCAGGAGAGAAAACCGAAGTTGACTCTCACCTGGTCTCTTCATTTCCAGGTAATGTTGAGCCGTAAACTGGCCCTCCGTCTCCTCCATGGCCTCCGAGCATACATATCTGCTCCAGTGGTTGTCCTCCTGGACGATTCTTGGGGCTCTCTATGTACACAGTGCCATCTTTACGAAACCCATGTCTCCCAGGGGACCCTCGTCCTGGGTGACTCCCATACGGATCCCTGCCATCAGACATTTTTTGAGGCGAGGCTGGAGGTAGGGTGCGAAAACCCATAGTGGCATATGGATCGGCGTATATGGGGCCACCAGGCCTATAGAGGGCGCCGTCGAGCTCGCACTGTAATGCCGCGGCAGGGTATCCACTGAGTGAGCGAACAGATCCGCGGCGGTAAGCTAGAGCTTGCTGCGAGGCCACGCTTAGCCGAGGATCCTGAACGAGCGTGTACGGGTCCGCGTATATTGCTTCGTTTTTTAGCAACACCACGCTTTTCGATGACGATGTCATTTCCTCATCCGGTTTCACATCCCGTCGTTCCAGAATAGCACTTGGGGAGGGGCAAAATCCGGGGTGGGCCTGCTGGGGGGCGTGGCCTCCTTGATGGGCGTGGTGTTGGTGCTGATAGGGGTGGAGCTGAGGCGACGGATGGGGACCCGCGTAAGAGGACGGACGCCCACCCGTGTAAGAAAGACGGGATTGCGAGCGAGACGGAGAACCAGAGGGAGGAGAGGAAGACGGGAGTGTGTTTAAACGACGCGTGGGAGAAGATTCCCTCGAGGTGTACACCAGCTCTCTCTGGAGAGTGAGAGAGAGACAGAGGAGAAAAGAGGAAGGCAGGGGGAAGTTAATGCATATGACATTTGACAAGATAAACTTACAGCATCAGAACAGATCTGCGCAACTGCATGTTTTCTATGTCTCTCACACACACACACACACACACACACACACACACACACACACACACACATCATCATCATCATCATCTCTTTATCATACTGTGAAAATGACAGAAAAAACTATGTAAACATGTTTTTTAAAGAAGTCTCTTCTGCTCACCAAGGCTGCATTTATTTGATAATTGTGAAAATTGTGAAATATGTTTTAGAATGAAAAAGAACCATTTCCTATTTGGAAATATTTTATTCTGTATTTTATTCCTGTGGTAAAAGCTGAATTTTTTTCAGCATCATTACTCCAGTCTTCAGTGTCACATGATCCTTCAGAAATCATTCTGATATGATGATTTGATGCTGAAAAAACATGTATTATTATTATTATCAATATTGAAAACAGTTATGCTGCTTAGTATGTTTGTGGAAACTGTGACATTTTTGTCAGGATTCTTTAATAAGTAGAAAGTTCAAATGAACAGCATTTATTGAAAATATAAATCATGTCACGTTTTTAATAAAAATAAAACATATAATCCTAGCTGAAAAAAGTATTAATTTCTTTCTAAAAAAAATAAAATAATTCACTGACCCCAAATTTGAATGGTAGTATCAAGTTTTAATGGTAGAATGTTAAGCGTATAATATTTCATGTATATGTATAAATTTGTATAGTTTTAATGTAAAAAGCATGCATTATAAGAATAATAATTTATGAATAAAATGTATATCTAAAATGAAAATACATGTATTTTACAGTAAAATGTTGGTTTAATTTAAATAATGTATACTCTATAATCTAATCAGTAAATTATTTGGTTATTATTTGTATTATTATTAATTTAGATCATTTAATTAAGATGAATAATTATTGAATCTTTTGAACAATATATTTATGTTTCTGTTTTGTTATTAGTTACCTACATTTTGACATAAAATAAATGATCAAATGTTTGTTACAGAGCTAACAGATGTTTTTCTGTACACACACACACACACACACACACACACACACACACACACACACACACACACACACACACACACACACACACACACACACACACACACACACACACACACACACACACACACACACACACACACACACACGTAGTGTTTCCATGTTTTATGGGGACGTAATGGTTTTTATACTGTACAAACCGTACTTTCTATCCCCTACACTGCCCCTGCCCCTAAACCTACCCATCACAGGAAACATTCTGCATTTTTACTTTCTCCAAAAAAAAAAACTCCTTCTGTGTGATTTATAAGATGTTTTCCTCATGGGGACCAAAAAATGTCCCCACAAGGACAAGGATTTCGGATATTGCTATCTTTGTGGGGACATTTTGTCCCCATAATGTAAGGATTACCAGCACACACACACACACACACACACACACACTCACCCGCAGGTCTCCATTGGAGATGTGTGCGTGGTGTACAGGGTGGGCTGCGTGCTGTGTGTTGTAGTGTGTGTCTCGCATCGGAGCCTCTCTGCAGTAAATCTTGATGAGGCAGCGGTCGTGGATGTCACGAGGGTCCTCCAGCTCGTAGAAGATGTTGCGCGCCTCGTCCTTGATGAGCAGAGCCGTGCCGGGAGAACGCAGCGCGCCCATCGTCAGTTTCTGAGGGAACATGTGCACGATGAGGGCGTGAAGCGTCTCCATGCTGGTCAGCTCGTGAGTGATGTGTACCCGCCGCGTCTCGTCGCCAAACTGCAAAAACAACACCGCTAGAGAAAGAGACAAACAAATATTTTTTTAGTTTAAAGGTGACATTCAATACAACAGCACAGCTGTGAGTCTGATGCTGCTTTAATATTTTTTAGTGTGCCATCATATTCTTTAATCAAAATAACTTCTCTTCTCTGATGACGTGTTTACTGGCAAGAGAAATGTAGATGCCTCCTTTACATTGCATTCAAAGTACAGTTCATGCATTCCCTGAGAATCCTTATCAATATTTCAGTCTGTTTAGGATTTATGCATTTCAATTGTGACAAATTTTCATTAAAAAATATTATCATACATTTATACTGTTACAGTTTTCACAGAAATGAACCAGCACAACGGCTTTCAACATTGACAATAATAATACATGTTTTTCGAGCATCAGATTATCATATTAGAATGATTTCTGAAGGATCATGTGACACTGAAGACTGGAGTAATAATGTTGAAAATTCAGCTTTGATCACAGGAATAAATTACATTTTACAATATATTCAAATAGAAAACAGTTCATTTAAATTGTAAAAATATTTTACAATATTACTGCTTTTACTGTTTTTAATCGACCCACAACTTTTGAACTGTAATGAATTAAGAATTTAATATAAATGTGAAGTATTTAATTATATTACAATTATACAGTATGGTATATGGCAAAGCAAACTTTACACACACACACTGAAATAATTTTATAATAAATACATCCAATTAAAACTAATAAATAATTTTATAATAAATAAATCCAATTAAAACTAATAAATAATTTTATAATAAATAAATCCAATTAAAACTAATAAATAATTTCATAATAAATACATCCAATTAAAACTAATATAAAATACATTGATCTAATTTAATTTAAAACTCTTGTTTTAAATATTTATTTTCTGTGCATATTAATATAGTCCAAAAATTATTCAGACACTAGACATCATTTTTACTAGTGTGTGCAGGACACTATAGTTAATTTATGTAAGTGATGAGAGCAAAATAAAGTAAGCTCTGACATATTATTCCCAAAAGATCTTTATACCTGTACAGAGACTACCAGTAAAATTAATAAAAGATTTCTGACCAAATTTATTTAGACACTTCGACCTGACCACGTTTTGCTGAAGAGTTTTTTCTTTCATTGCTAATGCAACCTTTGACACCACAGACTGAACAAATGAAGGTTGCTTGGTCATTGGTTGACCTAAATTGGTATTATCTAATTGTATAGCAGCTGATTGGTTAATTGTAATCCATTACACTTGGAGTTCTTGTTATGTTTTATCACCATTTTTTAAACTATAGTGAATAAACTGTGATAATTTGAGAAAATGTTGAAGGTGTGTGAATACATTTGGGTTTAACTGTAACAATATTGACTTCAACATTTATTTCTAAGTATTTGGGATAAAACTCCATCCTGTGGACAGACAATGTGAACTACATCCTGGTTAGCCAATAAAAAACAGAGGTCATTTAAATACTGTATGCAGGAGAAGTACAATAGTTTCACAAGCAGGAAACAGGTCAGATCGAGGGAGCAAAATGGTCTCGTAGATTTAAAAGTTGCAAGAAATCTTGACCAACATAAAAAGTGGTGATAAAAGGCCATAAACGTGTAAATGTGGCACTGGATCTCATACCTGGTGCTCTGAGTTTGGCTTGGCTGGGCGATCGTGCCAGTGGAAGACTCTGTCTGAGGATGTTGGAGCGACTGAAGCCCAGCGGCAGCTCAGCGTCGGCCATGCTTTCCAAACTCTCCGCGGACGCGTAACAGAGCCGCCCTCCTACCTGCTCGCCCAGCGACTGCTGCTGCTGCTGCTGCTGTAACCCCGCAGCGCCGCGCGGAGTCCTGGCCTGCAGGAGACAGACGGATCAGTGTGTGTTAGTCTAACAGCGGAGGGAGGGAACGCTCTCTAATTGCCTGTGCTGCAGTTTTGCAAGGGTAATGATACCTCTGTGATGGGAAGGCAAAAGACTGTCTAGGGAAAATAAGAATGTTGTGTGTGTGTGTGTGTGTGTGTGTGTGTGTGTGTGTGTGTGTGTGTGTGTGTGTGTGTGTGTGTGTGTGTGTGTGTGTGTGTGTGTGTGTGGAGATGTTCTAAAGTAGTGAAAGGAAACCCATGCAGGCAAAAACATCCTCAAATCATGCTGATAACATGATCATATCAGCACGACTGCTGCTGTCACTGAACCAAAAGGACACAAACCAAATACATTCTCAAAATCCATGATAATTTCTCAGTTTAGACAGTCACTCAAGTTGTTATACTCGCATAGATGTACACTATTGTGTAATTGTTTAAAAATATTTTTGAAAAAAAGTCTCTTATGCTCAACAAGGCAGCATTTATTTGATCAAAAATACAGTAATTGTGAATAAATGTCATTTATTCCTGTGATCAAAGCTGAATTTTCAGCATCATTACTCCAGTCTTCAGTGTCACGTGATCCTTCAGAAATCATTCTAATATGATGATTTGATGCTGAATAAACATGTATTATTATTATCAATGTTAAAATCTATATTTTTGTGGAAAGTGAAACCATGATCATTTTTTTCTTTGAATAGAAAGTTCAAAATAAATTGATTCACTTAGGGTTAGGGTTATTTTTGTAACAAATGTCTTTACTGTCCTTTTTGACCAATTTAATGCATACTTGCTTAATACAACTATTAATTTCTTTAAAAAAATACAATTGTAATTGACCCCAAACTTTTGTATGTATGTAAATGCCAGTGTATGCACTCAAAAATGAAAATATATTTTAAATATAAAATAATATCTATAATCACAAAACTATGATAAATAAAACTAGAGATACAATTTAATTATATAATACAAAAACAAGTTTGCTTGTATGATGTTCCAGAGATGTTCTAAAATAATAAACCAAATCGTCAAACTGTTTAACAGACGGGCAAAAATTAAAACTGTGATTTAAACTAAATGCAAACACACTCAATTTCAGGTTTAAACACACTAATTTTCAAGAAGAAATGTTTCTACTCACACCAATATCTGCTTTCTAAACCTTAGTAAAGCACATGTGGAGAGGTCAGAGAAGTGCCTGGGCATAACAGTAAAATTTTGCAGACATAAGAAACTTTCTTAAGCACACCCTGCCTGCAACTCTGATTGGCTTAGATAGTTTGATTGATCAGCCTTTCACCCAATCAGAATGTGTGAAGTCTTGACTGACAGGACAGATGTTTGCAGCTGTGCCCCTCCATGCCACATTCCATGGGTGTTAACAGTCCCAAAATGCCATTGTGAGAGATGTAATCGGGAATGTGCTACAAGTTTCAAACATCTATTTACAAACCAAATAAATGTAACTGTTCTGCCAATATATTGCAGTTATGGACACATGAATCTAGTGAGACTCACCACACAAAAGTCTTAGGATCATTGAATCTCTATGGGCTACAGGTTAATGGCTTCACAATAAGTGTGAATTAACCTCATTTCCCTTTAATAAACACATTAATTAGCATGACAGCATCAACATGACAGCGCTTATTGATTGAGAAGTCTGAGTGTGTGTTTACGTGGCCAGAGAGGGAGGTTTGCTACTGACTTGACAACACCAAGGGAGTGTTTAACACTGTAAAGCCTGACATATCAAATAATAGACTAATTCTATCAAATTTGATGCATCAGGCATTTGTGGCTGATATAAGAGTATGTTATAGTATAATATTCAAACTAAATTTTATTCAAATGCCAAAACAGAGCAAAAATATGCAATTTAGTGATTTGAATATGGCCACAAATAAATATGACAATCTTACAGCATGTAATGTCAATCTTTAAAGAGGCTACTTACATAAAGTGCATATAAATATCAATGTCTCTCTCTATCTCTTCTCTCTCTCTCTCTCTCTCTCTCTCTCTCTCTTCTCTCTCTCTCTCTCTCTCTCTCTCTCTCTCTCTCTCTCTTCTCTCTCTATCTCTTCTCTCTCTCTCTCTCTCTCTCTCTCTTCTCTCTCTCTCTCTCTCTCTCTCAATAATAGGTCTAAGTAGATGATATTTAAATGCTTAGTTTTATGGTCAAAGTGATCAAGTTTTTTTTTTATTGTGGGGTGTAGAACATATAATGCAATGCAATGCAATGCAATGATTGAGAGATTAATAAATGGTGGATTTATTGATGGATAATACTTGATATTCACATTTTAACATGATTTTTTCTTTTAAAGATCATGGCAAGGAGATGAACGCCGGCTGGTTACGTACTTGCTCAAAAACATTTTCTTGATAAATTTTAATAAAAAAGTTAAGGACTGCAGCTTTAATAAACATATAATAGCATCTCGATACTAAAATAACCCTGCTTTGAGTGTATTTGGTTATGTGCACCTGACGAGATGGCTTTCCACAGTCATTTAACAGTCTCTTAACCCGACACGATTGCCTGCATCTTCTACGAGTCCTTCCCAAAGTCTCCTTTTACTTGAACGGTTGGTTTTCACTGCCAGGCCGGCCTGCTGAAGCGACAGCTCAGAGTAGTTCAGTGGATACACCGCACACCACAAGCCTGCTGTGTCACATTCGAGCTCGCCAGACAGTTACAACTTTGGTGCGTCATACTGATCTGAGTTTGCACTGAGGTTCACGTCCTGGAAACTGAGATTTACACACAGCATCTAGTGGGAAGTCGAGGAACTCAGTCCTTGTAATATTGATCCAGATGTCATACGGGTGCAAAATTGTTCACCTCAGTCAAAGGCTGCTGATCGATTGATCATGGGTGGAAAATGTTAATCCAGGACTGACATCTTTGGCAATGATAAACAGCATTTTGGTTGTGTACGGTATGTCAGAGCTGTAGGGAGATGTGTGATGGGAAGAAAATAAGAAAGACTACAGATATACAAAATATATCTATATATGCATGTACACTACTTTTAAAAAATGTAGTGTCAGTAAAATGTAACTATTTTTTTAAAGTCTCTTCTGCACACCAATTACTCCATTTATTTGATCAAAAATACAGTATTATTGTGAAAAGGTATTAACATTTAATATAACAGTTTTATATTTGAAAATCTTTTAAAACGTAATTTATTCCTCTGATCAAAGCTGAATTTTCAGGATCATTACTCCAGTCTTTAGTGTCAAATAATGTGATATTACTTTTTATGAAAAGTAACACTTTTAGTTAATTGTGACTATCGTGCGCAGTAAAAGCAAAGCACTATAATTGATGCTTGACTTGCAAGCATTTTTTACACAAAAGTGCAATTTTTTTCCAACAATAAATATATACAAATGACTGTAATGAAACTGTAATATAATTATATGTCCAGTGTGTTTTCTGAATTTTTAATGCAGCACAATTGCATTGATACATTAATCACAAATGTGTGTCTGAAAGTTATATTTTATACTGTGTACAACCAACAGAAAACAACATGTGCATCAATTCTATATTATAATCATTTTTAAATGAAGTTTAAGTTTTTTGTAATTATATTTTAGTTAATGATTTAAGTTTATGCAAGCTCCCGACAGACTAAAGCTTTATTTATTTATTTAGCATGATTTATTTACTAAGAGTGAAAAACTTTGTCACGCTCTGATATTCAGTCTAATGCTTTTTCATGCATTCTGACTTATTCACACTGTTAAAGAATTGGATACTCATGCTAAACATCGCCAAAGTTTTAAAAAACGAGTCGGACGTATGACGGAGTATTTCTGTGCCAATTACAGTTCTTCAGGGTTTGCATACATTTGATTTATTTTTTGGGGGGGGATTTGAGTATGGTCCTGTATGTATGTAACTCCTTGTATGGGCACTTCTCCTGGAAGAGTGCGCACAGCGGCATATCGTTTAAAACTCATTTGAAAAGATCCCGTATGAGTCGAAACCGCAGACAGTAAGCAAAACTGCATATGCCAGTTTTTTTTTGACAATCATTGTGTAAGTGCATATAATGTAAACAACACAAACGTATATTGAATCAAAAGTTATTCAGGGATAATGTGATGATGTATTGTGTGTGTGCGCCTTTGTACGCCCGTGACGCTTTAGCTCCGCCCACAGCATTATTTTGATCTAATAAATGCAGCCTTGGTGAGCAGAAGAGACTTCAAAACATTAAATCTTACTGAAGATTGAAAAGTGTGCATCTTAAGCACTGCTAACACTGGGTTAAAATATTTTCTAGGATTATTAACAGGATTGGACAGTGGACTACAGGAAACACTTTAGAGAAGAGGGATTCAGGAATCAAGAAACCCTCAAACTCGTCAACTGCACACAAGCACCACAGTGCAATGGAAACCCGCATTACTTTCCAGGCTCAGCTGCGACATCCCTGTGTCCTTGAGCAAGACACTTTACTCCAGGACACTTCAGGGCAGAACTGTCCCAGCTATAAATGCATTTTTAATTGCCCAGTTTGAAGCGTCTAAATGGCAACTAATTATAAAATGTTGAATTTTTAAAAATCTATTCATTATTGATATCCACTATTAATATTCAGACCTAACATACGCATGTGAGAAAATCCAACAGCGATGAAAGTAACGTGGACAGTTCTCTTGTAGTCCAGCATGCCGAGAGCTCATTGTTACACCTGGGGCCAATTTAACCAGAGCGAGACGTGCTTTTCCACACACTGTCACACTCTGTCAGAGCTTACAATCATCATCTGAAAGACGATTTTTATCCAAAGGAATATACAGCACTTTCTTTGCGGGGACAGAGCAGACCAGGAAAAAGCTGAAGGTAAGATTTATGCTCAAAAGAATCTCAGGAACACTTCAGATCGAAGGTTTGTCATGTTCAGCTCTCCAGGGAGTTAAATTCTAGCATTAAGGCTAGGTCTACATTAATATAGTTACAATTGGAAAATGCTCTCAGTCCACACCAAGTTTCTTTTACACACTGAAACTTCGAAAAATGTCTAAATCATCATACTGTGCATTCGTAAAACATAATAAAATCTCACTGAGATGATCCCGAGAGACCAGATCTAATACAGTTCTCATGCTATTCTTCTGCCATGATCAGTTTATTAGCAAAATACCTCACCACTTACTGGTCTCGACATGTGTGATCTAAAATGCAATTGCTCTCGTTTAAGTATTTTTCTCTTGTTTTCCCGTATACATTTTGTTCACACTTTAGATTAGGGTCCAATTCTCACAATTAAGTTACCCAAAGACTTTTGCGATAGCACTTTAGTATGGGCAACACATATTCACTTTTAACTATGACTTTTGCCTCAATAAACGCCTTATTTACTGCTTATTAGTAAGGTAGTTTTTGTAGCATTGAAGTTTAGGTATTGGGTAGGATTAAGGGATGTAGAATAAGGTTATGCAGAATAAGACATTAATATGTGCTTTATAAGTACTAATAAACAGACAATATCATGCTAATAAGCAACTAGTTAATAGTTAATAACTGAACCTTAAAATACAGTGTTACCACTTTTGCCTCAATAAAACGAATTACTGCTTATTAATAGTTAGTAATGTAGTTGTTAATTTTAGGTATTGTGTAGGATTAAGGGATGTAGAAAATAATCATGCAGAATAAGGCATTATGTGCTATATGATTACTTATAAACAGCCAATATCCTAGTAATATGCATGCTAATAAACAACTAGTTAATAGTGAGAATTGAACCCTAAACTAAAGTGTTACCCAAATTTTTAAACATTCTTTAAAATGATTGCATACTACTAACGTTTAATAGGTCATTTCATTTTTTTTATAGTGACAAAGTATGTTTACGAGCTGTTTAATTTCATAAAAATGTAATCAAAATAAAAAATGTATTAAAACAAAATTAATTACTAAATTACTTAATATAACTTAATCCATAAAATGATCCCATGATGCCATGTCGGGTGGGGGGACGATTGCAAAATGATGCCGTTTCCATTCCATTAACTGGTTACGCAACTAAAACGTATTTTGTTCCTCTCCTGATTAGTTAATCCAAAAATCATGGCAACGGGTATTAGTAGGTTTAAGTACAGTGCAGGCAGTACATTAGTCTTTATTTTTAATCGAAGGAGATGTAGACGTGTTATCCAAGCATTAATGGGAAGGAAAACAACAATTTCTTTGTTGTTTAGAATCCAGTATCCAGTAATTATTTTGTCTTTATGAGTTTAATAAAGAACTTTGTCTCATTTTCTGTCCAAACATAAAGTGCCAACTTTAAATGAATGATCGACTTTTTCGTACGCCAGGTGACCTGTGAATGGGGAAAACTCTTAAGAGTGTAGAGGGGGAAAAATTGTTTTCAAATATATCTGGATTATAGTGTAGACGTAGCCTAAGGCTGCACAGATTGACCAAATCAGGCCCTGGATGCTCCGTAGCATTCTTTAACACCCGTCATTTCTCTCTCGCTGAGCCTGTGAAAGGTATTTCTCAGGTCTGGAGGAGTTCCGGCAGTGTTTCAATGCCAGAGATATGAGATACAGAGTTGCTCTCGCTTCTCACATCTCGAAGACCCGCAGACGTCCCCGATGACTCCGGTGTCGTAGGCTGCATTTACAATGGAGGTGAGTCAGTGCACTGGAACCTTGTGGAGGAGCTTGTCTCGAAGGTGGATTTCCAGGAAATGCATGGAGTCTATAAATAAATAATTTGCTATATAGTTTCTACAATAAATGTTCCAACAGAGCTGCTGGCTTATTGCAGTATGCACTGGCTGTCAGGACGCATCGGGCACGCTTTAATGCTAAATGTTACTCCCCATGAGGAATGATAATGTAGGCTAAGCTAATGTATTCCTATATTTCATTCATTCAGTGCCATTTTGTGTCATGAACTGTTCAGTTTTATTGCACTGTGCACATATATTGTGCATTTCTTTGAGGATCATTAAACCACACAAACATGCATGCAGAAACACAGCTAAACACACATGTACATACATCTGGAGAGAGAGACGTCTTACCTTAAAACTCCAGTAATGTGGTTGCTAAGAGAAAGGGACAAAGAAGGGAAAGAGTAATAAGTTATCTGTACAAAAATATATGATCAATAAGTTATGACAACATATGTTTGCTTTAATTTATCAAAATAAGTGGAGCAATTTAGTTTTTTAATTAAAAAAAGAAACTTTCAGATGAATGTAATTTAAGTTGACAACTTGCATTTATTTAAACACACACACTAGAATTCAAGTCTTGAATCTGGAGCAAAGAATGCATTCAATTGATCAAAAGTCAAAGTAAAGAAATGTATAGTGTTACAAGATTTATGTAAAAACTAAAGAATTTGATTTAGTTTCCACAAAAGTGTTAAGCAGCATAAATGTCTTTAGCATTGATAATAATTCGAAAATTAAATGATTTCTGAAGGATCATGTGACACTGAAAACTGAAGTAACAATGCTGAAAATTCAGCTTTGATCACAGGAATATATTTACATTTTACAATATTTTTCAATAGAAAAAAAAAAACATTTTAAATTTTAAATATTATTTCACATAATCAGTTTTTATTGTATTTTGATCAAATAAATGCAGCCTTGGTGAGCAGGAGAGACTTTCAAAAACATTACCGACAAATATTATTTTGACTTTTCTTAAACGCCATGTCTAAAACCAATCATCTTTCAACCAACCCTCACACACACAGGATTGTGGGATATCATTAACAATGATCGGAAACGCACATGTAGATGGGCTGCAACCCCTGGATCTGGACACGTCTTGATACATTTCGGACACAGCCCATATAAAACATGAACATTTGCTTCTTTGACATCTCATGCTGGTGGCATCTCAAATATAGTAAAGTGCCTACAAAACATTTTTGCCCAGACACGTTCAATAGTTCGATTTAAATGTCCTAAAATGCTGTCTAGGTAGGTAGCTCACTACGTTCTGAGATATTATTAAGCTAATCGCTAAGACCAGCAGAAGTGTGTGCATCAGAGCATAACGCAAATGCAAGAAGACACTTTTTAATACACTAATTCACACGTCAGAACACACACACACACATACATACAGCAACAGAAGGTTTTTTTTAGCTATAGTAGCTGTAGTTCAGAAATGAGATGAAGACCCACCCTGACCGGCATGACAAGAAAACCCACCTTCCTCTCATCCCATTCCTTTCACATCCCCCTCTCTGTCTCTCATTGTTTATGTCTTTCTTAGGTTTGCAAACATTCCCACACAGACATCATTCTCTCGCGTGTGTGTGTGTGCGTATGTTTCTCCGACACAAACACACACACACACTCAGACACTGCGGCAGGCCACACCTGCTTCTATACTTGCATGTCATACAGCCACCTACACCGTTGCTATGACGACACAGACCTCTACAACATCACTACAATTTAGCATACATTAAATTCAATCTAAAAACAAAATCCACCCAAATCACTTCCATTAAACACCCCCTGATGTTATCACGCACATCTCATCTGTGAAAGCTATTCTACACGAAGAAAACTTCAAAAATCCTCAAAATTACATGACCAAGAATTATTAATATTATTAAATAAAACTTGACTTGCTATTGTTAAAGTTATGGTTAAATAAAAAAATAATTAAATAATAAAATTTTAAATTTGTAATAACACATTGCTGACGTACACACATTATTCTAGATGGAAAAAATGTTACAAAAGAACCCCTCAAAATATAAATAATAATTATTGTTGTTGTTATTGATAGTGCTTTCAAATTGATTAATCACGATTAATCGCATAAAGCATAAATGTTTGTGTATATATGTGTTTGTGTGTGTGTGTGCGTGCGAGGGTATATATATAATAATTAATAATAATAATTCATTACATTCATATAGCGCTATAACGCATCAAGGCACTCAAAGCGCTTTACATGGAAGGGGGGAATCTCCTCAACCACCACCAATGTGCAGCATCCACCTGGATCACGGGACGGCAGCCATATTGCGCCAGAAAGCCCACACACCAGCTGATTGGTGGAGAGGAGACGAGTGATGATATATATATATATATATATATATATATATATATATATATATATATATATATATATATATATATATATATATATATATGCTCACACATACACACATTATATAATTACAAATCTTTATATTAGATGATTATTAATCGCTTTGACAGCACTAGTTATTATTATTACTATTGTTATAATACCTATTATTTATCATTGTTGTACTCATTATTATTATTATCAATCATTCCTATTAAATGAAATACAAATATTTATAAAACAAAATAGAATTACATCTTAGTTCAACTTGGAACTGATTGGAATACATTTTCATTTATTTTTGTAGTTATTTTTTTCTCTTGAATATCCGGTTTCATTATGAAGTCAAAATACAGAAGTAAAGCGGTGTGTGAATGCTCATGCTTTCATATCTGAGGTCCCACCATAATACATGTTTACACACACACACACACATTTTTTTTTTTTTTACATATGGGGACATTCCATAGGCGTAATGGTTTTTATACTGTACAAACCGTACTTTCTATCCCCCTACACTGCCCCTGCCCCTAAACTTACCCATCACAGGAAACATTCTGCATTTTTACTTTCTAAAAAAACCTCATCCTGTATGATTTATAAGCATTTTGAAAAGTGAGGACATGGCCGATGTCCTCATAAGTAACCCTACCCTACTGTCATTATACACATTTGTCCTCATATGTCACAAAAACATGCCCACACACACACACACTGTTGGCACCTGATTACATCCTCAATCAAACATCAGGCTGTCAGTCTCTTTCTTTCCGTTTACTGTGGCCTTCTCATGTCCTCATGACTGATGAAGGTATGATTCCATCACTCATTCATTCGCTGTATTGCCTCTCTCCTGCTTCTCCTCTTCTGGGCTTTCCCCATCTATGGACTGTAAAAACTTAGTTCACCTCACTCTACAAAGCCAACAATTAAATCATAATTGACTCTATTTACATTATTAATCACTCCTGGTCTTACTCTGTACGATTCAGTACATGTTATTCCAAAGAAAATGGTTTGTCATCATCATAATTACCTGTGCAACAAGTTTCCCTTTTGGCTGATTGGTAAATGTTATTTAACTAACTATTAGCCAAATAACTATTTAGTCATTGTACCGTTGTAATGCATGACATTTGCCAATATTAATTAAATGCCTTATTAAATGTAATAAAAGTAATTGCAATAAAACCAAATAAGACAATACATTTTAAGAAGCATTACCATTAGGATACCTGAAGACGCTCAGGAGGGTGAGCTTGACCTTCAGCCTCCACGTCCCAGTCAAAAAGCCTCCTAAAAAAAGTGTGTGGCGGTGGAGTTTCAGGAGGAGATCAGACTCCCACAATCCACTGCAAACTCACATTCTGATACGCAACGCTCACATTACAAGAGCCAATCGACTCCTGAATGATAAAACCAAGTCCTTCCCCACATTTTCTCTCGGTTCACGCGCAAATACGTCACGTTATGGAAGTGAAAAGCGAACAGCGTTTTTTGTCGACTCTGTCCTTCAGCGGTTTTCCTCCCTCTGTGTCTCAGTACCCACTCCTGCTATCTGCCAGCTAGCTATGTGATATCATTGATTTCCCTACATGGGCTCGGTTACCATGGTAACGGTAGACTCCCTTTCTCTCTCTTTCTCATTCCAGTGGTGTTTGGAGACGGTGGATGCAGCCAGACTGGCAAATATACAGAGCAAATACAAGGAACGATGGATATATTCCAAGGAGGAAAAAGAAAGAGGGAATAGATCAAGAGAGAAAGAGAGAAAGAGAGAGAGCGAGAGAGCGAGATGGCTAAAGGAAAAGAGGAAATGACGATATGGATTTACACATAACTGCAAACATAAGCTAAATCTTAATTATTTTTTTTAATGATAATTTTAGTGCTTGAGCATTCAAAGGTTCCACAATCATGATGTTAGGCTGTTGTTTGTCGTTGCCAGGGTGTTGCTATGCGGTTTCTACAGTATTTCAGAATGTCAATGTTAACCTAAACGATTCAGTTACATTTTGTGGGAAAAAAGGTAAATTGTCTATTGTTAATAGTGCAACATACTGTAAAAAGCACTGCTCACATAGAAGTCACTTTTAAACCTAGCAGTTTCTATTGGTCAGTACAGCGTAGTAATTTTCAGTGACCAACTTGAAAATTAGCAAAATCTGCCAAGGGAATTTATTCGCCCTTATTCAAATCTTGTGTTTGAATACATTTCAAATTTCACCCACAAAATTTTGCCAAATGGGTTCAATGTGATTGCACCTTAAAACTATTAAACACATCTTTGTTAATTGAAAATAAGCCTGAATTAAACAAAATATTTATATATTTTTATATATATAGAAATATTTGTCAAAAACAAGTAATAATGACAAAAAGCGCATTAAATATAAGCTAATTCAAAACAAGAATAACTTTTCATAATAAATAACAAATCTTACTATGTATAATATTAATCAAACATTATATATTTATTAATATTTTATCATTTGTATTAATAAAAATACTATAATAGTTTACTGTATAAATAATACTAAAATAACATGTATGGTTGTTATATATATACAGTATATGTATACATTAAATATATTAAATTACATCTAACATAAAAGTTTGCATATATTTACGCTATATTGCAAAACGGTTTGGGACACCTGCCTTTACATGCACATGAACTTTAATAACATCCCATTCTTAATCCATAGGGTTTAATATGGAGTCGGCCAACCCTCTGCAGCTCTAACAGCTTCAGCTCTTCTGGGAAGGCTTTCCACAAGGTTTAGGAGTGTGTTTATGGGAATTTTTGACCTTTCTTCTAGAAGTGCATTTGTGAGGTCAGGCACTGATGTTGGACGAGAAGGCCTGGCTCTCAGTCTCCGCTCTAATTCATCCCAAAGGTCTTCCATCAGATAAAGGTCAGGACTCAACCCTTGTGCAGGCCAGTCAAGCTCCTCCAAACTCATGGACCTTTGTGCACTGGTGTGCATACTTGTTTAAACAGGAAGGGGCCATCCCTACAATTTTCCCACAAAGTTGGGAGCATGAAATTGATAAAAATGTCTTGGCATGCTGAAGCATTAAGAGTTCCTTTCACTGGAACTCCTAGAAAACAATCACACACCATAACCCCTCCTCCACCGAACTTTACAATTGGCACAATACAGTCGGCCAAGCACCAAGCAATAACAACACTGCCACATTGTTCCAATCCCAGAATGAGCAATAACAGTAGAGATGGTTGACCTATCAAGAACCACTTCACCACTACAAAAGAAAAAAGAAAAGAATGACTGCAAAGAGGAGGAGGATGTTGAAAGTGATGATTAGAGGTGGGAGGAAGTATGACAGAAAAAAGAGAAAAGAGGAACAGAAAAGACAGGACAAAAACCACACGACAAGCTGAAAAACACTAATCAAAGTCCTTTTCAATGTTTAACCATCACGACGATAGAACATAAAACATTATTAGAACATTCATTCTGAGCAAGCGGAGGTGATTGATCAAAACAAGCCCGATACACCATTACAATCACCAAGACTCAACATATAGGCCACAAAATTACACACTCACACTCTCTCGCATGCTTGTTACCTGCTGTCGTGCGCAGTTAGTGCTGACCAGCGTGGCGGCGTGCTGTGGGGGGTATTTGTTTCGCTGATGCTCCATGTCGCCGCTCTTGTGGAGTTTAGCAAAGGCCTCCATGTCGGGGTTGGAGAGACGGCGCGTGTTACTGCCCAGAGTGTGATAGCGGCGCTGATATTCTGCATCTTCCCCACGCAACATCACAAGCACTTTATCTGCCCAGTTTTTCTTCTAGTTCTCCCTCTCTCCTTCTCCGTCTCAAAACTGTAGAGTGAAAAAAGTAAAAGCAAAAGGTTAAGCGCTGGTATCTGGTATGTTGGATGGAGCCAGTCGATATACACAAAACAAACTGTTTGCAAGATTAGGATTAGAGCTTTTTAAAACATTGTACTTGAAAATATGATGTATAAAATACCAAAATGGCATGCTATTTCTGCTGTATTTTATTTTTTATTGGTGCATGCATTTTAGCCTATTACCCACAATAGATGATGATGTTTTATGTCCCGGCTTACTGTATCGAAGTTTAAAAATTTATGAAAAACAAACTTTAAAAAAATGTGCTTAAAATAAAAAAAATACAAATAAATAATAAAATGCCTTGGCAAATAACTAAAATAAGGGTTAAGTTGAAGCACTAAAATAAAACTGACTTAATATACAAAAAAAAAAGATCTAATGGAAAAAAATGAATATGTAAAAAGAAAAGCTAATTTAAAATATTAATAAAAACTATTATAGCATATAAATAACACTGGTAATTGAGCACTGCCACTTTACTCAGATATGGCCCACAAAGATTTACATTCAGATTTTATTATCATTGAAGATTACATCTTGAAATTGCTAATATTCGAATCCTTAGGTTTTATGTCGTAGTATAAATGGTGCAGCCTGAGTTTGTTCAAATCACTAACCTGAAATATAAGCAATAGTAGTATTGCAAACATAATTAGAAAATATTAATTAAAAAATTATAGCTAAAATGTCTTAATGAACTGATCCAATAAAATAATTTATGAAGCACTAGTGTGACAGTAAAAGACGTGACATTCACACACAGTTAAACCCTGAGGTCTTCACACATGTGGTGTACGATACAGTCATATCTCTCAAGCCCAATGGGAGGGAAAACTGCCATGTTTAAGTAGGGTATAAGAGGAAATCATGGATGTAGATAAGACAGGGAGATGGTGAGTCGGAAATTGTCTGATGATGTGATAAAGGCCGAAAATGATGAAACAGGCAGGTTGTCATACCTACGCCTGGCAATGCTGTGCTGATCGAAGAATTATGATGTGTGTATTCTGCTGCAGGATCCGGCACAATAAGCTCTAGCACATGTCAAACAGAGAAACCCACAGCTTACAAACCTCTGGACTCTCTCACAACACCGCTATTCAGCTGAGAACGATGTCATGGACACATACTGTAAATGTTTATTTGAATTTATTATACAACCAAAAGTGAGATACATTTTGCATATATCTGCATTCAATTCTAACTAAAAAGAGCAGAGGACAACACAATTATTTGTTGAAATGTACAGTATTGCAGACATTTCACAGGGAAATGTGTGGTTAAAATTGAAAGTGTCAGCTTTTATACTTATTATACAGATTTAGAACATATTGAGAGAATTTGTAAAAACAAATATAATAGTAGTAGTAAAAATAATTAATGCTGGAACTAAAGATTACAGATTTCGTGCATATACTGTAAAATTACTTTCAAAGAGGTTTCAATAACTATTTTATCAAACGATATCTTTATTATCTTTCAAACTCTACATAGGTAAATAGATAAATAAATATAAACTAATAAAACAAAATTGTACAGTACATGCAAAGCATGCAATGAATGTTGTACAGTAACCATTGAAAAGACACTATGACAAAGATATCACTTTACTTTATTAAAGCCGCACTTGGCTACTTTTGCTCTCGGGGTCCCCCTACAGTTTGGAAAAAATAATGTCCTCAACTACTGTCGTAAGCTCTGTCATCCTACAACAGGGGATGCCATCGCGCGTGCATTTGTTGACATGACAGCCCTGATAGCCCTGAACTAGTGATGCGCGGGTCGTCTCATAACCCGCGGACCCCGTATGTCTATTTAATGGTCGCGGGTGCGGGGCGGGTTGTAAAAATATATACAGTGGTGCGGTGCGGGCCAAATAACTTCATAAAAGTGGCGCCGCGGGTCGGTGCAGCACTAACAGTTCCCCTGAACACTGCAAGAGGAGTTCAGAGTTCTTCTGGCGTCGCGTGTGAAATGTCTTCATCCCAGGTAACGTTACAGTCAGTGGCATGTTTCAGCATGTCATATGAATATAATTTCATGGGTTTTATTTTTTTCAAACGCCAAATAATCACGATGCTCACGTTTACAAGCCAGCGTCATTATAATAGTCTATTGGTTACCGTTTTACAGAATCTATATGATCCTTCCTTCAGTTCAATGTTTGAGTGGTAGCTCACCGTAACAAGCAGGACAGCATCGGTCGGGCACGCCTCCTTCAGCTCACGCCGACGAGCAAACGCTGGTCACATGTTGATCCTCGTCCTGCCTTTAATCACATCACTTTTCCGTTTTGACAACAATACAATTTGACAATTTGAATAACAAAACCTTTTCTTTCTTATTTGTCTCTGCTGCTTCGGACATGACTATATTATCTGACGAACAAAGTTGGGCTCGCACGTCCGAATTTAAGGAAGTGTGTGTGTTGGTGGAAGTGACGTATATGCCGTAAAGCAGTCGAATTTTGTAGTTCTTTTTGTTCTCGGGTTACTACCCGAAACCCGAAGTTTAAAAGTACGATTAAAAACGATACAGACCCCATCAAGCTATGGCAGACGTGTCATTCAACCTATTGTAAGTCGATTTATCATCACAAGAGTCTTAAAAAATATATTATGAAGGTTGAAAAGTTACCTAGTGCTGATTTAAAACTATTTTTTTTCATTAATATATGATTTATTGAATATCATACTCAGACATGTGAAATTGCTCTATATCTATATCAATTGGGCTGCAACATTAATTTTATCAACCATTAATAAAAACTAACTTCATATCCCGAGCTATATCTTTCAATAACAAGCCCACTTAAGCACTTTTAAGCCTACAGTATTTTTTCAAGAATATGGCTGTTTTCAAGGTTTTTCCAGGAATTTAATTTGAAAAATGTCAGATTCAAGCACTTCAAGCACCTGATTAATCTGAGAATAATCTATATAATATCTTATAATATCTATAGATTAATCGTTTAAAAAAAAAAAAATGCAGGGTTCGAACAGGATAATCTAACAATACACTCTAGCCCTAATAATAATTATATAATAATATATTTTTTTAATGGTCACACCCCAGGATTATTAAAATGACAAAATAACCAAATTAACAATTAAATAACTACCTAAATAATAACTCAATAAAATAAAAAATAAAAATAGATAATAAAAAAACGAAATAATCAAATAACAATTTAACCAATCAAAATAACCAATTAACCAACTAAATCACCAACTAACAACAACAACAATAAAAAACTAACCAAATAAATAAATACATAGCATATACAATAAAACACAATAAATACAATAAAAAAACACCATTTAATCAGCCTATTTTAAAATGTTTCGCATCCTTCACTCAAGACATTATAGCAGGTCGAACATGAAAATAAGCAGAAGAAAAACTCTAAAGAAAACTGGCGAGAAAACAACTCAAAAGAAAAAATATTTTCCTCAGTGGTGTTGTGGAGACACAACACCCACAAAGGAGCCCAAAATAGAGGCCCAAACTAATAAAGACACCCAAAACAACAAAACCCACTGAAGAGGTGCGAGATCAAAGGAGGAACCATTATATTAGCATACCGCAGGGAAGAAATGTAGATGCATAAAGCCTTTTCAGAGAATGAGGGGAATTCATCCACATATAGTCCCATCACATGATGGTCTACCACAAGAGCTTTTAAACGGGCTCTAGATGAGATGGACAAGTGGGCGGAGACTATAGCAATCGACCAATGAGAGAGTGATCAGGTGATTACAGCATAACACTTCATATCATCTTGTTCTGTCTGTTTTTTACAGTAACCACTATTGTTTCAAATGTCAAATAAGGTGGACAGAATAACCTAGAATAGCATTTTACATTTTCAACAACACAATTTGAAGCAATATTTACATTTAAAAAGCACAATAAAAGAAGTCCAAATAACTTGTGCACTATATTTCAAGTCTTCTAAAAGCATATGACGCCATTTTAAGCTGTGAAGAGCAGAAACCTATAATATTATTGCATTATATGGCCTGATGCTCAGTGCTGACCTCAAGGAACCCTACTATGATTGAACTTTCTTGTGATTGAAGTCATTTCTGTTGGTGTTTAAACAGTCTACCCAGCTGGGCTAACATATTTTCCCACAAGAAGGCAAAGAACACCCACAAACAGTCTGAGGTAAGCACACACAATTAACATTTAATATTAATTACAGATAATTTATTCATAACTCTATTTTGAAGAAACCAACAACTAGGATGCAGTCAACTAAATAATACAACTTCAGTAGAATATCGAAATGTGAGGTACTTTTCCATGCAACTGTTCTCCTTTTCCATTGTTTTTCTATATAAACATTAGCCATCAGATAAGTGGCTATCCATAACACGTTCGTCTTTGACCGCTGCCAGGTCTGTGCAACAAAACCAGCGCCATCTTTGATTTGTAACTGTGATGGATAGTAACGTTACTATTTTGTAAAGGGAGCTCAGCTCACCCAAAATTGAAATACTCACCCTCATGTCATTCCAAACCCGCAAGACCTTCGTTCATCTTTGGAACACAAATTATTATATTTTTTATATGAAATCCGAGAGCTTTCTGAACCCCCTCCACAGACAGCAATTTACCACATCGTTAAAATGGTTTTTTGCGCAAAAAAAAAGTATTCTGGTCGCTTCGTATAAAATTAAGGGTGAACGAGTCACATGGACTATTTTAATTACGCTTTTGACTTCCTTTCTGGGCCATGAAAGCCCATAACCCTCACAGCCTGAATATGCTCTGAATAAGGTCTATTGCCATTCAGAAATGCCGGTAAAACAAACTGCGTTCCCAGGTGTAAAACTCGCTTCAACTCGCGGACAAAAAAACAATAACCCGCGGCATCAGTAGGCTAGCCTAATAAAGTGGCCCAAATCCACCGGAAAAACACGGACTTGGCAACACCAACCGTTACCTCACTTCTTTTGCAATGTCTCGCGCTGAAATCGCGCATGATATCACAGCTTTCTAATAACGCCGCACTCAAGGATGAAAACAAGTAGCCTACAAAACGTCCTTGCGTTTTCTTCAATTTCACTGCTCGCGTCATGCGTTATTCATTGTAAATGCATGTTCTGTGTGAATGTCCAGGGCAGTCAATTCTGCAGTAAATTATAGTACAATCAGAAATATTTAAAAATCAACAATGCAATGCATGTTAATAATTTCGGATAAAAGTGTCAGTCAGAAGCATAAATGTAAAGTATGATTCATGACCGTAGCATAAACTGGCAGATGGGACAGTATAGATTCAGTGTTATATTAGCATAACTGAAATACTATTATAGTTTAGTATTTTAGTAGGCCTATTAGGCTATCCTCTTTAGCGAAATGTGTTTTTTCTGAAAATCAAAGACTTGGCAAAGACAAATATAGAGAGAGGTTTTTGGTGTATCATATGAAGTATTAAAGGGTTAGTTCACCCAAAAATGAAATTGATGTCATTATTCACCCTAATGTTTTTCCACACCCGTAAGACCTCCGTTCATCTTCAGAACACAGTTTAAGATATTTTATATTTAGTCCGGGAGCTTTTATGCTCCTTCATGAAAGTTTATGCACACTATACTGTCCATGTCCAGAAAGGGAATAAAAACATCATCAGAGTAGTCCATATGAGACATCAGTGGGTTAATTAGAGTCTCTTGAAGCATCCAAAATACATTTTGGTCCAAAATTAACAAAAACTACGACTTTATTCAGCATTGTCTTCTCTTCCGTATTTGTTTTCAGTCCTTAAAATAAAGATTCAAACAATCATGAATCAGCGGATTGATTCATTATTCGGATCGCGTGTCAAACTGCTGAAATCACGTGACATTGGCGATCCGAATCATGAATCAATACGCTGATTCATAACCATTTGAATCTTTATTTGAGGACTGAAAACAAACACAGAAGAGAAGACAATGCTGAATAAAGTCGTAGTTTTTGTTATTTTTTGACCAAAATGTATTTTCAATGCTTCAAGAGATTCTAATTAACCCACTGATATACCCTACTCATATGGACTACTGTGATGATGTTTTTATTCCCTTTCTGGACATGAACAGTATAGTGTGTATACACTTTCATGAAGGAAAAGGAAAAGGTCTCGGACTAAATATAAAATATCTTGAGGTCTTACGAGTGTAGAACAACATTAGGGTGAGTCATTAATGACATAAATTTCATTTTTGGGTGAACTAACCCTTTAACATGCTACCAAGACTGACAGGAAAAATGACACCTTGATGACCACCAGAAACCTACATTAAAGATGAAGTGTGTAATTTCTGTGCCACTAGGTGCACCAAAAATAATAATAATTATGTCCAAACAGGCTTCCTATCCTACCAGCCTTTATGTCTCACCCACATCTGCCAACAAAAAGAGCAATTTTAAAACATTTAAAGTCTCTCCAATAATTCAAGCAGGCCAATAATGGAAACAAAGTAAAACAAACCATTGTGATAACCAATCATCAACTAGAAGAGCCATCAAAGCACCAATCGGGGCTTTGCAGTTTTACATTTACATTTAGCAGACGCTTTCATGCAAAGCCACTTACTGTATAACAAAAGAACATAACCAATTCGTCAAAGAGCCAACAATCTAGCATACAATGCCAGGTTCATTAGAAAGCTAGACAATTCTAATGTCTCTGATTATTCTCTGGCCTTGGTTACAACAACAGATGTCATGCAATCATATAAGTATGACAAATGAATTTAGCTAGTGATCACTCATCTAATGTCCACATGTGTTTGTGTGTGAGAGAGTACACAAAGATTGATTACCGCCCAATTTTAGCACTCCTCAGACAGACACATAAACCAAGTGTGCCGTGACAGGTGTTTCGACCCTCGGAGCCTCGCCACCTCTAAGCAGGTATGAACGATCGGCCGTAAGTGTCCGGGGATTCTAGGAATTTTTTGCCTGAGGGGAATCAGTAAAGTGGCCTGGAGATTAATGATCCCTCGTTTAGTGTCATGAACGGATCAGAGATGATGAAAGCTGAGAGAAAAAAATGGATTGAAAAAGTGTGAAGAACAGGACTTTGGGGTCGAAATATTCTAATTAAATAAATAAAAATTTCTATAGGTGGCATTTAAATATAATATAATATAATATAATATAATATAATATAATATAATATAATATAATATAATATAATATAATATAATAGTGATCACTCATCTAATGTCCACATGTGTGTGTGAGAGAGTACACAAAGATTGATCGCCTAATTGTAACAGTCCTCAGACAGACACATAAACCAAGTGTATATAATATAATAATATAATATAACAATGTAATTCATATAATATAATATAATATAATATAATATAATTAATATAATATAATATAATATAATATAATATAATATAATATAATATAATATAATATAATATAATATAATATAATATAATATAATATAATATATTTCTGGAAATAATTTGTACAATAAACTGTATTAATGAAAAAAATATTCAGAAATCCATTATTTATTTGACTTATTAATTAAACTGCAAGAAATTACACAAAATCAACAAAAAATAATCATAAAAATAATAGAATACAAAAATGTATTATAAAGTAAACCAAATAAAAAAGAAAGAATCTTTCTCTGAGAGAGAGATTATATTACATATGACTGAGGCATGTTTTGATTTATGTTCTAGTCCTTTTTTAGGCCTGAGAGTGTAATGAGAAACGCCCCAGAGCCCTTGACCGCGAGGGGGGCGTGTCAAGTGATTCTGATTATGACATCACAATGGAGCTCATCACTCATGGTTACGGTGACATCGCTATTAAACGCTCGCATGGACACCGTACAAACATTGTGTGTCACAGAGTGAGCAAACAGGCTGAGAGAGAGAGAGTGAGAGAGGGAGAGAGAGAGAATTCATGCTAGGTACGGTAAAATGGAAATCTAAAAGAGATCCATCATCTACAGGTGTTTAATAAAGGAGTCTGGACTCTGCTGGACTTCAATAACCAATCAAACAGGACAAAGTAATAGAGAAGTTCTTTTGAAGACCCCCTAACAAGAGAATGAAAATGAGCAACAATCTGAGAGTATTTGAGAAACTCACAAATGCTGTTACAGCATCTGCACCTCAGTGTATCTCATGAAAGATTTCCCAGCGTCAGATGAGGAACTGATGAAATCAAATGAATCAGTGGGGAAATGTTTTTAACAAATAAAGTCTCATTTATTGTCACATGTGCGATTAGATTCGATTCACAAGTTTGCGGTCTGTAAGATATTATACTATTTCTGAAAGAACTCATTTATCTATGATTAAAAATACAGTAAAACCGGTAATATTGTGAAATATTAAAACTGTTCAAAACAAATGTGCTTCAAATGTATATGAAAATGTTATTTATTGCTCTGATGTCAAAGCTGAATTTAAGACTTAAGATCTTATGCTATTTGTTTCTCAAGCTAATTATTCTTGATTCAAGAGCATTTAGATATTTGTACTGGAAAACAAGACAAGAACACTTTGCAGTGCAGTTCACGAGTTCCTCACGGGAAATTAGGGCGCTAGATATGCATGATCCTAAATTAAAGATATGATGATACTGAAGGGATGATGTCATAAAGGAGATTAACAAGCAATCATAACTTGCAGCTGATATTTCGGAGTATACGAAACACCTGCTGGAAGGTGAAGGTCTGATTAGATTCTAATCAGCATTAGCCGAAAAAACAGCGGGACATAAACACACACTTGCTAAAGTGGAGGGTGGAATAAAACTTGAACTGCTTGTTATCCGGCACACAACTTATCACGCACACACTGAAGAGGCATGTTGCTTTGGGAAAATAACAAGGAAACGATCTAATTATAAGTATGAGCATTAAATCATCGCAGCGACGACTGAATGTTAATTAATTTCGCCACGAGGAGAAACCCGTATCACGAAAATCGACAGTGGACTGAGATTTCACACCAGTAGATTTAAATGAGGCACAAAATCTGACCCCACGCCACTACATTTTAATTAACATCTCTCCCTCTCTCTCTCTCAGGAGTCTCTCGGTGGAGACGGATCCTGTTTAACCTTTGACCTTGTGACAGACCGCCCACTGGAGGCTGTAAACGGTCAGAGATTGAGGATTGACACTAATGTAGCCGTTCTCAGGGTCAGTATCCTCCTGAGGAGCCCTGAGGAGAGTCAGAGGACGTGTTTTAAATGAATAACCAATCCTATCTGCATGGTTCATCAGCGGTAAAACACGTTTCGATGACCTCGATGTCATCTAGCGATACTGGAAAATAGGTTTAACGGCTACTCGCGACAGCGGAGACACTTTAATCTGTATGCATGCATGTAAAACAGTCAGCATGCATATGGACTTCAAGACCAACATATGGGTGTCACAGATGTTGTGTGTAAGAAGGCCAAATCTAGCTAAATATGCATGCACATTAACCTTTAACCTTCATAGCCATTTTGGCTGAAAATGAACAGTATGGAGACCACCAGTCATGTTAAGGTATATCAAAAACAGAAGTAAAAATGACTCTTAAACTAAAATGTAAGGTCCTCACTATAGGGGCTTAGTAGCTAAAAAGGGTCTTTATTGGCATATTTGGTTTCAAGAAGGCATCCATGGAATGGGTCCATTGCACAAAAGGGCTCTTTTTAAAGGTGCACTATGCAACTTTCCGTCCACTGGAGGGCTCCTGTTCTAAACAAAGGCGTAGTTTGATGACGCCAAGTGTGAGCGCAGCATCTTGGGACATGTGGTCTTCCCCTCACAGCCGGTGGAAAAAAACGGCAGAAATCATGTTCATGGATGCGGTTATTAACGTTACTGTAGTGTAAAGCAGAGCAGGACCGAGTGTTGTGGAGCTGAGCACGGCCGCTGGAGCGATTGTTACACAAACACACGGCTCGCAAGTAGCAGGACTTTTATTATGACGGGACACAGTCGCCAGGCGCCCGCACTTCCGCTTTTTCCGGTCATGAGTATGAGGTAAAGCAGCTCTGTTTATCATATTAGAAACATTTAAGTGTGTTTAAAATGATGTTATGACGTTCCTCTGTGTGTTCGCTCGGCGCTGCTGTAACATGTTCACACTGCTAAGAAAAAAGCACTTCTGCAGAATAAAACCGAGGGTAACGCAGATATGACGCGATTGACAGGCGACTCATTCAAACGCTATGCTGAAACATCCCGGTCCTTAGTTAAAAAAGCAATTTTCTCACAATTTACAAATAGTTGGAAAAATTAGGGATATTGTAAGTACTCAACTGAACAAAATATATAACACTGGCCTAGTGGTTTTTGGATATTTTACTGCAAAAATACTACATAGTGCACCTTTAAAAGGGAATTTTAAAATGTTCTTCACATTAAGAAAAAATGGTTCTTTTCAATGAAAGTTTCTTTGGGGAACCAAAAAGAGTTCTTCTATAGCATCACTGCAGAAAAAACAACCTTTTGGAACCTTTATTTTTAGCTATTTTGTAACTATTGTACTTCATTTGGTTGTACCATTTGTTCTTATGAACATAGCAAGGTCATAAGCTCACCATAACAAGTAATGCAGTCACATAATATAAGATAACGTCGCTTAATAATCCAATAAAAGGATTCAAATTCATGAGAGATTAATTTGATTTAATTAATCATTAATTACTCACTCACCCTCATGTTGACTTTTATTACTTTTCGGAACACACAGAAGATCTTTTAATAAAATCTTGAGCTTTCCGTTCCTCCATTGACAGTTACGCAACTACCACTTTTAAGGCCCAGTAAAGACATCATTAAAATAATCCATGTAACTCCAATGGTTCAACCACAGTTTTATGAAGCGAGGTGAGTGCTGTGCTGTTTGTGCAAAACAAACCAAAAAACATAACTGATCACTGTATTTACAAAATATTAATCTCCAACACTTGCGTAGCTTCTTAAAATTAAAATTAAACATTTAAATCTTCACTGCCTTTCTTGGGCTTGAAAGTGGTAGTTGCGTAGATTGTCAATGGAGGGACAGAAAGCTCTCAAAAAGATCTTCATTTGTGTCTTATGAGCTTGGAAAGATATGAAGATGAGTAATTAATAACAGAATTTTCATTTTTGTGTGAACTATCCCTTTAAGAACTTTTCCACTGGTGTATGTGCAAAAATTGTTTATGGTTCACTAAACAAGAAGCATGAAAAACATTGTTTAAACCATTTCCAATAATGATACAGTATGTAACGCTTATTGGGATTTTACATATAATTATCTTTAAAAAAACAATATACCTGAAAAATTAACCTTTTCTTTTTTTCTCAGTTTATAAAAATATCTGCACCAAAACTATTCATTTCCACACACACACACAAAAAAAGAACGAATGTTTGCTTTTGGTGAGAATGATCCGACCCAGCGTTACAATGATCCGACAATTATACAATTTCTCTAGATATGAAATATCCCTATACAGGTATATGGTAACCATGAGTATTCCTGATTGATTGTTGCTGGATATACAGTCCATGGGTCACTAATTCAAAATCAAAACAATTCTTCTCAAATTCCCTTGAATGACCAAAATTGCCAATATAGTCATATTGTGGTCATGATAGAAATTATGAGTTGTTGTCACTTCATCTTGAAGTTCAGAAATACCATTATGAACATAAATATAAACAGAATTTTCGGTCAATTTTTTAAATGATGAAATAGTGAAAATAAACCAAAAAAGGAAATGAAGTCTCTCAGCATACAACTGAAAAATACAGCACTGTACAATTTAGTCTCTATTAGTCAGCAATAACAATTTAATCTCTGGATTGTAAAGCAAGCAAGCCTTAAGGGCCATTCACACAATAATAACTATAAAGATAACAATAACTATATTAGCGCCCATACTAGCAGACAATAACGCTGCAGTTTTGTCGTCTGTGATATATGCTAATTATTTCACAAAGAGATATTTAGTTGAGTTGGCAAATCCAGTTATTATTTTCCCCAAATGTGCATGATATTAATATTCTACCTTGTTCTCTGTGGACTGAGAACGACCGTTGAGACAAAGACAATCAAGAGACATTTTGCCAATACACAATGCCATTGCAACAATGATAATTATACGATTGCTCACTCAAAAACACTCTCATATGTTCTTGCTTTGCAAGGCCGAGCCGAAGACACTGAGAAACTGAGAGAGGCAGGAAAGCAGCCGTCACGTGAAAAGTCTGAATGGAGGGATTTGAGTGCCCACATCATCATGACATCAGAGCATGAAGAGACGTTTACAGGATTTTTGAGCATGAGGAACATGCGAGAGGTCTGAGAATTTACAAATACTCAACTCCAGAGGCATTTAACAGCCAGCAACATCAAAAATAAAAATGTCCAGTGCAGGGAAAAGAGACAATGAGAGAGAGAAAAGGATGATGGAGAAGAGAAGCACGCAACCCACTTACTGTACAGCACCACTGCTGCAGGGGCCTTCAAAGGAAACTCTGCCCTGATATGAAAATCCATAATCCAAACAGTAATGAGAGAGAGAGAGAGAGAGAGAGAGAGAGAGAGAGAGAGAGAGAGAGAGAGAGAGAGAGAGAGAGAGAGAGAGAGAGAGAGAGAGAGAGAGAGAGAGAGAGAGAGAGAGAGAATGAAAGAGAGTCGCTGTCTTTTCTGACAAGAATGCGAAGCCTCGCGGGAGGAGAGACTGTCGTGTCAGATAATTGTCTGAACAAAACAAAATATTCAGAAAGAAGAAAGTACAACGCTAGTGTAATATAAATAGCCGACCGTCCTTGTTCACACTTGCACTGAGTTAAGACTTTTATCAAGAATGTCTAGTGCTGATGTCTTAAGCATAGTAAAATGCTCATACATAGGGTTAGTGATTTGAAGAAACCCCTAACTCTAAGTATTACACTTTGGCAAGATGAGAATGATTTCTCAAATTTTGCAGATTGTTAAGTATTATTTTTCTATGCAATTTTAACTCATGGATAATAAAACAAAAAACAAAACAAATCCCTAGGGGGGAGCTGTATACTGTAAGGGCCACTTAACACCCAAGCAACCGCATAGCAACATGCTTCCATTTACATTTAGAAATAGCTTTGGCCAGTAAGCAATCACCTAGTGCACCATAGAAACCTTTCAGAACTCCCTAAAATTAGACCAATTAGGACGCTCCTGAAGCACCCTAGCAACTGGTGGTTCTGAGTACATTTTAGCACATATTGAACATCTCTGTAACCACATAGCAACCGCTTGACAATTACCCACAACAGAAAATGTCAAAGTCTATTTTACAATCTGAACACTTAAGGGAGTGATAATGATGGACAGATCCCTAACACGAATGAAAGAATGTAAATACCCTCCTCCTCCTTGACACATCACCATTTCATATATTACTGCTTCACCAATAGCATAATATTTTATTGTTTTTAGCATTCAGCAGCAATAGCTCAGTGTAGGACTGAATCTCCAGGGACAGGCATAACGCTGGGAAGAATTTGTTTTATCTAGGAAAAGGTGCAGTGAGATTTGTTAGCACGGTTAAGGGGAAATGTGGTTTCACATGGATGGATGGATGGATGGATGGATGGATGGATGGATGGATGGATGGATGGATGGATGGATGGATGGATGGATGGATGGATGGATGGATGGATGGATGGATGGATGGATGGATGGATGGATGGATGGATGGATGGATGGATAGACAGATTAACAGAATGATGGATGGATGGATCAGAACGATGGATGATTGATCAACAGAGAGATGACAGAGAGATAGACAGATTTAAAGAACGATGGATGGATGGATGGATGGATGGATGGATGGATGGATGGATGGATGGATGGATGGATGGATGGATGGATGGATCAACAGAGATAGACAGATTGACAGAACAATGGATGGATGGATGGATGGACAGAGAGATAGACAGATTAACAGAATGATGAATGGATGGATCAGAACGATGGATGATGGATCAACAGACAGATGACAGAGAGATAGACACTAGCAGAACGATGGATGGATGGATGGATGGATGGATGGATGGATGGATGGATGGATGGATGGATGGATGGATCAACAGAGAGATGACAGAGAGATAGAAACTAGCAGAACGATGGATGGATGGATGGATGGATCAACAGAGAGATAGACAGATTAACAGAATGATGAATGGATGGATCAGAACGATGGATGATGGATCAACAGAGAGATGACAGAGAGATAGACAGAACAATGGATGGATGGATGGATGGATGGATGGATGGATGGATGGATGGATGGATGGATCAACAGTGATAGACAGATTGACAGAACAATGGATGGATGGATGGACAGAGAGATAGACAGATTAACAGAATGATGAATGGATGGATCATAACGATGGATGATGGATCAACAGAGAGATGACAGAGAGATAGACAGATTGACAGAACAATGGATGGATGGATGGATGGATGGATGGATGGATGGATGGATGGATGGATGGATGGATAAGAATGATGGATGGATCAACAGAGAGATAGACACTAGCAGAACGACTGATGGATGGATGGATGATGGTCAGATGATAGATAGATAGATAGATAGATAGATAGATAGATAGATAGATAGATAGATAGATAGATAGATAGATAGATAGATAGATAGATAGATAGATAGATAGATAGATAGATAGATAGATAGATAGTTAGATAGTTAGATAGATAGATAGATAGACTCATTTGCACTAAGCATCACTGTATGATGTCATCGTTAAGCTGTCAGCTCTAGCGTGTTCTATGATGTATTTGTCTCAATGAAACGCACTACTGCAGCATGTCTGTCTGTACGCCGAAAGTCAACGCATCACCGTAATCCATCAAACCACAGGCGGCGTGCACATGCGCCTGTCTTCCTAATCCATGCAGTCTACAGGGACACACAGCAACGGAGCCTGTCTCTCTTCCCCTATCAGCCTCTTCCACCCCATCTCTCCTGGCACTCATTTACTCGTTAGCCGACTCCCACCTCTTCCTTCCTCAGTAGTGAGCAAGCAGCTCTTTAATTCCCATCTCTTCAGCAGGACGTACGCTGTCACCTCAGCACTAACAGAACACTGTGCCAAAAGCGTGTACGTGTGCTTGGTATGTTTTGGATGGTATCTTGCAAATGTGCTAAATCAAGTGTGAAGCTTTACAGTGCGTGTTAGAGAAAGAGAGAGAGGCTCTGGTCAGCAAGAGCAACATTTGTGCGTGTCAACCTAATAAAATCACTGCGGAGAGGGCTTTTTCCTGCAAGGTATTGTGTGTTTGAGTGTGTTTAAATACGCAGCTAAGTGTTTATCTCATGGCCAGAACACATTCTGCCAGCATGTCAGTCTTTCCCTTTGCAAATACTCATGAGGTATGCGACGCTGGACCATAAAACGAGATGCATGGGTATACATTGTGTGGGTCAAAATTATTGCTTTTTCTTTTTGGCCAAAAATCATTAGGCTATTAAGTAAAGATTATGTTCCATGAAGATACTTTGTAAATTTCATACTGTAAATATATCAAAAATGTATTATTATTAGTAAAATGCTACTAATGACTTTACTTAGACAACTTTAAAGGCCTTTTTTTGCACCTTCAGATTCCAGATTTTCAGATAGTTGCATCTCTGCCATATTGTCCAATCCTAACAGATACAATCCTTATTTATTTATCAGCTTTCAGATGATATATAAATCTCAATTTAAAAAAAAAATCTACCCTTATGACTGGTTTTGTGGTCCAGGGTCACATAAATGAGGTTGCTTTGAACAAAAACATCAATAAATGTATTCAACAAACCACAGACCAGATACAGTTAACACAGCAGCAAAACAAGGACCAGCATCAATATTAGGAAGGTGTCATAATGTTATTCCTGATCGGAGAAATTCAATATGGACTTAAAAAAGTACAATATACCTCTCTTCACTCCAAAAAATGATTCAGGCCCTTCATAGATAAGACACGTTTAAATAATGTTTACTTTACCTAATTACATTAAGTTTTGTCGAAATGTGTTCAATCAGCCTAATATATTTAAAACTGAAGTTTACTTAATGTGTTAAAACAAATACATTTTTATTTGCAAGGGACTGCGCTAGGAGAGAAAACGTATGGAATAAAGTGTTATTTTATGTGTTTTTCAGTAAAGGTAAAGATGTTATAAGTTTATGTTAGTGTTTAATCTTCAGTTATGTTGGACATTGAGGAGTTTCTGTAGGCTGTGGACACATATACATATACGTATATATATACAAATTCATTGGGTGGAATTCCTGCTCTCAAGTCAATATTTTTAGTTTGTCCAATGAGTTAATTTTGCATTTTATTTTTAAAAATATGCTTGTTGTTATTTACATTTTTTAAAGGCAAATTAAATTGTTAACAGTGTTCACCTAACATAATAAACTTTTATAAATTTAACATAAAAATTAGGTAAACAGCACATATAAATATTATGTAACAGTGACAAATTCAAATGGTTTATTTACCCAAAGAAATTGTGCCAGTTTTACTTGAATTTCCTGCTCTCAATTCAATATTTTTAGTTTGTCCAATGAGTTAATTTTGCATTTTATTTTTGAGAATATGCTTGTTGTTATTTACATTTTTTAAAGGCAAATTAAACTGATAACAGTGTTCACCTAACATAATAAACCTTTATAAATTTAACATAACATAATTAAGTTAATGCCACATATAAATATTATGTAACAGTGACAAATTCAAATGGTTTGTATTTACTCAAAAAAATTGTGCCAGTTTTACTTGAATTTTTTTGTTCATATAACTAAATTGTTATTTGTAAAAAATGCTCAATATAATTGTGTGCAACCACTTACCACATATTTTCAACAAGTCATTTTTTAAGTGTAAGAACCTACATTTCTAGAACATAAAGGGATCATATTTTATAATACTAAGAAAACACGCTGCACTTTCAGATCTCAATTCTTCCTCATCAGTCCAGAAAGAGCATTTATACCTATTCTTTTACTGTCTCCAATTTAAAATATTCAAGTTACTGATCACATCTACATTTTTCAGTTGGCCGAATTGAATTTCTGTGAATTAAATTGCATCAATACACGGGAAACTGAAAAATTTAGATGTGATCAGTCACTAGAAAATTTTCATTTGGAGCCATTATTTTATTTTTTTACAGTGTATGGTTATTTCTTCCGATATGACATCGGCACCATCTTTTTCCTAAATCAAGGACCCTGAAAATTTCAGTCTGAACAACAAATGATCATGTCACAATATGATGTATAGCTTTACAAAAAAGCCAATATTTAGGAATGGAGCTGCTAAATAACTGTACTTCACATGACAGCAAACCTGCAAGCAGTGTGTGATCTGGAGAAAGACTTCAGTGGTGTTACTCATTTCATCACCTTAGGGAGTGTTTCTTAAAGGCACAGCATCAAAAACGGACGGTTTAAATCTAAAGGTCAAAGAGACGGATTAAATTGATCGAGAAAAACTCCCACTGCAAACCCTAACACTCAAAATAATTCATTGGTTTGAGTAGGGCAAACTTAAATTGAACGAATTGTTTCAAACAAATACATTTTTATGAGTTTTTAGAACTTTCTTTTTTCTTTTTCATCTAAAATGTTTCCTTTAATTTAGGTTCATTTAAATGTAACTGAAACTCAGCATGCCATTTCCCAGCCTGCTTTGCCATAAAACTGGAAAGGGAGAGTAAACTGAGGGTTATATCATGGTTTTTGTTTAGATTAATGTTGAGTGGGAGATTTAGTAGTGTTTAATGTTTTCTATTTGCCAATTTAGAAGAAATTCTGTTATGTTGGGTTTTGTGGGGTTTTGTCATGGTGGCGAGTGGAGCATGAGCTTAGTTTGAGAACAGCTGTTAAATTATCTATATTGCTTTACACATTCAGCAATATGTTAATCAAAGCGTTGTGCTACATTAACATAACATTTAGTGAATTAGCAAATAATTGTTATGTTTTCGTTTTAAGTTAAATGCGTATGGCTTACTCTATTGCTTCAAGTTAAGATAAAAAATTCACAGTACAAAATTAAAATCTGCTAGTTCTGCTTACTTCTGAATTTCTTAATTTAAAAATATGGGGTAACATGGTAACTGATCACCTCAAATTTTTTTAGTTTTGCCATTTTATTCGGGTTTACAGAGCATTATAAGTAAATATTAGGTCTACATGTTTGAATGAAACTGAAGTTGCAATCTTTTCTTTCCTAATGTGACGTACACTGATCAGGCAATACATTATGACCACCTTCCTAATATTGTGCTGTTCCCTTTTTTGTTGCCAAAACAGCCCTTACCCATCGAGGCATGGACCCCACTAGACCTCTGAAGGTGTGCTGTGGTGTCTGGCATCCTTTAAAGGGTTAGTTCACCCAAAAATGAAAATTATTTAATTAATTACTCACCCTGATGTCAATGGACACCCGTAAGACATTGTTCATCTTCGGAACACAAATGAAGATATTTTAGTTGAAAGCTGAGAAAGGCTTCAGAAAGGCCTCCATTGGCATTCAGTACATTTCCACTCACAAGACCCATAAAGGCACTAAAAACATCGATACAACGTCCATCTCACTACAGTGGCTGTACAATAATTTTACAATGCGATGAAAATAGTTATTGTGCGCACAAAAATCAAAATAACGACTTTATCCACCAAGTTATTGACGTGAACTCGACGCATGCGCGAGAATATGACGCAGATCCACCGTTCAGATACATGACCCGGAAGAGGAGGAGCGCCGCTATCACGTGAGTTCACGGGCCTCCATGGATCAGACTTTGATGTTCAGCCCATCCCACAGACGCTCAATTGGATTGAGATCTGGGGAATTTGGAGGCCAATTCAACACCTCAGACTTGATGTTGTGCTCATCAAACCATTACTGAACCATTTTTGCTTTGTGGCAGGCTCATTATAAACTGCGAGGCACTCTGTATTCTGACACCTTTCTATCAGAACCAGCATTAACTTCTTGAGCAATTTGAGCTCCAATTACTTGTCTGTTTGATCAGACCACACAGGCCAGCCTTCACTCCCCACGTGCATCAATGAGCCTTGGTCGCCCATGACCCTGTCACCGGTTCACCACTGTTCCTTCATTAGAGAACTTTTGATAGATACGGACCACCGCAACTTTAAAGGCCAAAATGTTCACTTACTACCTAATATATCCCACCCACTAACAGGTGCTGTGATAAAGAGATAATCAATAGCCCCGTTTCCACCACAGGAACTTTACCCAGGAACTAGGAACTTTGGGTGGTACTTCGTGTGTTTAGACCGCAGGAACCAGGGTAAAATTGAAGTTCCGGGTAAATATTTCCCCCTCCAAACGGCCCTGCTCGCGAGGTAGTACTTTTTCAAAGTTCAGGAACTTTCGAGGGCGGGACTTGGGCGCTGAACATGCTGATTGGTTGAGCTCACGCAGTTCAACCGGCATTTTTAAAAGTCTTTTGCGAGGTTCGTTCTGCGTTCAGTAAATATCAGTCTTGCTCTCTGTCTGGTGGCGCGCGGTCGTCTCAGCCATCTCACGTTCAATGTCCGTAATAGCTGATAATAATATACATTGTCATTTTAAATCTAGCTTTACAAGCTTTCTGAATATGCTGCAGCTGCATGCTGCTGAATCTGCATATTAGTGCTCTTTTCTGTCGTTGTTAATTACCTCTTTAGTAAACCTATACATAACCAGCAAAAGCAGCACAGCTTGAATCTCTTCCATACTCGTTATTCATTTTTTTTCACCATGTAAACGACCTGACCGATTACTTTTAAGTGTGTGTCCTTACATGACGTGACGGCGCGCGCCGCGCTCATGTTGACAAGAGAGGAAAGTACATTTTTCTGAGGGGTAAACTTTTTATTTCGTAAGTTATGAAGATAATGTTGGAGTAATGACACAGCGTATATTGCCCCGGGCAGTTTTTACTTTAACTGCGCCTGACAGAATTTTTTTTTTTCTGAGATGATTATTACACTTTACAACAAATAGCTATAAATAATACTGTATTAGTCCTGGTGGCCGTTAAGAGTTGCTATGGCTACAGTAAACACACTCCAGCTGCTGGAGAAAACTGCGTTGACATTTTTGGTGCGGCAGACAAACTGCATGTGACAAAATGATTGCGATTGAAAGTCATCACATGTAAACACCAGATCGGTTAAGATAACGTCTCATGTAAACAGTTCACTAAATCTTTCAATCGGTACACTTAAAAATGATTACATGTCCTTCACTGATTTGGAGGAGCAGTCGCGCGCAGTCCTACATCACCGGACTAATTTGCCTAATCTTCTCGGAACTTTATCGCGGTCGAAACGCAGACAGCTGCAGGTCTGGGGGGGAGAAAAGTTCCTGTAAAAAAGTTCCTGGTACAAATTGTTCCGGGTAATTTTGGTGGAAACGGGGCTAATGTTATTCACTTCACCTGTTATGTCTAGTTGGTGTATATCCATGTTTTTTTGCACTAATGTGTTTTATCATTGCTTTGGTTGTTAGGTTTAGTAACTTGCCAATTTGTGACATTGGGAGTACATTTTCTATGCAAAATACTCAAAACTGAACAATATCTATTGAAAGATGTTTCTAAGTAAAGCATACACTTTAAATGTGGTTTAATTCAGTGTCATATTGTTTATTATATTGTTATAAAAGTTATTGCAAAGGAAACTTCAAATAAGTAGAAATTACTCAACAACCTTTTACAGGACAAGTTAAAGTTACTTATTTTCTTTGTTAATAGGCTTCCCTAAAGACCTTATATCCATTTTCCAAAAGACAACTATATGCTTAGCTTCCGAGTCTTTTCTTGTCCAGTCTTTTATGTCTCTCTCTCTCTCTCTCTTTCAAACACTCAACCCTTCTCTCCTCTGGGTCTCATCTAAATCTTCTTCCAACATCAGCTTTTGAAGCTTCATTGACAGAGAGACAGATGTTCATGACATCCCAACATCCGCCTGCTCCTTTTTCCTCTTTTTTGCTTCGTCATGCACACGCAACTTTTCTTTCTCTCTTTATCTCAAACACCAAACGCAAAGCATCCCATCGAGACTCAAACGCTGTTGTGATGAGTGAAGCGTTACCATCAGACGCCACGCGACTCTCAGAGGTACGAGATGTACAATCAACAAACCGTACAAATCAAACAAGAAAACACTTGCCTGGCACAGCGGAGCGGGCACTGCAAATACTTTTGTGTTTGTGTTACGGTTCTATGTTGCGATGGGCATCCATCGTGTAAAAATACACACATTGAGCTTCAAAGTCTTTAGGGATTTTGATGCATTCTGATCTAATATTAAAGTGCAGACACTCAGACAGATGTTAATGATGGCAGTCGACCAAGACTTCAATCATTCCCACATATTTGCATCTTAATGGTTTGTATTGGAAGATCTTAAAGCTGAAGTGTGTGTTTCTCATCTCTCAGTTTTAACATGCAAGCCATTTTCACACTGTGATTCCTGTTTGGATATAATCACTATTTTTACAGTTCGGTTTGTTGCCACAAGTCGTGCAGCAATAACACTCTTCACCTCATTCAGAACTTGTAATGTTTATTGTTTGACTAATATTATTTCTGCAAAGTCAACTTCACAGAAATAATGATCAAGATTACATGCACTGAGAAAAAAAGAAATAAAAACAAACAGCCTGTTTTGTCTGCTTGATTTCAATAAACTTTTAGCTTTGAGTTTGTAAATATTAAGCCAGAAACAAACTCTACACAATCAATCAATCTATCTGTCTATCTATCTATCTATCTATCTATCTATCTATCTATCTATCTATCTATCTATCTATCTATCTATCTATCTATCTATCTATCTATCTATCCATCCATCCATCCATCCATCCATCCATCCATCCATCCATCCATCATAAACCTTCAAAACATTGTTTTTGTCAAGCCAACATTTAAAGTTTGGTTTCCTAGTTTAAAGTTTATCTGCTTTTTTTATTATTCTAATTTCAGCTTATTTTATTGTACTTTCTTACAATGAAATGTTAACTGTAGCCTAGCTTGTTTGCTAGCTTAACTCAAATTTAATTCAAATTCAGAAAAGGGCTATCAATACAGATCCCTCATCAATGCTGCAATAAACATGTCAGCAGTTCAACTAACATTGAACTAATCTGCTTAACAAGATTCTCTTCATAATGTTCTCACTCGTGACTCGGTTGTCCTAAAAGGGAAAAAATACTGTACAAGACAATAGTTTTACACTAATGTCCGTTGTAGCGCCCCTTGTCGCAACATTGAGAATTACATCACGCTGACACATTTCAAGACACAACAGTGAATAAAATCAAGCTTGCTGTTTGATTTCATAGAACTTGCATAGAGTGTTGGAGGTAGGCCATTTGTTTTATAAACACTTTTGGATATACTGGTTGAAACATCCTGATAGCGATCGATAATAGAAGTGGTCTAAATATTAATAGATAAATGTCCTACCTGCCTATGAACATGTTTTTCCGTACCTCAGACATCACAGCCATCAGCTCTTCGAGGCTATGCTGAGTTGTAGACACTAGACAATCATAAAGCGCCGCAAGGCCACCTTTTACAGTCCCTCCAACAGCAAAACAACAAGCTTATGTTGTGTTTGTAACAGTAATTTATAGATGTTCGGCAACCCGTGACGTTCGGTTCACGTCCTCAGACTCGGATTTCTGTGTTTCAGTGTCAACACTATCAATGCTAAAATAAATCTGCAGCCGTCAGGTGCTACAACTACAGCTCTGTAAGCTGTTTACATTCAATCTTTTTTACAATATTATGTGCTCTGCTCAAGGTAATTTAACAGTGTCTCTCGTGATTTTGCACAGACGCCGCTGTGCCCTTTCATGTGTTTTGGAGGAGGCGTGGCTTTAGAGGCGCTCTGAATGGAGGGTTAGATTTTTGCTTTAAAAAGCTAGCCTCCGAAATTGCCTGCCTTTAAAAGTGCAAAAAAAGGATAGTAACATTTTTTTCTTCCCCATATTGTTACGCACATCTAAGTTAAACGGGTTATCAAAAAAGAAAAGATTGTGAGACGGAAACTCTGTTCTATGCATCACTTGTTGATTGTTGATGTGAAGATCTGAATGCGAGATTCCAGTAGTCGATTGTAAGAAAGGGCAGAAATTATTAGAGAAATTTGCCGCACGTCACCAGGGAGAAGTCTGGCATTTCACAACATGTCTTTCCAAACACATAAGCCTTCTTTTATCTTCAAAACACAAATTAAGACCTTTTTAAAGAAATCTGAGAGCTTTCGTAAAATTAATCTATATGAATTTAGTGGTTTAGTTCATATATTCCGAAGAGACTCGATCGCTTAGTTTAAAGGATTAAATTTGATTAACAGATTGAATTTAGACTTTTATTCATAAAAACATCATATCAACTCACAAATCAGTTTTGATAAACAGAAGCTTAAGCATGTTCGCTTGATGTGCGAGAACCAATGAGGTTCATTCTCGTGTTACACAGCACGTTTGATCTTCAGCGAGAACCAATGAGGTTTATTCTTGTGTTACGCAGCACGTTTGATCTTCAGCGAGAACCAATGAGGTTAATTCTCATGTTACGCAGCACGTTTGAGCTTCAGCGAGAACCAATGAGGTTCATTCTCGTGTTACACAGCACGTTTGATCTTCAGCGAGAACCAATGAGGTTTATTCTTGTGTTACGCAGCACGTTTGATCTTCAGCGAGAACCAATGAGGTTAATTCTCATGTTACGCAGCACGTTTGAGCTTCAGCGAGAACCAATGAGGTTCATTCTTGTGTTACGCAGCACGTTTGATCTTCAGCGAGAACCAATGAGGTTCATTCTCGTGTTACGCAGCACGTTTGAGCTTCAGCGAGAACCAATGAGGTTCATTCTCGTGTTACGCAGCACGTTTGAGCTTCAGCGAGAACCAATGAGGTTCATTCTTGTGTTACGCAGCACGCTTGAGCTTCAGCAAGAACCAATGAGGTTCATTCTTGTGTTACGCAGCACGTTTGATCTTCAGCGAGAACCAATGAGGTTCATTCTCGTGTTACGCAGCACGTTTGAGCTTCAGCGAGAACCAATGAGGTTCATTCTTGTGTTACGCAGCACGTTTGATCTTCAGCGAGAACCAATGAGGTTCATTCTCGTGTTACGCAGCACGTTTGAGCTTCAGCGAGAACCAATGAGGTTCATTCTCGTGTTACGCAGCACGTTTGATCTTCAGTGAGAACCAATGAGGTTCATTCTCGTGTTACGCAGCACGTTTGAGCTTCAGCGAGAACCAATGAGGTTCATTCTCGTGTTACGCAGCACGTTTGAGCTTCAGCGAGAACCAATGAGGTTCATTCTCGTGTTACGCAGCACGTTTGAGCTTCAGGGAGTACCATGTGGTTTGTTCTCCCAAGTCTAGCAGGTTTTGTTGAGCTTCTGTTTATGTTCGCTGATCAATGTTTATGCAAATAAAAGGCTAAATTAAATCTGTTCATCATATCATAAGTGATTGAGTCTCCATTTGGACTGAACCGCTCAATTCATATGGATTAATCTTTTTGAAGCATCAAAGTGGTAGTTGCGTAGCTGTCAATGGAGGGACAGAAAGCTCCAGATTTCATCAAATCACCTTCATACGTGTTTCAAAGATGAAGGAAAGTCTTACAGGTTTGGAACGAAATGAGGGTTAGTTATCAATGACAGAATTTTCATTTTGGGGTGAACTAAATATGAGAGCGAGAGACAACCTCTGCAGGGCTGAATTCATTCAGTCTTTCCTACTCATCCTTAAAATCAAACGATTGCTAAAGATTCAAATCCGATCTTTTGAAATCTGTGATAGTGTAGTCGAATAAAACATTCCTTCCTCGTGGATTCAAAGGGATCGTTTACCAAAAAAAAGAAATTTCTACAGTCAGTAATCACACTCATGTCGTTTCTTCTGTGGATCACAAAATATATTATTGCCTCAGTGTTTTTGTCCATGAAATGAAAGTCAAGATGTTTATTTCTTCAAAATAAGTTATTTGTTTCAACAAAGTAAAAGATGACAGATTTGTTATTTTTGAGTGGACTAACCCTTTAACTGTCATTGTGATGTATAATCCATTCGGCAAAGGAAGGACAATATATGATCAGTTGGGCAATTATGCAACCTGACAATATTTGGTAATTTATCATGGACTGTTGGTGGGTAGGTCTCTTCTTGTGTCTCTTCATCCATTCATCCCTTTCTCCACGGCTCAATTCTCTCTACACTGCTGTCATCGCCTACCTCCATATCCTTTCCTGTTCATACGCATGTTTTCCCATCTCATGTCTATAATGTTTCCATGTTGACCTCTCAAATCAAACTACTGTACACTTCCAGATATCTACTTCCACCACAAAAGCATCTTCGTTCCTTCTCCTTTTCGTCAGCTATCATTCCCAGACCTGTAAATCTCATTTTCCTGCAGAGGACTGACTTTTCCCTCTCGGACCACTTTAAGAGAGTCTTTCTCCCCGTCTGTCTCTCCAGCTGTCTCACTCTCTCTGCAGTCCGTGAAATGATGGAGAGACGGCATTCGCTCACACACTTACAGGAGTTCATATAGCTTGCACGCAGAGTCCATTACAGTGCATTAAAATCCACAGCAGCCATGCATTAAGACATGCATTTGTCTCTCTCTCTCTCTCTCTCTCTCTCTCTGCCTGTCGGTCCTTCCGACACTGTGAACACTAGAACAAAAAGTGCCTGATGAATATTGATTGTTTAAATGCAATCAGAACTGGAGCTTCAGCTTTTAGAGGGAAGAAAACATGGACACAAATCTCTCAGTCAGTGTGAAACCAGAACAATTTGCTGCTTGTTAATGAAGCAGGCGGTAAATTGTGCATGAACTGCTTCATGATGGGAATAGATGGGCATCTTCAACCCTAGAGGATAACGGTGATTCAACGCAACATACCTGCTGAGGCTGTGCTGTCTGTCCTCTCCACCCTCGGTTTATCTCTCAGTGTCTCTCAGCTGTCTTACGCAGCCTCGTCCTCCTTCATTTCTCCTGTAACACCCATCCTGATCTCTCTCTCTTTCTCTCTCTCTCTCTTTCTCTCTCTCTCAGATCCGTGTCTTCAGTTGGAATTGTCTGCTCTAGCCTTCATGGTGTGTATGTGAGAGTGTGTGTGTGTGTGTGCGTGTGTGCGCAGGTCCGCATGGCACAAACCAAGCTCATCTGATATTCATATAAACCCCCCACACCACCACCAGCCCCCCTCCTCCTCTTAAAGGTACAGTGAACCAATACACTACACATATAGGCTGAGCAGGTTCATGGATTGAACCATCATGAGGAAAGAACGGGGAGGGTTGGATCGGTGGAAGGGGGTGAAAGATAATTGCATGATTGCTACACTGCATGAACTGTAGAGCTTCAGGAAAAATTGAGAGAAGAACTGAAAGAAAGATAATGGTCATTTCTAATCAAATGATTAATGACAAATGACACAAATATTAAGAAATTAGGAATAGTAAAAAGGAACCTAAGCACATGCATATAATGAAGTATGTTTTATCTAAAAATGAGTACTTAAAATATATATTAAATAATTATATTATAATATTAGAGTTTCAATATAAAATAAAAATAATAATTTATTAAAAAAAATATTTCAACATTAATTTATAAGTATTTAAGTCCATAAATTAAATTATTAAGTATATATATATATATATATATATATATATACAAAATTCATTTGAAATATATTATAATTATAATAGTATTATATTTTAATAATATAAAAAATAGATAAAATTATATAAATAAATTTAAATAATGATATTTTGACAAAAATGAAAATTATATGTTCAAGCTAATTATAAGCTAGTGGATATAGTAAAGTATTACTTATGTAAAATATGTTTATTTTTAAATAATTCAAAACATAGAATTTTATATTAATACTAATATTTTTGCAAAGCTAAATAAATCTTTCGTTAAAATAATTTTATAAAACAATTTGTAAACATTTAAATATTAAATACTTTATATTAAATATATAAAAAATAATGTTATAATTTAAATGATAAAATAATTTAAATAGGCCTATATTAAGTTATATTTAAAGTAGCATGCGCGTAAAAAATAATCTTAAACAAACAAAACAATAAATAAATACATTTTAAGTGCAATCCAAATGTAACAGCAAATTAAACTGCTTTTTAAAAACATTGATATTAACAGATGGTGGTAATACATTTGATTTGCTGTAATTGTGCAGGTCGTCAGGTAAAAATGACCTGTTCAGCCAAAGGCTCTTTGGACAGGACAAACGTCCCGTAACAGAAGCTGAAATTCAATCCACATCTGTCACCCTAAACTCTCAGAGTCATGTCACTTGAGCTTCAGAAGAGAGACAAACTATTCCATTTACATATAATATCAGCCTCTCCTGCAGGAAAGTGTCATAAAGCGCACTTGACTTTATTCCTAACAACACTACAGGAAATATGCATGCATTTAATTCTACTCAGAGCATTATAGATCAGAGCCTGAAACCAGCTCCAAATGAGTTAAGGCTTATTTTACTTTGAAAGGTAAGAATCATACGATCTCAGAATTAACTGGAACAATAATCTAACTTCAGATCTTGCTCAAATGAAATTGATTTGAACCCTTTAGTGGACCCAGTTAAAACTCAAGGGGAGCCTGTGTGTTGTTCCTAGTATGTGGCCTAGTTTCAGAAGTGCTTCACCTTGTAAACACCACAGTAATGTAGAGTCTGCAGTGTGTGTGGGTGGGTGTGTGTGTGTGTGTTGTAAAAAGGTGGAGATAAAGCTTTTATGCAAGTTTGGGGACATTGTTCAATCTTAAATAAATCATACCTCATAAATAAGTAAAATAGGCGACTGACCGGTTGAGTGTCTGCGCCGGTAGGTAGGGTTGAGCTACGGCAAGCTGGTGAAGACAAAATACAGAGCGGACACAAAAGTCACTGGCATAACGACACTGAACTACTGTGCATGATTAAATTAAATCACATTGATTGATGAATATTATTGAAATCATAGCATACTATATTGATAACTTCCATTTTTGCTCTATTGAAATGAACACAAACTTCACACATTACACTCTACTATTCATTTTCACCCATATTGATATTTAATATAGTCAGGATGAATAATGTGCCCTTCTCTGACTGACTGATTGATCGCTGTCTCCTTTATTTACCCTTATAATATAGAATTAATATATGACTTATCATATGATATAATATGATTTATGAGGCGATCACCCCATTTACATTTGAATAAATTACCATCTCATTGAATAATCTGATTCTGAGTGAGTCATGCGAAACAGTCTCAGCATATATAGCCGATATACTTTAGCCTGGACTGTTGACCTCCTTTGAATAATAAAAGGAATAATCTCCATGGCAACAATACAGTGAGGACCTGACAACTGATGTATTGGTGATGTCAAGTTAACTGAAGCATGCATGCATATATATATATATATATATATATATATATATATATATATATATATATATATATATAAGCACATACATATATACACACACACGGTTTCCATGTTTTATGGGGAGTTTTATGAGGACTCTTTTTGATACTGCACAAACTGTATTTATCCCCTTACTTACACTAACCGTAAACCTACAGAAAACAGCATTTTTACATTTTCAAAAAACTATTTAATATGATTCATAAGCTATTTTTCTCAGAGGGACAAAAATATTCCCATTTGGTCCCCAAAAATAGGGTTTAGGACCACACACACAGGCAAAGATACACGAACACAGGCACACACACACACACTGACAGACACACACAGATTTCAAATAACACAAACACTCCATTTACTTATTTACTATTACTTCAATTTGGGGTCATAATTAAAATACATACAAATAAGCACAACTGGAATCTGTTAACCACTAGAAAAAGTACAAAACAACAATAAAATAGAATAAAACATAGAAAATGCACAATCAAGCAAATATTAACTGGCCTCTATTATCTCAAATATCTCTATTATAAAATAAGAACCCATAAATTACACACAGTGTTGAGCAAAAAATAATATTAATAATAATAAATCTGCTACATTGACACTTTCCTCTTCTGCAACTTCTAAGATGCATTAATATATCCCTGCATGTCTATTGCATAAATTATCAACTGAGAATCCCTGAGAATTCACGTGCATCTATTTAAAGCAGCAGTGCGCCACCTAGTGTTGGAGGAACGAATAGCAAGACATTCCCATGTGCTTGCACTTTCTGGTTTAGAAAAAAAAATCTGGGATCCAGATAGAAGGATTATGAATACAAAATGGCTTGTAAACAAAAAAAGTATTTTGGGTTGAATAAACAATATTACAGACCTGTATTAGCCCAAAAGTGTGCTACACAGGATTAGTATATCAAATATAAATAGGAACAGTGCAGAATGTCCTGATATCTACTGTGAGTCATAAACTTTAATGGTACAGAATCTGGTGCTGGGTCACTTAGGCTCCAGTTTAGGGGAGAGGTCAAAGTTCAAGGTTTAGAGTGCGATGCGAGTGCAGGGGTGTTTGAGACAAACAGGCAAGATGCCCCGGTTGATCTGGTGAAACTCCACCAGCTGCAGCAGATCTGTAAACAGTGTGACACCATCGTCCATAGTGTAGTACAGTTTGTCCCCCTGCTCCAACTACAGACACACAGAGTAAATCAGACGAGATGAAAATGCCTCATGCATGCAACTTCAGTTTCAACTGTCCGAAGAGAGGCTTTTCTAATGCACAGTGAGAAATAAAGACTTACGGGGATGATGAGGTAGTGTTTCGTCTTCAGTTTATAGCACATGGACAGCACAAAGCACTCTATGTGCAACTGGCTGTCACGAATCAAAAACATCCTGCAGAGAACGGAGAAAAAACATATGAATACAACTTTACAGTAGGGATGCACCGAAATCCAAATTCTTGGCCAAAATTGAAAACCAAAAAAGAGGAAACGAAGGCCGAAAACCGAAACAGAAAGAAATGCCAATTATTAGTAGCAAATTGTAGCCAATAGTAACCATTGCATTTATGGCTATGACTGTGTAACTTTACTAAAAATCAAGGCATAGCAATTGCATAAATTAATATTAAAGTTTCAAATAATAAATCAATAACCAATTATGCAAATATTTATTTAGCACATTGCAACAATGCACAGTATAAAAAAATTGAAACTAAAATGTTTAACTTGACTAGCCTAGAAATCTAGACGTAGCCTAGTGGCAGCAAATCTAATCTGCCGCGAGTGTCGTCTAGCAACTCTTAATACTCTTCTGAGCTGTAAACGGCAAACTCTTGACGAGCCAATAACATCGTGTATAGAGTCGGTGGGCGGGGCTTAACATAATGACCAGAGTTGCGTTTGTGTGCTGCTAGTAAACACAGAAACTGGCGAACGGCGGTCTTTCGAATCAGCTTTGACCGCGACTCTGGAAGACTTGGAGTTAAGCTTTTCTCTGAGAAAAGAACGGCACTGAAGTCTTTCTTAAGAAGGGAAGATGTGTTCGGAGTTTAGCCGACCGGATACGGCGAATGTTTAATCTATCAGCGAGCTCTGCTTCACCTTCGTTGCTCTGGTTGGTTGTAGCGCTATCCTATCGCGTGCAGAGGGAGTTTGAAAGACAACCGTTTATCCGCCCCTCGGATTGAGCTGTCAATGGTGAGTTTCCAGACCAAACATCTTGATGTGGGTCTGGCTTGTCAGGCTATAACTTGACCTCACTCGTGTGCATTAAATAATAATGCACAGGCCTACTGGCCTGCAGAAAGGTACAGAAATTGAATAAAGTAATAAAATTTAACTGCATATTTAACTGTTTAAATTAAAGATTTCTACTTATTAAACTTACAAAAGCTGTGAGTGATGTCCTTGTCTTCTGTTTGACATTAAACAGACAGCAGTACAGAGACAGATCTTCTCACAGCGCGTGAGTCCTCATTCGCGTCTGACGTTGAAAATGGCGGGTCATATTCGGACATATGGCAGCGCTCGCATACATTGAACAAAGTTTACAAAGAGAGACCGTTTTGCCCGTTTTTCTATTATTAGCGCTGTTGTTGTAGTGTATCACTGAGCCAGTACGTGTATCCATCGACAGAAACATAAGCATTATTTTCAAGTTACAACCCGCCATATTAAGGATGCGTCATCAGATGTGAGATGAACCACATACGTCCACACCGCAGTCCGCAGACATGTTGCTTTAGAAAAGTCGTGGTTTCTGTTTGCGTCATCACAACATTTTGGCCGTATAGTTTCGGTGATAAGACTCTTTTGGCAGAAAACTGAAAAGGAGCTTTTGGGCCATTTTCGGCCGACAATTCGGTGCATCTCAGCAGCTGCTACAGCGCAAATGTATGCAAACAACAACAAAAAACTCAGATGATTCTTACCCGTCCACCTGACCCTGCTCCTCCAATAGCCTTTGAGCTTCCTTACGAGAAACGCCCCCATGGAACCATGGCTGAACCCGATGAACCGCTGTAGACACACACAGAAGGATTTTACTAATGAATTTTTTTGTTGCTTATACGTTGTATGATGTGGATGTTGACGCGACACTCACCGGAGAACTGTGACACGTGACCGTTTGTGGGTAAACTGTGGCGTAACGCTTCTCTCTTCTGAAGTACAAAAACACACCATTAAGGAAAAATGCAGTGATAGTTTACAATAAGTTAATTTTCATGATTTTATAGTACACGGATCAGGCATAACATTATGACCACTGACAGGTGAAGTGAATAACACTGATTATCTCTTCATCATGGCTCCTGTTAGTGGGTGATGCGTATTAGCAGCAAGTGAACATTTGCTCCTCAAAGTGGATGTGTTAGAAGCAGGAAAAATGGGCAAGCGTAAGGATTTGGCAAGGTCTAAATTGTGATGACTAGACGACTGGGTAAGAGCATCTCCAAAACGGAAGCTCTTGTGGGGTGTTCCCGGTCCGCAGTGGTCAGTATCTATCCAAAGTGCTCCAAGGATAGCCTAGAAATCTAGACGCACCCTAGCGACAGCAGATCTAATCCATCATAGAAAAATAGCTTGATGTGGGTCTGGCTTCTCAGACTAGTCTAAAGAAGGAACAGCGGTGAACCGTCGACAGGGTCATGGGTGGCCAAGGCTCATTGATGCACGTGGGGAGCGAAGGCTGGCCCGTGTGGTCCGATCGAATGGACGAGCTACTGGAGCTCAAATTGCTCAAGAAGTTAATGCTGGTTCTGATAGAAAGGTGTCAGAATACACAGTGCATCACCCTGCCACTTTAATCCTAAAAAATGAAAGTGCCGTTTTCGATCGTACTGCAGTGCCCCTGCGAGCACGATGGCCCATTTCTACCGAATTTCTACCGAGGGGGACACAGAATTATATATATATATCCAATCGTTCAAACTTTTTCACTGGAGAGAAAACTGTGCTCACATGAATGTTATGCAAACTTTTGCTTATTTTAATTGCATATCAACTGATCTGGGTAGATTTTGGCTGAACATTACATTAGAGCAGGTATTCACAGGCAGCATGTTTCAGCACCGCGTAACATGAATTGTGCTCACAAAATTGATTTTCATAGTTTCCCTCGAGCACATACACACCCGCCAGTTGTGTCCTTCCTCCTGCTCTGCATTCTGGGCCTCGTGTGGGTTCTGAATCACTCGTCCGCCGCTCTTCCCTGAAAAATCCATGGCAACCATCGACTCATCCCTGTCTGTAAACTGATGATTACACAGTGGAGGAAGACAACATGTGATGAAGATTTGAAGGGAAGATCAGTGAATAACGTACATTTTCAGTCTGTAACTCACACAAAGCTAACGTGATATCAGAATATAGTGCAAGAGTCGTATGCATTACTTTTTAGGGCTACTTTTAAGCTACTTTTTTTGGATTGAGAGCAGTTTACTGTACCTTGGAGTCTTTGTGAAGTCTGGCACTGGACTGGGCGAGCTGGTAATTACGATGGAGCTGTTTCCCGTGCTAAAACACACCCACAAATGTCTTTTGTTTTTTATTGCTGGTTTCAGATGGAACTATTCCAGTGTGCATTCTTAGCAAGTCTGTGTGTGTGTGTTCACTGTTCATGTACCTTAAACAATCTGAAGGCCGTGATCCAGCATGTACGGCTCTGCTCACTGTCGCCACACATCAGCTTCAAGTCCTGACAGCGAAACCTGTCTTTTGAGGCCTAGCATGCATACACACACATTTATGTTAATTCAGCTGTCTACATGAGGAGCACATACCATACACTTATTGCTGTGTTGTTCCTAAAAAATACAAACCCTAATTGAAAACCATTTTGCCTTTTTCAAAGTTTAAAGTGCCCCTGTTATGCTTGTCAGTAATAACCTTTTATGTTGCGTGTGATATGATGTTTTGCAAATGTAAAAGGTCAGCAAAGTTTCAAAGATCATAGTGCAGATTAATGGAGATATTGTCTCTCAAAAGAAAGAAACGATTTTGAACGACCTGAAACAAGCCGTCAGTAATTCAACCAATGTAGGTTTGTTATAAATTTGCATAATGAAAGCCTATGGATTTCATTGGCTGGCCGTAAACAACATCTTTTTGTGTACAAAATACACAAATAGCTGTAGTGGAGACTAGAAGAGTTTGGTTTGTGTTGTCGACAGCGCGCCCAAAGCAAATCTACTTTGCTGCACTTTCAAAGGATTCACACTGGAATTGATACGGTTAAACCAACCCCATCATTACTGCACTGAGGAAGATCCAGAGCTGGAACTTAGATATGAAGAGTAGACCAATCACAACAGACTGGGCCATCTGACCAATCAGAGGAGTGTAAGTTCTCAGAAAGGAGGAGAACAGAGAGACCGAAACCTTTATCAAATCATTTCAGGCACTGAGAAGTGATGCTGCAATGAATATTGTGAGAAAATTAAAGTGTTTTTTAACCTTGAATGCATGCAAGCCTATTGTAGACGGCCAAAAAATTAAGGAGCCTTTAAAACAGCATAATAGGGGTATTTTAAACAAATTTCTTTATTTATGAATTATTTATTTATAAAGTCTGTCACATATGGTTTAGCATGAATTAATGTGATTAATGGTCTTATTGGTCACAGTGAATTGCCTAAAACTAAAAATATGCAATATCATTTACGTAATTGAAATAAAATATAGATCTAATATAACGTATTAGATTAAAAACTTACACAAAATAAACTAACTGAAATAAAAAAAACCTTAAAAAAAGTTACAATACTAAAAATCACTAAAGATAAAAATGAAATAAAATAATTTAAAGCGATACAAAAACTTGATATGAATAAACACTATAATACTATAAATGATTCTCTGTTGCTTACTTTAATGCAGAAGACGTGCGCTCCTGGAGCCCCGTAAAGTTTACGGCCATTGAAGACTGTAAACACATCCAGATCTTCCAGATCTCCCACAAACTGCAGGTGTCGAGGTTCCTGCAAACATGCATATGCATCCACATTTTATATGAATGTTTATGTGTGTATATATATATATATATATATATATACTGGTCATTTTTCAAATGGAGCGCTGTGTTTCTGTTCGGCACCTTTGATTGGCCTTTGTTGGAGCAGTACAGTCCAGACCGTCGTAAAATGAAATAGAGTTTCTTCCAGGATTTTTTCCCACCCTCTCTCACATGGAGAAAGCCTTGAATCTCTGGACAGGAACCACTCTTTACCATATTCTTCAAGAGAGACAGACATTTACTGGGTTTATGAAGACAATAACATTGCCATTTGAAGTTTTTAAAAGCTCGAGATCGTCATACCTGCACCAGCTCTGATGATGTCGTGCCTTTAGTGACATCAGCGCAATCAGAGATCATGTGCTCTGGCAAAAATAACTGCATAACAGGGGTCGGGGGTCGGGGAGAAACAAACTATTTAACTATCTTCACTCTGAAATATGTCACAACGTAGAAGTAAGATGGATTGTGCTTGTATTTTCATTCAAATGGCATCATGGTAGACGTTGAGTGTTTTTAGATGAAGAAGAGGCTTCATACCACAGGTTTTTTGAAGAACTCGTACTTGGCGTAGTTTTTGCGGAAGATCAGCTTAGTGTCGCTCTCTACAGGCCAGGAGGACTGCACCTGCACCACAAGCTCATGGTCTTCCAGACAGCGCTCTGACAAACAAAACATTCACACAATCAAACACTCACAATAACACACAGCACTTATTTATGTCCATCTATCACCTGCAGTCCTTACATAAAATAGCTCATAAAGAAGGACATAATTAAAGCTTTAGTGTGAAGAAACAAATGGTTATTTTTTCAAATTAATCAATACATTTCTTAAAGTGAATTAAAACTAATTAAATAAAATTAAAATGAATAAAATAAAATAAAAACTAATTATAAAAATATTAAGAAACAAATGGTTAATTTTTCTTGAATTCAATTTAAATAAATTAAAAAGTATATAAAATATTAAGAAATGGCCCTTTTTTAATAATTTTTTTTTTTTAAATTACGTGAATCAATACATTTCTTAAATTAAATGAACTTGAAACAAATTACATTAAATTCATACTTATTTTATAAATTATTAATAAAGAAACTTTTTTTTCATTAATCAATATATTTCTGAAATAAATTTAAACAAATCAAATTCAATTCAAACTAATTTTATAAAAAGTTGAGACACTATTTTTTTTAATTAGTCAATATATTTCTTAAACTAAATTCAAACTAATTAAATAAAAAAATATATAAAATGTTAAGAAAAAATATACTAATTAAATGAATTAAATACAAACTAATTTTATTAAATGAATTAAACTAAATTACAAAGTATGTAAAATATTTAGAAATATTTTTTTTTAATTTTTAAAATTATTCCATACATTTCTTCATTTAAAGTATATTTTATTTTTAGCAGTTTAATTTTATTATTTATTTTTTTGTGGGTTATGTATTGTGTGTTTGTTCTTAAAATGTAAAAAAAAAAAAATATTAAGAAACAAATGGTTAATTTTCTTTAAATTAATCAATTTTTTATTTTAAAGAAATTATATTTTTTATAAAATGTTATAAAAACAAATGGTTATATTTTTTTAATTTGTCAATATATTTCTTAAATTAAATTCAAACTAATTAAATATTATTGTTTTAAGTATTAAGAAAATGAGTATTACATTTTAAAATATTATTTAAAGTCTCTAAAATGTTATTATTAAAAATTATATATATTAGAATTATTGAATTAAACTAATTTTTACTAGTTTATTATTAAACTATTTTATACCAATTAAACTGTCATACATAAATGTTATTAATATCAGACACCATCACAAAATGCAGTTTCTGAAACCAAAGGTAATGTTCATCCAACCCAACACCTGTCAAAAGCAGAACTAAAGCGATTATAAAAGCCTGTACAACACGTTGGTTGGGTTCATTTCACTGCCATTTCCCACATAACAGCCCTTGGCCAGCTTTCTCTCAGCAAAGAATCAGTCAATTTAAAAGCACAATTACACATGTCAGACTTTAGAAACAAACAAGCTGGCATTTGAGATGGCATTCAGTGGATTTTGTCCAAACAATGAGCCATGAATGAATGTTAATTTATCAAAAGCTAAACACTAGAAGGTCATTTGTTTTGCAGTGAAAAATCAAGTGCATGCAAACAACGACGTGCATGCAAAGCCACACACACTGCGTTTTACAATTCAAACATTTGTAGGTGAATTATGCAATTGTACATGTTTGTGTTATGTTAAATCATTGAAGCTGAAACTCACAGGAGAGTAGTGGAAGTGTATCAGTAATTGTTTTAGTACCGTCCTCATGTCTTACCCAGGCCCAGAGCAGAATGATGTTCAATGAGGGCCCAGCTCTCCTCGTCCGTACAGTGTGCGCTCTGCGCTAGCATATGACAAACATCATGTGCTGTCGCCCCAGACGACACCAGGACCGAACGACTGTGTGAGGCGTCCCCGAAAACCCGAACCACCTTCAAAAGCATGCACACAAGAACCTGATTATTAATCTGTCAGGAACTAAGATGCATCTGAGACTACATGTTTCAATTTGTTTAAGGTCATGAACTTTTTTGAGTGCCAAAGTATGTGATTGTATTGTGTTTTTTTAAATGACACGTCTATGAATGCCAAGTGATGTGTTTTTTGTGCATGCTTGTTTTTCCCCAGAGGATGGCGTTTGTCATGGCGCCTGTCACCTATTATAATTACTGCCATGGGCAACTGCCTGTCATTTGCGTCTCCGATTAAACCATCCCAGCCACACTTACGTGTGTGCAGCTGTCAGAGCCGAGAGATCCGGTCAGCACCGGGGAGTGCGTCGGACTGCAGAGCTCCGGAAACGGATTGGGAATCAAAGGTGCAGATGAGGCTCGAAATGCCCCATTTGATGAAACGCTATAATCACAAGACCAGCGAGAATAATAATTAGAAAGTATCACGAACATGTAAACACGCTTTGTTTCCGTAATCCGACAGACATACCACCGAAACAGGATTTTCAACAAGAGTAAATGTAAAGCAGTACATTTGCTAAAATTCCACAGACATTTTTTTTCATAACAGGTCATATAAGTAATTCAATCAAAGACCAGCGATGTGTACAAATAAAATAAATAGGGTCAATCTTGGTTTAATGATGAGTCTTAATTTAACTTGGAATGCTTAAAGGGGGGGTGAAACACTCATTTCAGTCAATCTCATGTCAATCTTGAGTACCTATAGAGTAGTATTGCATCCTTCATATCTCCGAAAAGTCTTTAGTTTTATTATATTTATAAAAGAAATATAGGCTGTACCGAGTCTTTCCAGAAAAAACTAATGGCTATCGATCAGATTCAGCTAATAGAGATATGATCCAGAAAAAAACGAGTCTTTCCGGAAAAAAACGAGCGGCTGGAGGCGTATCGTGTGGGCGGAGCTAAAGAATGACGAGCGCGAAAAGCGGTGACGTCCTCAAGCGTGGAGAAGCCCATCGCTATCGATCTCAGCTAATAGAGATATGATCCAGAATCATTCGGAGGCTGAAATAAATTGAACAGGAGAAACAGCAACAGCAGAACGTCCGTCTCTGTGGTATGGACTGTATTTAGTGGCCTGTCAACATTTGTGTCTTTTCTCGCAGTTTATGAGGACATGATTCGGTTTATGGACTATTGAATGCGACTTAACCTTAGCAGTAGCAAGCAAAGCGGTTTTGCACGTCAGACTAGTGTAACGTTATAAAAAGAACAACAATGGAGTAACCGTTAGCGCATTTGAATGACGAAGCGCGCGATCGTGTCGTTTACTGATGTTTACTCACGCGACGATAGCCAACAGCACAGACATTTGAAGCAGTTTTACTCACGACTGCTTCCAAAGCAGGACCGAACCTTTATCGCTGGGACCGCTCCGTCAAAAACACACTTCTTTGGTATGATTTGGTGAAGTACTGTGACAGCAGTGACCATGGAGATCCGCAATGTTGTGAAGCTTCCCATTATTTCTGCGTTCAAATGCAGCGCTGCCTTCCCGGAATGCTGTGCTGAAGCGTTGAAGTCGCTCGACGTCACCCATAGGAATAAAGTGGAGCGCGGCGCAGACTATAACGACGACTGGATCTGCAGCTGAGAGAGTGTTTATGGGCGGGCATTTCCTCTCTCGCTCTAGTCACGCGCGCGCGCACCCTACCGGGAGAAGAGCCCCTACGGCCCATACAAGGACCTTCCGCTCTGTCGACGTCAAGCTGAGCCATACTCGGAAAAAAACTCCCCGAAACTTTTGAGAAACCGGAAGGAGTATTTATGACAGAGAAATACTCCATCAAACGTCCATCATTAGTTTTTGAAACTTTGTCTATGTTTAGGATGGGAATCCAAGTTTTTAACAGTGTAAAAAGCTCAGTATGCATGAAACAGCATTTCACTCCCCCTTTAATAAAAAAAAAAATTGTTTTAACCCTCTGGTACTCTTCGTTTAAGGGTCAAATTTGATTTCTTTCTTCGCGGTCAAAAGTGAACAAAGCCTTAAAATTTAAATAATTTAATAAGCTCCTAAGTACCTGCGGGAGTTTCTCATGGTCAGAGGGATCGATCTTGACATCTGAAGGTTTTGGGATGATGGAGGACATTTCAAAGACACCGAATCTCTTCTGGACATCTCAGCCGCTGACCTCCTAAACACTTCCACCTCAGTCCTACAGCCTTCCACCTCCATCACTGCAGAGAGAGAAAAACTATTACACCGCTTCCAGGTGTGATTCATACACTGAACTATTGCTACTCTACACCAACCACGTGTCTCAAGACTCGCAACAACACTCAAAATGTGTTTTCCTAAGTACAGGCGAAGTTTCCCTTCCCAAAATAGATCTTTACTCATCACCACAGAACCTGATTTTCAGCCAAGAACAATACGAGACCAATGACGTGTGCCTAATCTGGGTAAGAGAGTGTTTAAGTCACACCTTTCACAATCGTTTGTTATTCATCTTTTATTCACTGTTGCTAAAGGAGACAGAATTGTTGACTGCGTCTGATCACACAAGAGCGCGTGAACCAGGAAGCTGGCCCTGAAACTCAACCATTCACCTCTTAAGCCAGCAAACACACACTCCATAAAAAACAAATGCTTGTCAACACTTCTCAGCAAGTCTGTTTGTTAAAGCACAAAGTGCTCTGATGTAGAAAATCAACATGTTCTAATATTCATGCAACTGCACAAAGAAATCACACGCATTTGCTTTCTTTTCAGTCTCCAACTCAAACACTGTCTTGCACCTGTCAAATTAAAAGGGTGATGTCACTCTCAGGTAAATAAAGCTCCATTGTGCATGAACAAGGCTACGGGCTCTACTTACATCATATAACAAAGAAGGCAAACCAAACAGACCCCATTTTCATACTCAAAGAGAAAAGAGCATTTGTGGATTTCTCTTAAACGTGCATCAGAAATCAAGGGACCACTAGTTCAGAGAGGTTGTGTGCTGAACAAAGTCAAAGTGGCACACAAACAAACACGTTGGAGAAATGAAAGTAAGTGCAAGCCGTTATGCACCTGTTGCTCCGTCTTTTGCATGACGCGCTGCCACGCGAAACTCTTGGCTATTCTGCTTTGAACTGTTGTTTTGTCACCTAAAATGAGGCTATAGTAGGACTATAATATTGTGTAATATAGCATTGCTCAACACATGATGACAACAACTGCCTTCCATCAATAAAAGTAAACTACAAGGTAACACTTTATATTACGTTGTCATATGTTGCATGCATCACTTACCATAGTAATAACAATATATCATACATAATTACATGCAACTAACCAAATCAACCAAACCTAATTCTCTATCATAACCCTATAGTAAGTAGGTGTAGTTAATTAATATTACTTAGTACTTAAAATAAAATAAAGTGTAGCCCAATAATTGTACTACTCAAAAAAGCAGTTATTCAGTGTAACATCCCAGAAACAAACAATACTTAATATTCTAGAGCCAATTTCCCTAGCCGTTTTATTTTTGGGGGGTTATGTATGGTGTGTTTGTTCTTAAAATGTAAAATAAAAATACATTTGTAATTATTTTTTGTTGTAAAAGTATTTGCTCGCAGTAATATTTGAATACATCTTCAAATATAAATGATAACATTATATTGTATATAATGTAACATTATTAATAATGTGTTAAAGATTTTGTAAACAGTTATGCTTGGAGTCAATGTTTTATTTGTGATAAGGCAAATTGTGCTGACATAACATTTGGCCAGGCTGTCATACAAAGAAATCATTAACACAAAATTACTGGGTTGTTTTTAACCCAAACTTGGGTCAAATGTGGACAAACCTAACCATTTGGTTAAAAATTTCATTTAAAAATGTTACTCAAACGGCTGGGTTTGTCTACATTTGAAAAAGCATACATTGACTACAACATAATCAGTTATTAATATCTCATAGATTCTTGCTGGGTTGCTTTAACTCAAACTTGGGTCAAATATCAACAAACCCACCTGTTGTAAATGTAAATTAAAAATGTAACTCAACGGCTGGGTTTTGTCCGGATTTGACCCAAATTTGGGTTAAAACAACCCAGCAAGAATCTATGAGATATTAATAACTGATTATGTTGTAGTCAATGTCAATGAATAATTTGAATTTGTTCTGTTTTCTTTATTCTTTTCACTGTTCTATATGTACAGTAAATGGTCAAAAACAGTCGTTTTTTGTCAACATTTATGTCATTATTACTAACTGAAAAATAACATGGTATAACCAAGCACCCTGGGGTGCCATGTATTACGTTAATTGGACCAGATGTTGACACTGAAATGACCATGACCATGTTATTCAGTGATATCATATTAAAGTAGCCTAACGTTTGTCGGTTATAATACGGGAAGCCTATTAAGCTATAGCAGTTGTGTGATCAGAAGAAGTCAGGTAGAAAATCATATTTCTTCTCAGTTAAATTTTAATATACAATTAGCACATCACGAAGCCTATTTTGAACAGCTCAGTGTCGCAATTTAAATCATGAATTGTACGGTTAACACTACAGTTTAGTTTCTGTTTCAATATGTTGACACGCAGAGTGTAGGCTAATATAAAAGACTCACCTACATGTACGCTGTCCACTTGTTGTTGAACTCTGGTATCGGTAGTGCGACACAGGCAGAAGTTTTAGCTAGTGTGTGTAGAGCGTGTCATCCAGCCCAGCCGGCGTGAGTAACATCCTCTTCTCTCCAGTCGAGTTTCGTTTGAAAACACCTCACCTCGCTCGTGGGCGGAGCTCGTGAATGCACAGCTGCAGGAAGGGCAGGTAAAGTTCATGCCTGCGCTTAACAGACAGGTAAACGATGAGGTCACGCTGGTCTTTCTGCTACTCGTGTGTAACTTGATTCTGCCATGTACTTTTTAGATTTTTTTAAAGAGACATCTCACACAAAATGATCATTATAGCTCTATTCGGACGGCAATTGTTTCTCGTGGGGTCGTGTATTTTCATTGTTGACAGAGTCAGTAATTTTATTGCCATCCGAATCCAGAATGTCAGTGTTTTTCTTCCTCCACCCGCTTGTTTTTTGACAAACACCAACGTCGTTGGGTAATTTATAATTGCCGTCGGAATCCACATCTGAGTTTTCAAAAATATATTTCTTCAAAATTCACTGTTTATCCTTTTTGACCACTGCAGAGCACTGTACGGTTGGGCTTTGCTGTCATTTGGATGAATTTTAAAGAATTAAAAGGTCTAACGTTAGCCTTTTATAACTAAAATGCTGGCAAGTATTTAAAGCGAATATCACCTAAAAAGAAGAACAAGCACGTAAACATTTGAAATGGGCCGTTAATATTAGACTTCGGCAACAATTGTTAATATTGCCAATCAGAATTATTCATTAATTGCATTAATTAAATATGCATTTATTCTTATTATACCAAGCATGACATTTTATTTACAGCATGTTGACCACGTGAGCAGGATCACAAAACTCGCTCCTCTACCGTGAATAAATCACCATCAAAATGCAAGTTTTATCACTGCGGTGGCATCCAAATGTATTTTTACGGAGATCCACGTGAGAAATAATTACCGTTCGAGTAGGGATTTGATCATCATTTACTCAATCTAAACCTGTACAGGGCATAAAACCTGCCAATGACCAATGACTTAAAGGGACAGATCACCCACAAATTGCGGGTGCGTCTCAATCAGCTCCCTAGTTCAGTAGTCAGGGCACTGATCAGGAAGTCAGCCCATTGACTTGTGTCCTGATCAGTGCCCTGACTACTGAACTAGGGAGCTGATTGATACGCACTCTATGTTGTTCTAAACCTGTATGAGTTTCTTTCTTCTGTTGAAGACAAAAGGAGATATTTTGAATTGATAATAGAAAGTTGGCTGCCATTCTTCTTGAAAAGGTCTTCAAAATGTCTTCTTTTGTGTTCAACAGAAGAAGAAAAAACTTACACAGGTTTAGAGTACATGGTAAAATCTTAATTTTTGAGTGAACTATCCCTTTAAAAAACTGAAACAATTCACAATTCTCTGTTATAATTTCTAGTAACTAACTAATATACATTTGAAACATTATTAAAAATAAGTAATTAACATAAAAAAACAGACAGCAGCAGGAAAATTAGGCTGCTGTCGCTTTAAGAGCATATTGCATGGATCTAATATACCGATACTTTACATGTTTACTTTCTAAACTGTTTCCGTTCACTTAGACACAACATACTACTAGAATACTAGGTTTACTAGGATACTTTAACATCATTTTGTGTGAATTTGTCCGCTCAGGTGCAAGACATGAAAGAGAGCTCAGTTTAGTATCAATTAAGTTTTGCATCTTCTTGTGCTTGAATGTTTAAATTGTAAATTGGTGAAACAATGCTGGCCTGTCAACTGTTCCGAGCATCCGTCATATTTGTTCAGGTTCATGCAGTGTAAGTATTCATAAAAATAATTTAAATACATTTTTGGGTGAAGTATCCCTTTAATTTCTTTAAAATAAAGTACAAATCTTACTAACCCCAAACTTTTGAATTGTAGTGTACCTAAATCTTTTAATTTCAAATTGTTTAAATTTAATTTCACTAAATACAATTTAATGGCGGAACAATTAAACAATTACTACGACGAAACCTTTAGCTTTGTTTGTAGTTAGCTTATATAAGATTAAATGAATGATTGGACACCATTAATGAAGATCCCGGATTTAGAAGAAACCTCTGACCTACAATACACAATTCAAGCAACCATTTCATTTGACCAACGCTAGATTAATCTTTGTGGAATTACTTTACAAACACTGGATTACTCTTGGATCAAGATTCTCAGCAATGGACAAAATGAACATGACAAAACAATGTAATATATGATGTTTTTAATTCAAATCAAATCCAACAATTTGGTGGTAGGGGGAATGTTCAGCAGTCTGTGATTGTGCTCGGGGTTTGTGTGGCGGCTGGAAACAAGTAGTGTACAGTAGGAAACCAGAGATCTGCCCACAACTCCACTGCCCACATTCGGACACATTCACAAATTAAAACATGGACCTGAAGAGCCGAAAATAAAACAGCCTGATTTTCAAATGACTCCAAAAGAACGATCAAGGATGATGGTGGGGGAATCTGAGCGAATCGATCCTCACCTGATACAGGTTACAATGCATTTTTTCCTAAAGATACAGGGCAGGTTTTTAATCTCAATGTTAAGCTCTATGTCTAAAGTGTACGTGTTGTATATCAGCAGGCCTGTAATACTGGCGGAGGAGAGGTCATTTGGTCATCGCAGTGAACGGTTCATTACCGACAACCTTGGTTCTTTCTTCGCCATGTGAAAACCACGCATGGTGCAGTATGGAGCAAAAACAATGAGTCGTATTACAGTTTGTGAGGTGGAACGAGAAGAGGAGATGTGTGTGTATAAAAGGCACGCCAGGGGTCATTCCCAAAACAAGCAAACAGACAGAAAAGCCTTCATACACACATGAAACGATACATTCTTGCTAACGTGCATACTAAAGATGAACGCTTCACTATGCACACACACACACACACACACACACACACAGCCTGAATCAGCAATGCCCAAACCTAAACGAATGAGTGGGAGGACATGGGATACCGAGTTCAGTCAAAGTCTGGGTCAGTACTGTAGCTGTGTGTGACTCGCTCTCTCAAACACACACAGAACACACACACACACCTACCCATTCACACAACAACAAACACACGCACAGATTTGGAGGCTGTATACTAGCTCATTTCTGATTTTTCAACTGATTGGAGAGCCAGTCCAGCCCCTCGTAGAGCCCGTCTCCACTGGTAGCGCAGGTGGCCTGGATGTACCAGTTACGATGACGGAGCGCGTGAAGGCCCAGTTTATCTGTGATCTCAGCTGCGTTCATGGCGTTGGGAAGGTCCTGTGATGGTCAGGAGACAAATCCAATCAGACATTCAAAGCCCACCACACAACATATGCACAAACCATGTCAAATCAACATGAATTGGCATCCAAAACCTATTTTACCTGTGTAATCTGACATATTTTCAAGTGAAACAGAATATTTAATGCTCTAAAGCTGCGTTTCCACAGCGGGAACTTTCCCCAGGAACAGGGACTTTGGGGTGAAACTTGGTGTTTTGACCGCAGGAACCGGGGTCTAAAAGTAGTGGCCAAAGGTGATGTCCAGCCAAGGAAAATTGATGACATCATCCTTTATTTAAATATTATTAAAAATGTGTTAAAGATTTTGTAAGCATTTAACATAGTTGTGCTTGGAGTCAATGGTTTCATTAGTAAAAATAACCCAATGAAACAATTTTTGGCCAGACTGTCATACAAAGAAATGATGAGCATGCAAGAACAAGAGAGAACCAACAAAATATTAATAACTGATTATGTTGTAGATGTAGTTCTGTGAGTGTTTTGCTTTTCTATACATATAATAATAGTAACAGTTTAGTAAAAATTATAATAGTAAAATAAAAAAAAAGTATTTTGAGTTTATTGCCAAATAAATACCTTAACCAAGATTAGTGCTTTATTCTTCCCTCGTATTTAAAATATTATTAACAATTTACAATAAAGTTTCATTAGTAAACATTTATTAATCTCATTTATTGTTAATCTCAACATTTAATAATCTGTTAACATTAGCAAATAAACCTGAACTAAAAATGAACAGTTTTTATTAATTCATGTTAACAAAGATTAATAAGTGTTTGAATGAAATATTGCTCATTGCCAGTTAATGCATTAAGGGGTTAAATAACAGAACCTTATTGTTAAGTGTTACCAAAATAATTATAAAATAGAAAATATTTTCCTCATATTTTGATCGTTTAATCGAAATTGGAGAGTCATTAAAAAAAACAAATATCACTTTTGGCCACTACTGTATACTCCAACAAGTAAGGATACAGTCATGGACAATTTAAATACAAAAAAAATAAAAATTTCACATCAAAGCATATTCTAATGTAGAAATTATAATATCTCATAATTTAAAAGGAACTAGTGATGCCAACTTGATTATTCAATTAATCGAATCTAACAAAGGTTTGTGTTTATATGCGTGTACTACATATATTTATATTTGTATGCATACATGTTTATATGATTAATCAATTTGACAGCAGTAAAAATAGATGTTATATCAATGAGACAATAGATGAAGAATCTCAGAAAACACCTGACAAACATGTAATAATTTTTGTATTGAATACTTTTGTATAATTTCCTGAATATGCTCTATTGAGTGACAACTATAGAAAAGTCTCAAATTGACGCATGTTCAAAATTTCAGGGCATGTCAGTCTTTCCCTCATCACTAGATAAACTATTAGATGTCAAATACTTACTTTGGAAACAGATAAACTTGTTCCAAAAGTCTTAAGAATTTTCCCCCCTCCAAAACTTCAGAGTATCAGCTACCGTTATGTATATTTTTTACCCATATTTTGTAAAAGTTAAGTATTATTTAATTTGCATTATACAAATGTACGCTGGATCTCTGGTTATTAATGTGGTCCGGCTTGTATTTTCTTTTTTTAAGATGAGAATATCATGCAACCTGTCCATGATGGCATCTGTCCAAATTTACAAGCTTCTGAATTTGTCCAGTTGAATGTGCCAAAATCATGTAGCATTTGATTGCACACAGTGCCTCTGATGTCAACAACAAAAGTGTAGCATTTCCTTCTCTTTTTTTTTATAGCAGACAAGTCAATTTATCTCACCACCATGACTATGCATGACAATATGGTTAGTTGCTTTTATTATTTGCATGTGATATTGTTTCAAAGTGCCTTGGAGAAATGAGCAATACTGTAGATAAGTGATGCTCACCTGTTTGTTTGCAAAAACAAGAAGGACGGCGTCGCGCAACTCATCTTCTGCTAACATTCTTGTCAACTCCTCCCTGGCTTCATTAACTCGTTCCCTGTCATTACTATCAACTACGAAGATCAGACCTGCCAGCAGGAATATCAGGAAAATCATTACAATAATAAAAATAATAATAATTGTAAATTCTCAGGCATCAATTTTTACTGCAAAACACCCTTATTTTGGTTGTTTTCAGCTATCATACCTTGAGTGTTCTGGAAGTAGTGCCTCCAAAGTGGCCTGATTTTGTCTTGGCCACCAACATCCCAAACCGTGAAACTGATATTCTTATACTCTACCGTTTCTACATTAAAACCTGTAGGTGAAAAGAGGATTAAATAACTGTAAAGCTTCAACGTTACAGACACTAAATTCAACACACATACAGAAAAACAGCAGATAATGTGAATGTAGCAATGCTGAGATGAGAACAAAAGAGTTTTGTGCAACATGATGCACAAGTCAAGGTCAAACTGTGAGAAAAATGTGAGAAATCAGGAAAAACACTGCCAAAAACAAATAACAGATGTAAAAACAGATGACGTCTTCGGCCGTACCGATAGTGGGAATGGTGGTAACTATTTCTCCCAGCTTGAGTTTGTACAGGATGGTGGTTTTACCGGCAGCATCAAGACCGACCATGAGGATTCTCATCTCCTTCTTCCCAAATAAACCCTTAAACAGGTTTGCAAAGACATTCCCCATGCTTTACACTGCAAAATTAAGAGTTTAACGTTTTTCAGTTAAAAAGAAGAGGCTATACAGCACATAAGATTTAAAGTACATGCATGTCAATGCTTTGACTTTAATTAAAAAGTCCCATTTCAAAACAACACCCTGTAATATTCATGCAATGTCTTAAGATATACAAAACAGTCATACATTTTTAATAAAAGTTCACAGGAAGAAAATAGTCTTATATTACATAAGATATTGCTTCTTTTTTGTTATTAATCAAAGTACACAAGGACAAACATCTGTCTTGGGAACTGTGATAGACAGTCTACAAAGCTATATTCAAAAAACAGTATTTTAATCTCATTAAAATGACTTATTATAAAATATAAGGCACATTTTCTAAATGTGTATGGGCTAGACTGTCAATGCGTCCATTTTTAAACCAAAGGTGTATTAAGTTACTTTAAGACATAAAATTAAGATGAATTTAATAATATTTAAAATGCATTAAAATATAACAAATTGCAATACATTGTTATTGAGAGCGACAACCCCTGTTATAATAGCAGTAACGTTATAGCTAGCTTTACTATTAAACAATTCACACATAAACAAATTTAAAATGAATTTACACAGATTTTAGACAGTTTTAAGTGGTAATACATAATATCTGAGGCATGTTTTCTCTCTCTCAAACAAACAGATTTTATGGACCAATCATCTTTAGCAGGTTAGCCGACTAGCTTACACACAAGATAAGAGCAGCCAGCTGGTGCTTCAAATGACGTGTTGTATTACTTAAAAGCTGAGTAATAAATGACTAATGAGCTTAACAAAATCGTCAATAAGTGAACACATTTCTCAAGTAGATAGCGAAATAGAATCACCTCTAAACCGGGGCTTCTCGAGCTTTATATCTCCACTGCTGTAGCGCACCGCTGTCACTGCAAAATGGCGTATGTTGCAACTCAACGCACCGGCTAGACAGGTCCCACCCACCACACAAAAACAGTCCAATCAGGTAAGGAACACAATGCGGAATCCCGCCTTCTACAAGTGAGCTCCAATCAGAATGACCGGCAGATCCGGTTGGATTTGGGAAACGAGGAAGTAAGAACTTCCGATCTATTGTAGTGACAGTACACGCCTTAGTTTACATTGTAATAGCTTTAGTTTTCATGTACAAAATAAATGTATGTATTTTATATAAAAGTATTGAGTATTTTATATGAGGTGTCTGTGTATATTTTAATATTGTCACTTTAATATTGTAACATTACAGCGAAACAGTGATGTCTTCATAACAATAACTATAAATACAACAAATTTACAATGTACCTGTACAGTTGCGGCAAAATAACTATAATTTGACACATTAGGATTGAACTCAATCCAATCCAACACAAGTTAATCCACAAATGCATAAGTGACAAATGAAGTAAGCATACAAATAAAAAGTATACAAGTCCAGTTCTGTTTGTTTGTCACGTTTGCTAGAGTGCCAGTGTCGAGCAGGTGTCTGAATGTTCATCATATTCTTGCAGCTCTAATTTTCCATCTCTGACTCTCCAATCCCATCCGGGACAGCCGTCAGGAGCAGGGACACACTGCAGCCACATGCCCGACTCACACACTTCAGTGTCCGGAGGCACTAGCCGCCCATCCAGGGTGGCCAAACTGAAGGTCCTCAAAGATATCTGCGACACAGGCATAAGATTGATGCTCAATTTCATCAATTGAAGACATGGTAGGTGATTTTTGTTATGCTGGTTGGATGACTCTTCACAATCTCACAGCAATCACTAATGATGTGTGTGTGTGTGTGTGTGTGTGTGTGTGTGTGTGTGTGTGTGTGTATGTATGTATGTATATATATATATATATATATATATATATATATATATATATATATATATATATATATATACATATATATATATACACACATACATACACACACACACACACACACACACACACACACACACACACACACACACACACACACACACACACACACAGGTCTTGGAACCATTGTGTGTGGGTGGGACAAGAACCATCCACTTTTTACAACCATTGATATTGGACCCACTCACTTTTATCGGCTCTAATTCAGCACATCTCTGTTTACCTACCCCTGACCAATAAACACTTATTATTATTAAACACAGGTTAGACACTTTATTTCCACTTTTCGAATATTTTCTTTATTTTATTGAAAATGAGTGCCTTTCTGATCTGATATGTGATGGGAACGGGGAGTAGAGGGAGTTCGGCAAAAGGCTGATTCGAACCTCAGGTCGATTTTCATCAAAACTTGATGCCAGTTTGTGACGAAAATGTATGCGTTTCAATGGCAACACTATCAAGGCTGAAATAAATCTCCAGCTGTCAGGTGCTACAACTAGAGCTCTTTAAGTTTATGTTCATTAGTATTACATGAGGTAGTTTAGCGCAGTGTCTATTTCGCTCTGCAGTTGCTATTTCTAGCCTCTCTGAAAATTGCCTACCCTTCCTTTAATTAAAATCGAATTAAATTGCTCATAAAACATGATAAATATTACATAAGACAACTTGTGATGGACTCATTCTGTCCATTGCACACAAATCTCACCTGTTCACTGATTCCCACAGCAATGTGTCCGATTTTCACCTGTGGCCTCTCTCTGATCTTTAAACTCTCTCCACTTACATCTTCCACCCATATATCCACACCAAGACCTGCACACACACTAATCAATACACTCCAACATGACATACATAAGCACCTTAAATTGCACTATACTGATGAATCTTACCTTCAAAGTAGCAAGAAGACGTCTGATCAGTTGACACCGACCAATCCACATTGAAGCTTTGATCATCTGCAGTGCTGCAGGAGGAGAAGACCCCTGAGCTTAAATCGTCTGAGTCCTTTAAAGCAAGAACATGGGGTTCATTTGATGTTCTGTATAGCCTTAATAAAACACATTATGTCTGCATGTTCACCTCCTCACTAAGATCTTGCTCAGAGTCACAGTGGCTGGTGCAGGTGAGAGGTTGCAGTCCATGAGAATCAGGTAAACTTGGGCTTTTTTGTTCTGTGGAGAACAAGAGAGAACTCATCAACATTGCTTAGAGAATGCTTGAGATTCACTTTAGCTATTCTTGTTGTTTGATGCACTGTGTTTGAGACGTATGTAAAACACAAGCAAATTCTTGGGAACCAGAGGAAAATTTAAGCAACTAACCCTAAATGTACTCTTTTCCATATTCTTAAAATCATATTGGTACACTGAAAGAAATTATTTTTCACTCACACAATTACAAATAAATTGCAAGTAACACACTGAATTAACTGGAAATGTTGAAGTGGAGAAATAAAACAGTATTTACTTATAAATAAAATAAACTCCAATGATATTTGTTTTATTTAAAACTTCAAAAAAAGATGTAGTAAAAAGTAAAGGTTCCCAAAGGGAGTTCTCACAACAATACCATAAAATACATATTTTAGGTTGCTTAAAATAACCTTTCAGTAAATAGTTATTAAAGGAACCATTGTTTTAGTGTGAAAAACATGTCAGTAACCTAAATAACATTTTCCACGATAAAGAACCTTTTGTGCAATGCAAAGAGAACATATCTTCCTTGCATAAATAACATATACTCTTAAATATAAAGTTTATTTTTTGGCATCTATGGTTCCATGAAGTACCTTTAACATTCATGGAACCAGATGACAATAAAAAAAAAACGTAATAATTAGGAGTATATGTTGATCAAGGATCTTGAGCCATGAACTTATCTATCCGATATGGTAAAATTATGGTCCTTGAATGATCAGTGAGCTCGGATTTTAAAGTGATCGTTCAACCCAAAAATGAAAATTAGCCCATGATTTACTCACCTTAAAGTCATCCTAGGTGTATGTGCCTTTCTACTTTCCGAATTATATTTTAAAAATGTCCTGGCTCTTTCAAGCTTTACAATGGCAGCGAATGGCTGATCTGTTTTGAAGTCCATAAAAGAGCATCTATCCATCATTAAAAAAAATCCACACGGCTCCAGGGGTTGATAATGGCCGTCTGAAGCAAACCGATGCATTTGTGTGAGAAAATATCCATATTTTAAACTTTATAAACTAAAATAACTAGCTACTGACAGGCGGCCGTACGCATTGATTTACAGCGAATGAGTAACCCCTGACCTGGCGCATGACATATTGACGAACGCAGAAGAACAGAGGAGAGAACAAAACAAAACACCGCTCATGAATTAGGAGACTAAAGCGAGAACTTTTAAAGAGAAAGGCAAGAGGATTTCAATTTAAGAGAATAAGGGCTTGAGTTTGTTGCCCATCCCTATTTTGAACTGTGAGAGGCATCAAAGCTTGCGATACTCCTACAATCCAGCTTCATAGTTCACGTCAGAAGTTACTCCCGGAAGCTAGTCATTTTAGTTTTTAAAGTTTTAAATATGGATATTTTTCTTACACAAACCTTTAGAAGGCCTTTATTAACCTCCGGAGCCGTGTGGAGCAGTTTTATGATGGATGGATGCACTTTTATGGACTTCAAAACAGATCTGCCATTCACTTCCATGATCATGCTGTCTTCACGTGCTATTGGAAATTTGATAATTCCCACTTCTAAAGTCGTGATAACGAGCTCATACCATTCACACTTTAAACGGGAGGGCGTTCATGTGCAGTTTTTACCTATGGAAACTCATATTTAGGATAATTCTGAGATCACATGAATGCAGCATAAGGCTTGGAAAAGCCAGTACATTTTTTTAAATAAAACCTATTATATTCGTTTGAAAGTCATATACACCCAGGGTGACTTTAGGGTGAATAAATCATGGGATAATTTTCATTTTTGGGTGAACTATCCCTTTATAGGTAGGGTTACTGTTGAGGTGTGGTCACATTAGCAAAAACAGGTCTATTGTCAATGACATAGCAATGTATAAAGAAGTCATTTTGAAACCAAGCAGCTTTTGGTTTGTAAGCACAGTAAATTCACATGACCAATATGAACATGAGCAACATCTGCTTGGTAAAACTTTGATGGCGCAGATTAATATTGGAAGGACTGGATTTAGCCAGTGAAATTTCACCGAACAATGGTAAATACAACCGCACCTTTAGAATTACGTACTGTATGGAGATGAGAAGCTTTTCAATTAAATATACACAGTATATATACATACACACACACACACACACACACACACACACACACATACACATATGTGAACAATTCATCCGTGCGCATTGTTCAGATTGTTATTTATTTTGGATCTTGTAATTTTTTAAGCAAAATGTTATAACTCAAACTTCTGGTTTAACAACATACTTTGCTGACATTTGCCGGACTTCTCTAATAATTTAGTCTGTTTAAAACCCGCTCCTCCTCAAGTGAACGCAAGCATAAAACTAAGACCTGTCCTATAATTGTTTTGTAATTTATTACTTTACTAGTTACTTGATTTGCATAACTTGCATTACCCCCGACTCTGGTCGTTATAGTTGTGGTATGTACTTTTATTAAGAAAGATTTTAAAAACTATATCTTTATTGTTATACTGACCTTGGTGTGAATGGGCCTTTAGAATATAGTCATTCATATAGTCATTCAGTCATATAGACTACTGCTTTTTATCACTTTTGGATCACATTCACTTTCTTTGTACGGCAAAGAAAAGCAGCATTCTGTAAAAGGGATACTTTACCGCTTTTTCATATTAAACTATGTTATTCCCTTAACTAAGATGAGTTGATACATACCTCTCTCATCTCAGTGCGTGAACTTAATCGCTCTGACGTGCGGTGACGATCTGATAGCATTTAGCTTAGCCCACTAAGCCCAGTTCATTCACTATGGTACCAAACAGAGGTCAAGTTAGAAGAGACCAAACCCCTCCATGTTTTCCCTATTTAAATACAGTTACACGAATAGTTGAACGATCAAGTATGGTGACATAAAATAAAACGTGGCGCTTTTCTAAGCGGATTAAAAAGGAGAACTATATTGTATGGCGGAATAGCACTTCTGAGAGTACTTCGGCTCGGCGCAGTAAAAGTACCGGCTTGTCCCTTTAAAGGCAAACAACTGAAACCAAAGTTTTATAATGGTACAGAACTGACTCTATAAAAAGTATGTACAAATCAAGCTTATGCAACCAGCACTCACCACTTTTCCTCAGCATGACTGACTCTTCTTCAGACTCAGAGTAGCTGTCTTCTTCGCTATGCAGTTGAGCTTCTTTCAGGCGATAAAGTGTCTGGAGCTGCAGAAACGGTTCCCACTCTTGTGCGCAGTCGCTTCCCAGCTCTCGAAGGCTCTCCAAATCACTCTCCACCTCTTCATCATCCACAAAGCTTCTGGTCTCTCCATCCCAGCTCTCCGATTCCTCTAAAAGACTTCTGCCATATTCACCACATCCTCCAAACACAACTCTCTTTTCCATGAAATGATCAGTTTTGCCATCTTCAGCATCTGTTTGATCGGTCAGGTTTCCGTTGACCTGCGATTTGTCTTTATCACAAATCTCTTCATCAGAGTCCAGCTTTTGGTCATCGTCTGAATAGTTTTGTTCCTCATTATTTTCCTCCTCACCCCAGTATCTGTCCATCCAGCTGATCGTCTTCTCTCTTGTTAGTTTGTTCAGATCAGCATCCCCATCCCACTCGCTTTCCTCTGAATCGTCCTCATTTGGTGCCATCTGTCTCCATGTGCTCACCCAGTGGATTGTGGGTGCTGAGAGGTCTTCTGGGAAGCTAGGAGGCTTTGTTGTCCTGGTAGACTCTGGAGTTTTCGGGATGGATGGGACAGAAGATTCATGCAAGATTACATTCAGACAGTCTTCGATTGGAGGAGCTGAATGTTGTTTTACTGATGCTCCAGGCCCAGAGATCCCGCAAACTAAATGTGCATAAAATAAAGAGCTTAATGTACTACTGTTCAAAAGTTTGGTGTTGGTAAGATTTTTAAATGAATACTTTTATTTAGCAAGGACACATTAAAGGTGCACTATGCAACTTTCCGTCCACTAGAGGGCGCCTATTCAAAATAAAGGCCTAGTTTGATGATGCCAAGTGTGAGCGCAGCATCTTGGGACATGTGGTCTTCACCTCACAGCCGGTGGAAAACAGGACTCGGGCAGAAATTATGTTCATGGATGCGGTTATTAACGCTACTGTAGTGTGAAGCGGAGCAGGACCGAGTGTTGTGGAGCTGAGCACGGCCGCTGGAGCGATTGTTACACAAATACCCGCCTCGCAAACACCGGGACTTTTTTTTATTACGGGACGGGACACAGTCGCCAGGCGCCCGCACTTCCGCGTTTCTGGTCATGATTATAAGGTAAAGCAGCTCTGTTTATCATATTAGAAACATTTAAGTGTGTTTAAAATGATGTTATGACGTTCCTCTGTGCGTTCGTTCGGCGCTGCTGTGACATGTTCACACTGCCAAGAGAAAAGCGCTTCTGCAGAATAAAACCGAGGCTAACGCAGATATGACGCGATTGACAGGAGACTCCCTCAGACGCTATGCTGAAACGTCCCGGTCCTTTGTTAAAAAAGCAATTTTCTCACAATTTACAAATAGTTGGAAACATCTGGGATATTGTAAGTACTCAACTGAACAAACATATAACACTGGCCTAGTGTTTTTTATATATTTTACTGCAAAAATACTACATAGTGCACCTTTAAATTGATCAAAAGTGACAGTAAAGACATTTATAATCTTACAAAATATTATATTTCAAATAAATGCTGTTTTGAACTGAATGTATTTATCAAATTATTGAGCATCAAATCATCATATTAGAATGATTTCTGAAGGATCATGTGACACTTAAGACTGGAGTAATGATGCTGAAAATTCAACTTTGATCACAGGAATACATTACATGTTAAGGTATATTCAAATAAAATAAAATAAAAAACTGTTATTTTAAAATTGAAGCTTTAGAGCAGAAGAGACTTTCTCTAAACATAAAAATATCTTACCAACCCCGACAGTTTGACATATATTTTTTAATATATACATATTTTATCACTATAAAACATTTTGAACCTTTTCTGAGGGCTTTAACAGTTTTCTGTAGCAGTTGGGATGCTGAGTGTCTCTCTCCCGGCTCCTTAACCAGTCCCCCTCTGATGACATCACAGGTCAGGGGGTCACAGTCAGGTGGAATCTCCCACAAAGGAGGGGGCTCACTGACGATCTGACAATCAGAACACAATCCAACATAATTACACAGACACAGTCATAGCACCAAAAGTCTTGAAAACACACAGATATTATGCATGTTATACATGTTGCACTAGTCAATTGTACTGAATTTATGTTTACCATGACCTTAAAAATATTTTCATCTAAATATTATGCTTAAATGTGTGAAATCAGTTTTGATCAGAGCAGTTTTATTTTCAAGTTTAGAAATTTGGTTAAAACTGGGTCACAGAGTGAGGGATGCACCGCCACCGATAAGATTTTATTTTCAGAATAAATATTTCAGAATATTTATTATATTAAGAATAAGATTTTCATGTAATGGATACAATCAATAGTCAATAACTACTATTGATAATCAATGAATAACAGATATTAAAGCAACACTGGGTAACTTTTTGCTCTCGGGGTCCCCCTACAGTTGGGAAAAAATAATGTCCTCAACTACTGTCGTAAGATCTGTCTTCCTACAACAGGGGATGCCATCGCGGGTGCATTTGTTGACATGACAGCCCTGATAGCCCTGAACTAGTGATGCGTGGGTCGTCTCTTAACCCGCGGACCCCGTATGTCTATTTAATGGTCGCGGGTGCGGGGCGGGTTGTAAAAATATATACAGTGGTGCGGGGCGGGCCAAATAACTTCATAAAAGCGTCCCGCGGGTTGGTGCAGCACTAACAGTTCCCCTGAACACTGCAGGAGGAGTTCACACGCAGGTGTTCTTCTGGCGGCGCGTGTCGTGTGAAATGTCTTCATCCCAGGTACAGTCAGTGGCATGTTTCAGCATGTCATATGAATATAATTTCATGGGTTTTATTTTTTTCAAACG